>NC_048903.1:11724759-11884482 GCF_011077185.1 Oxyura jamaicensis | reverse complement strand
CCCGGGCCCCGCGCAGCGCCCAGGCCGCGCTCAGCCGCCACATCGCCCATCCCCACCGCCGCCGCGCCACAACCCCGCCGCCACCGCTTCCGGGCGCCGAGCGGGGCGGTTCGGGGCGGAGCAGGGCCGTTGGGGTTCCCCGCCCGGCGGATCGCGGCGCGGCAACGCCCGGCGCGGCCCCTGCGCCATGGCGGCCGTGGATGCCGGCTTCGCCCGCTCCCCGCGGGGCGCCCTGAAGCTCGGCCGCATGGTAGGGAAGGGGGGGCGGGCGAGCTCCGTCCCTTTAGGCTCCCCCGGTACCTGAGGAGCCCTGCGGGGAGAGCTCGCTGCGGGGCTGCTCAGGGGTCGGCCTCTCCTCTCATCCCTTCTCTTCTCGCAGCTGGTGGCCTTCGTAGCGTTCGTCTGCTTCGTTGCCTCGAGAGCCCACGAGGCGTACACAGCGCTTGCGATTATGGAAGTTATCATCACGTTGTTGTTCTTTCTACTGTATTTGCTAAAACTAGACAAAAAGATGACCTGGCTATTTTGGCCTTTAGCTGTGAGTATCGGTTCGCGTTCGAGATGAAGCCTATTTTATGCGTGTTGTTGAATGAAAGTACGCGTGTAGGTCTCCTTTTTCAGAGAGTTCATTTGCAGGGTTAATGCAGTCCTTGTTTCTATGAAGTTAAAGGGAAAATAGTATTTCATTGGTGAGTCCGTTTTGCCCAACAGCAATTGTTGCGTTCTCTTGCACAGACTTCTAAAGAGCTAGGTTTATATCAGTTAACGTAGGGGTTTGTTTTTTTGTTTGTTTTGTTTTGTTTTTAACAGTTCCTCCAGTGGTATCATTTGCTTAACTTTATAGTACTGCACCTTTCATCTTTAACGACAAATTAAATACACACTTTCCTTGAGCATTAACGAGTTCTCCACTTACATCCTTTTTCTTTTTTTTAAAAAAAAAAAATTGCTTACTGTTTTGGTCTATCAAGAAGATAGACTTGCAACAGAGAACTTGCATAAATTCGACTGCCAAAAAAAAACAAGAAGTGAAGACAGGTAAAATGAGGATGTTCTGTCACGAATGCTCTTTTAACATCAAGCCACTGGGTGTCACTGTTGATCTTCACGGGTTTAATCCTATTGTCACAGTAAAACGGCAACTTTTTACTATTTGTACCATACTGGGAGCTATTCACATTCTTCTTCAGATGTATATTTCACAATATTTTGCTTCCACTGCCTTTTTCAGGATATTTTCAACTCAGTGATAGCAGCTGTGTTCCTCCTAATTGTGTGCCTGTTTGCAGTAATAATCAAGACCAACAAAGTGACACTGGCTGGAGGAGTAAGTAGGAAAACATTAATGAATTTTGATTCTTAAAAGCAACATGATTTGGTATCCTTACATTTTGATAAGACCATGAAAATAACTCTCTTATGGAAAACCAGTCACAGCAGACGTGAATGCACATTAATTTATCTCATTTAATCCCCAAATCAAGTAATTTAAAGACTTTACTGGATTTAGGAACTACTGTATAGAAGTAGTACTAATGCAGAAAACAGTTTAACTAATTTGAGTAACCTGCATTTACTTCAACAGTTAGAAATTCTAGGTGGGAGAATCCATAGTTGTTCTTGGACTGTCCAGTGTGGTTACAAGATTTAAGAGGAAATGCCTGCTATCTTACTAAAAAGGGTTGAAACTTTTTATCAGATACACTGGTACTTCCCTTGTGAAGCGTATATTCTTTTTTCTGACAACCTGAGAAATTATGGCACTTGAAAAGGTCTTTTCATACTATGAAGACTTTTTCGTACTTATGATCAAACCAGTTTAACTATCTTAAGCAACTGGTATTATTAATTTGAAGGAAAGGTAAAAAAAAAAAAAAAGAGCACTAACAAGCAGTGAGGGGGAAAAAACAGTTTTGAATAAACTTCAGTCAGTTTCCCGAAATACAAGTCAAGTTAGAATGTGACGAGCAACCAAAAATAAAATAATAATGAACAGAACTTGTCACCTGAGTTTTTCAAAATCAGCCTAAGAGTCACAGGGATGCAAAGCTGTTGTCCTCATTGGTGCTGATAACAGACAACCTAAGCAAAAAGATTTTATGATAAATGGACAGACTATAGTAGAATATAGTTTATATTCTCAGTTACAAGATGAACATGAATTAAAGTTAAGTTGAAAGCAGAAGACCTTCCAATCAGATAGCTTGGAAAACAAGTTTGGGCAGAACACATGACGTCCTCAATACTGGGAGAAAGAAAACTGCCCTTAGGCTTGTATTCCTTGGACACAAACTGACTTGAACTATGCTTTCCAGAAAAAGCTTGCCTTAGCATTACTCCTACTGATCAGACAATTCAATTTTAAAACATGCTTGAATTAAAAGAAATTGTGGAATCAGAGTGAAAGGCAAGGGCTGAGAAGGTTAACTGCGCAGTTGTTCTGCAAACACCCTTTTCCAGATGCCTGCCCAAAGCTGTATTTTTAAATATGGATGTGTATTTTCTTTGATTTCAAATGTTTCCAGTTCAGCATTTCTGACAAGAGGAGCACTATCACTTTCCTTCTAGGCTTGTTTCTACAAATGCTGACTTTGCTCTGGGCCAGAAGTTAGACAGTTAAAGATACAGAATGATTTTCTTTTTGGATAAAAGCATTGTCTTGCTTAATGCAGCATCATTAGCTTTGCTTTCAAGAACACGTCTTTTTTAGCTCTTGAGACAAACATCAGACAAAGACAGGGTGTAGACTGCTGTATGAAAGGTTGACGGGATTTAAATACCTAATTTATCGGCTGTCTCAAATCACACACAGATTTAGAAGGCCAGAATTACCTTGGGGAGATTAAATTACTGCTTCTTTGAGGAACAGCAGATGAGTCACTACAGCAAAAGGTAGAGGTTCTAAGAGAAAACTAATGTTATCATTGTTATTTTTGCAGGTGCTTGGTTTTATATTGCTTGTTCTCTGTGTTGTTGATGCAGTTCTTCTTTTCCAGAAGATTAGCATCAGTGGACCAAGAGAAAGGAATGCTCCTGCAAAATAAGATTACTATTTTAGCAAAAGATTTTTTTAATTGATAATTTACTGTTCTCTTTTAAAGAAATTGTATTTTCATGTGTTTACCTTTGAATTTCCTGTGCATTTCTCTACATTTTTTGCAAGTATTGTTCATAAGTATTGTTACATCTATATATAGTTTCAGTGTTGCAATTTCACCAGTTTATACTTCACAGAAAATTGTCCTGTGTTTTTCTAAACTTAACTACATCTTCATCTGGATTAAAATTAATTTCATAATTGTCTTTCTGTAATAAAAAGATTTACAAATGGCCCTGAATGCATTATTTCACATTATTTGTTAAGTGTATTAAAAGTAGAAGTTATCAGCAAACATCTTAGGAACAGATTTTTTTCACCCTTACATATGTTCCCCATTCCACAGATCCCCCTCCTAGGTGGTGAGCATCAGGCTGTGTGAATGTTTTGTTGCTGAGACCTTTTGATCCCCAAGTTTTCATTTTTATGTTTGTAATAGCATTGGAAGTAAGTCTTCTGTAACAATTGCAGTGTTGCTGCGGTATTAAGATGCAATGTAGATAGCAGATAAAATGAAGTTTGTGTCTTTCGTCACAAACTATTACAATGTGTGAGGGTTGCTGCTACAACTGATTTTATGCTCAGGAAGCTCATCATAAATTTAGGCAACATCTGAGCAAATCTGAGCATTCAAATTAAAAGACAAGCACCTGTGTGAGGGAGAGTTTCAAAGCAGATGCAGTGCAACAGCCAAAAGCAAACGAATAAGAGGCCTTGTGCTGCGGAAAGGGAACTTACTTGCAGCAGAATGCTTGGTGAGGTACCAAGCTGCAGGGAGAGGCCGCCTGGGTCACCCAGCGCAGGAGTAAAAACATCAGGAGTGCAGGGGGAAGGTGAAGCCGGGGTGGACGACGTGCTGAGGGGAGGTGCTGGCAGGGGGCGTCCGAGGTGCTGAGGGGGGCGCTGCCCCCTCAGGCTCCCTCCCCCAGCCGCCGCGGGTCAGCCGGCGGATCCCGCCCCCCCGGGGCCCCCACCCCTCAGATTTGGGGATGCTGAAACTTTTTTTTTTTCACGTTTCCGCATTGTCACGATTTCCGCTTCCCTCCTTCAAAAAAAAAAAAAAAAAAAAAGAAAGAAAAGAACAGGCACCAGACCGAGCCGCCCGCGCTCCTCCTCGCCAGCCCGCGGCCGCCGCAGCCATGGAGGAGCCCGAGCCGGGGGCCGAGGCCGCCGCCCCGCCGGGGCTGCGCTCGCTCCTGCCGCCGCGGGAATTCCTCGGTTCCCGCAAGGGGCAGCTGCTGCTCGCCGAGTCGGTAAGGGCCGGGAGGGAGGCGGCAAGGGCCGGGGGGAGGCTGCAGCCTGCGGGGTACCGCGGCCCCGGTGCAGGCAGAGCCCGATGGGGAACTGGGAGAGGGGCCGGAGCAGCACCCTGTGCGGTTTTTTTTCATTCTGCCCCCTTTGCACGGTGCACCCAGGCACCACCGTGCCCGGGTATGTGCGGTAACTGCTGGTGCTAGCACGGGGTACAGGGCAGCCTACGCTGCCAGGTTCGGATCTAACTCGGTAATTAATGAGTGCCCTTCTGCAGGGGCTCAAGCCTTCGGTCCTGAGCTCCCCCAAAGCCCTGTTTGTCCCTGATCGCCCAGGACACAGCGCCTTACCCAAAGGGAGTCATTTACCATTAACATACCAAATAATAAAGAACAAGCTTACTCTGTCTCTGGAAAACACTGCTCCCCTCGAACTACCTTGTGGTTTTCCTTAGGGTCAAGTTGTGAGGTCTGGGCTAGCAGTAATTACAGGCCTTTGCCTGTAAAGGTCTTCAAGCGTTACACCAGCAAGTAAAACACCAGAAAGCCTGACAGATGAACAGTTCTCAGCTGGCAGCCAAAGCCCCACATGGGTAGTGGGTATTTAGGAACCAAAAGTTAAACTGAAAGTTAAGTGATTGAAATGACTTTTAGCATCATTTAAATTTCTCAATTTCCAAACACAAAGTTTTCTGCAATTTTAGCAGGAGTTTAACAGTTTTGACAGCAGGTAGCCAAATAGCAGGACTGCCCAAACCAGCAATCAGTTTGCAGAACACTGTTTAAGATCTGTAACATCCATGGCTATCCACTGTGCTAGCCCAGAAGAGGAAATAAGGCAATTCAAGCAAGAGAAAGGAAAAGGCCAGCAGCACAGGCAAGCTGCTGGCTGCCCTACACCATGCAGTACCCAGGGTGATGGGTGATGGCAAGGGGCCAGGCAGCCCTTCCCCATCGGCTCCTGTGAACCTTTGGTCTGTGGGCACAGTCCTGGGGCAGGCAGCGAGGGGAAGCAACCTGGCCCCATAGGACTGGTGTTGAGAGGAGCCTCCTCATTCAGGAAGTGAGGACGATTTCTGCGGTGGGGAATCCACAACTGGGGCTGGGTAGCTGCAAGTCACATGGCTTGTTAGCTCTGCTGGGAAGCCTTAAAACTCCACGTATCCCTGCTCCCTATTCATACAGCATCTGTAGCTGACAAGAAACACATTTAGACAATACCGAAGCCCAACCAACTTTGCTCCTTTGGCACCTATTTTTGTTATGCATTATGACATGTACTGGAACTCCTCATACAACTTCACAGCCAGCAAATGACGACTTTCAGGGTGCCCGGCTTTTTAACATTTCTGATTGGTGACATATTTGAGGAATACTGTTCTGGTCACGGGATCAGACTTATCCTTCTGTTGACAGAGAGAAGTACTGATTATGCCTCTTCAAAGTAATAAAAACTGCTGTATCCTGACACAATAGGGATTTATCCTTTGTAAGGCCACTTAGGGCTTCCTGGGGGTTTGGCGGGCTGAAAGCAGCTCTAAGATCCATCTGTCGAAGCTGCAGTGTAAGCTTTCTGCGAGCTCCTTGAAGGCCAGCCCACATGTTCAGGATGACGTTTCGTGGCAGAGGGGAGGCAGCAGTAGTTTCTCTCCAATAGCATCAGCTTTGCCAGAAGAAATCCCTGAAAACAACGCAGACCCCTGAAAAAAATCCAGTCTGTATACAATTAAAGAAATACAGTGCCAGATATTTGAAGATGAGTCCAAGTTAAATCTATCATAGTTTATATCTGTGTTTCAGCTTTAGCTTTCCATTTGTTGCATTAAATGTCTGATTCCTCCTCTTTGACAGTACTAGGGTTGGGTGAGGTCCTGCATAAATGCATGTAAATTGTAGTTGTGGGATGCAGATTTTGAACAGCATCTTTTATTCAGAAACAAAATGGGTTTCTCATTATTGCTACTGAATCTCTCTGTCATTATTATTCAGCAGCTTGGCAAGTCACAAGAAATGCACTTTATTTCTCAGTCATTAAGGTCATGCAAATATTAGCACCCCTGTAGGTAGTTCAGAGGTTCTTTGTTCAACTACTGAGAATGCCAAATAATTTTGTTTCAACATCAAAAAAACAAACCATCATTTTCTGAAAAGTATCATACCACCAAAGCAAAGAAGCAACTTGCAAATATATCTGGGGTAGACCTTTTCAGTCTATGGCTGCAAAGGAACAGAATAGGGCTTCAGCAAATTCCTTCAGCCCAGTGACCTTGCTGGTAGTGCACTTGGTGGCATTAACTTCATTAAATTGTCTTGTTTTGTCCAATGGATATGTCTGATATACGATCAGTTCAGCTGTCATAAATTATAGCAAACTGACAGACTTTATGAATTCAGACAACTGCCACGTTCAGCCACTCCTACTCCCTTAACTTGCACCATTTGAGGTCCTGGTAGACACAGAAGACAATGTGGCCTTTCTTGGAGAAAGCAAGCCCCCAGCCTTCACAGAACACAGCCAAGGAAATGGAATGAGCCTCACTGCCTGCCACATGCGCAGCACTGGTACCACGAGCTCTTGGGTGTCCTGGACGGACTGCACGGACCTCCGAAACGGAGCCTGTCGGGCGGGACTGTGGAGCTCAGAGGGAAGAAAACTGCCAGAGCCAGATTTTAAAAAACATTTTAGAATGTTCTTAAAATAACATTTGCACACGTTCTTCTATGAAGTGAAAGTGCACCCAAACACTGTGAGCATTCAGTCTTTCATGTCAGCATGTCAGCTGCTCTGTGGGCTACCAAATCTGGGCATTCTGGCACTTCCTCTAGAACAAGTTACACTGGTGATGAAACTAATTACAGCTAGAAGCTTAATTATCATCTCAAATTTTATTCAGAGAAGGAAGTTGTTTTTCCCCCTGTTCCTTTTCCTTTTGATCTTCCTACTGTATGAATTTTTTATTCCATCTGGGATAGCTACACAGCCACAAAGGAGCAGCAACATCAAATGCATATATAAGCTTTGCTGTCTCTCTCCTGATCCTGTTTACGCTGTCTGGCTCCGCTGTTTTCTAATCACCACTCTCTCTGACAAGGTTATTTTTATTTTCCTTTCTATTTTCTCCCCATACCATATCTTCTATATACTTCAAAACTAATTTTAAGCTGTTCATTTTTCCTTAATATTCAAGTTGCCATCCTGAAGGCCAACACATTATCCATATTCACCTCCTCCATAAGAGGCCTATTTTCCAGTTCCCTCTGTCTTATGTTGGAACCATTTAACAGCCATGCTCATACCCTAGAAGCCAGTACACAATGGCATTACAAATTGTGTAATAAAAATATGACTACATACGGTTGTCCTGTGTCACCTTTGTGAGAACACAAAGGATGTAGAAATTGTTTTATCTGTTTTTATTTTTTTTCTTCTTCTTTTCCTGTCTTTTCTTTTATCTTTTCATTCTTCTCTGAACTGCACTTCATAACTGAAATTTCCAGCTTCTCTGTGTAAAGCCTCCCTTGAAGGCAAGCCCTGTGACTTTCTCTGGGTCTGTAGCCAGGCGACCCCTGCCACTAACTCTGGGTGGACCAAGAACCAAGGTGACTCCACAAGGAACATGAAGTAACCCAAGACCCCTAAGATACCTTTCTCTCTCTGCTAGTGAACAATAACAAAATACACAGTTGTCCAAAAGACATCACTGCTAGCCACTTTTTAAACTATTTAAGCAAACCTGTTCTTTTCTGTGGAGAGGGAAATGAACAGCATGCATTTGGCCACACAGAGCAGCGAGTGAAGTACAGCAGGGCGTGTGTACTTGTGTACAATGATGTAAGCTGTTTCCTGGCATCCGTATCATCCCCCATGGGCTGGAGTGGGTCTGTTCTCCATGCACAGGGGAGACAAACGCCTTCACATCCTGCCTGTGACCTCAGCACTTCAGCCATCTTCCCTTAAGGAGCATGTTGCTTTAATCGCACTAAGTAATTTTATTTTCCACCTTACACTGAAAGCTGGTTATGCGATCAAGTATAGCCTTCATAGTGTCTGGCCAGTTTAAGAAGCCCAGAAACACGCTATTAAGTAAATATTGCATGGGAGAAGTTTACTGTGTCAACTACAATACCAAGAGTTCCATTTTAAAAAAGTTGTATTTAACTATATTTTTCATTAACTGGGTACGTTCCCACAAAAAACGGTGCTTAGTGAAAAACTGAGCCTCTTCTTTTGACAAGACTTTTTATATTCATACCACTGCCAGAGCATGAAAGGATCTTGTTCTGTCCTTTGCTGAACAAGAGCTTTTTGCCTTCAAATATTCCTTCACAGCAAAGGCAGCAAGGATCACACTCACCTTTCAGCAGGAGGGCAGGAACAACTCTGACTCCTGAACTGCTATCAATCACAAGGATGTAACCCCAGGAGCAAAAGAAAAACCCCTGTGTAAATACAAATTAATACAACTGATAAAACACTCCTCCTTTCTCATCCCCCAAAGCAGCAATGCTTTCCGAGTCTGAAAGTGCTAGAAATAAACTTGCAACTGCATTGAGCCTCACAAACTTCCTCTCTTTTTTTTTAGCAGACATAGAGCTGTTAGAGAAATGACCTCTCTGAAATGAACGTTTAAAAGTGCAACTTCAGTTAAAAAAGTGTGAAGCAAGTGTGACATGCACTGGATCATTTGACAGTCTTTAGAGGGGTCAGGCAACATTCTGAAGGTTGCTGTGATGTAGTCATTTTAAAGCAACTTTCAGTTTGCTAGATATTTGTCTCAAAGACTTGAAATCTGGAGAAGTAAATAAAAAGGTGTTCATTAATTCTGGGTACAAACTGGCCCATCAGTGTTTTTACTGGGGGAAGAGAAGTGTATTTTAAAGTTATCAAGTTTTCAGATGGTATCAACTGCTTCACTTACTAACACTGTAATTAAAAAGTCAGATAATAACAAGATACCTACTAACTTTTATATTTCAGAAAACAGAAAAAAAACTCTTAGATAATAATACTATTAGGATATTGCTCAGGGAGTCCGTGCACTCCACCCATCAGAAGGGGAAATGAGCTCTACAAGAAGAGAAATGAGAAACAAAGTCAAAAGCTGACAGCTTTGTGTGCTCTTGCATTATGCAGAACTGTCCCCAAGTTACAGAGTAGATCTGGCATTAATATCCATGTCAAGGCTCTGACATAACCACCAGACAAACAAAGCAAGAAAGCCAAAGACGAAGCTGCAGCACTGCAGCCACTGACAGAGCCATCAGGCACCTCCTTCCTCGTTTCATTTTTTCTTCCCAAGCCTTGTTGCTTCCCTCCAAGTGCCTTCCAGCCTCACCTCCTTGAAGGCTCTAACATCTAAAAATACTGTCTATCAAACCTTTATTTTCAAAAGCTGATCCAGTATTTTGTGGGTGGGTATTTCACTTATGTGCTAGTAAATAAAATGCTCCTCAGACCTTTTCAGGCTCTGAACACCACTAAAACAAGGAATGAATAGAGAAGCAATTATCACTCTTTGTGTTGGATTCATTCCCTTTTACTATTATCATCAATAACTGCTGAAATCAAGGGAACTCTTGCAATTCAAGGGTTTTTATTCCGGCCCTGACATGTCCTTCCTGTGCACGATAGGATGCTGACGAGTAGGGTAAGGCATGGAAAGCTCTGAGTGGCTGGACCCCAACCAGTAGTCATTTTGGTGGTTAGGCTGGGAGTATCATAGAATCATAGAATCATAGAATATCCTGAGTTGGAAGGGACCCTTAAGGATCATCAAGTCCAACTCTTGACACCGCACAGGTCTACCCAAAAGTTCAGACCATGTGACTAAGTGCACAGTCCAATCTCTTCTTAAATTCAGACAGGCTCGATGCAGTGACAACTTCCCTGGGGAGCCTGTTCCAGTGTGCAACCACCCTCTCTGTGAAGAACCCCCTCCTGATGTCAAGCCTAAATTTCCCCTGCCTCAGCTTAACCCCGTTCCCGCGGGTCCTGTCACTGGTGTTAATGGAGAAAAGGTCTCCTGTCTCTCGACACCCCCTTACGAGGAAGTTGTAGACTGTGATGAGGTCTCCTCTCAGCCTCCTCTTCTCCAGGCTGAACAGGCCCAGTGACCTCAGCCGTTCTTCGTACGTCTTCCCCTCCAGGCCAATCACCATCTTCGTAGCCCTCCTCTGGACACTCTCCAACAGTTTCATGTCCTTTTTATACTGTGGTGCCCAGAACTGCACACAGTACTCGAGGTGAGGCCACACCAGCGCAGAGTAGAGCGGGACAATCACCTCCCTTGACCTACTAGCGATGCCGTGCTTGATGCACCCCAGGACACGGTTGGCCCTCCTGGCTGCCAGGGCACACTGCTGGCTCATATTCAACTTGCTGTCTACCACGACCCCCAGATCCCTCTCTTCTAGGCTGCTCTCCAGCGTCTCATCGCCCAGTCTGTACGTGCAGCCAGGGTTTCCCCGTCCCAGGTGCAGGACCCGGCACTTGCTCTTATTGGACTTCATACGGTTGGTGATCGCCCAGCTCTCCAACCTATCCAGATCCCTCTGCAAGGCCTTTCCACCCTCATTCGAGTCCACGACTCCTCCAAGTTTGGTGTCATCAGCAAACTTGCTCAAAATACCTTCTATTCTACATCCAGATCGTTTATAAAAATATTGAAAAGTACCGGCCCTAAAATGGAGCCTTGAGGGACCCCACTAGTGACCGCCCGCCAGCCTGACGCAGCCCCATTTACCATAACCCTTTGGGCCCTGCCCGTTAGCCAATTGCTCACCCATCGTATGATGTTTTTATTTAGCTGTATGGTGGACATTTTGTCCAGTAGGATCCTATGGGAGACTGTGTCAAAAGCCTTGCTGAAGTCCAAAAAAATCACATCAGCTGGTTTCCCTTGGTCCACCATACGGGTGATCTTATCATAAAAGGAAATCAGGTTAGTTAGGCAGGACCTACCCTTCACAAACCCATGCTGGCTGGGACCAATGACTGCTTTGTCCCCCAGGTGCGCCTCAATAAGTTCGAGAACCATCTTCTCCATGATTTTACCAGGCACTGACGTGAGACTGACAGGCCTGTAATTGCAAGGGTCTTCTTTCTGACCCTTCTTGAAAATCGGCACAACATTTGCCAGCTTCCAGTCTACCGGGACCTCTCCAAATTCCCAGGATCGTTGAAAAATAATTGAGAGAGGTTCCGCGATGACGTCCGCCAGCTCTTTCAGCACCCGGGGATGAATCCCATCCGGACCCATGGACTTGTAGGGATCGAGGTGGAGTAGCAAATCCCGCACACGTTCAGGGTCGGTTGGGAGTTTGTCATCCCCACCGTCCTGGTCCTCCAGCTCGGGGCACCCTGGGTCCCAAAGCCCATCATCGGCAATGAAGACAGAGGCAAAGAAGGCGTTAAGCGTCTCTGCTTTGCCTATGTCATTGTCTGTGAGGAGACCTTCCCTATCAAGGAGCGGCCCTATGTATTCTTTAGTTCTCCTTTTTCCATTCACATATCTAAAAAAAACCTTTTTGTTCTCTCTCACAGACACAGCCAGCTTCAACTCTAGGCGTGCTTTGGCCACACGAACTTTCTCCCTACAAACACGAACAGCATCCCTGTATTCTTTCCATGACACCTGGCCCTCCTTCCAGTAGCGAAACACTCTGTTTCCGCCTAATCTCCATTAGAATGTCCCTGGTCAGCCACGCCGGCCTCCTGTCCCACCTGCCTGACTTGCGATATTTAGGAATTGCCTGATCTTGTGCTTCTAGGAGGCATCGCTTAAAGAATGACCAGCTCTGGTGGACATCGAGGCCTTCAAGAGCAGTTTCCAAGGGGACCTTGCTGACTAGTTCCCTGAGCAGCCTGAAGTCCGCTTTCCCCATATCTAGGGATGAGGTTTTGGTGGCACTTTTCCTTCTGTCACCGTAAATTTTGAACTCAACCACTTCATGGTCGCTATGACCAAGGCGGCCACCAATCACCACATCTCCCACCAGACCCTCTCTGTTTTCTAGCAACAGGTCTAGGAGGGCACCTTTCCTAGTTGGCTCCGTTAGCACCTGCACCAAGAAGTTATCATCTAGGTGCTTCATGAACCTCCTGGACTTGCTCGTGTCAGCCGTGTGGCACTCCCAGTTAACGTCTGGCAAGTTGAAGTCCCCCATAAGGACAAGGGGAGTTAATCTCGAGGCCTCTCTTAGTTCCGTAAAGAATGATTTATCGGCGCTATCGTCCTGGCCAGGCGGTCTGTAAAACGACATCCCCTTTATTCGTTCGTCCCTTGATCCTTACCCAGAGGCTCTCAACTTTGCCATTGCCGACCTGAAGTTCCACACAGTCCAGCCCCTGCTTCACATACATCGCCACCCCACCACCTCGCCTACCCTGCCTGTCCCTCCTGAAGAGCCTGTAACCATCTATCGCAACACCCCAGTCACAGGACTCATCCCACCAGGTTTCGCTTATGCCGATGATGTCGTAGTTGCGGGACTGGGCCAGGACTTCTAGCTCATCCATTTTATTCCTCATGCTGCGTGCGTTCGTGTAGAAGCACTTCAGGTGCGTCTCCTTACACTCAGCACCTTGTGGATCTGACCGAAGGACCTCACTAGCACACAGCCCCTCTGATTCTAGCGTACCATCCCTTAGGTCTTCACCGGCGTGCCTGGTTTTAGCCCCTTCCCCCTTCGACTCTAGTTTAAAGCCCTATCTATCAGCCCTGCCAACTCCTGACCAAAGATCCTTACCCCTCTCCGAGAGAGGCGCATCCCATCCGGTGCCATCAGTACAATTACCATGCATCAGGGCTAAGGAACAGGCAGGAGGAGATTGCTCCAATTCTATCAACAACTAAGGGATTTGTGTGAACAAGCAACTAGCCAATTGACTAGATTTTATAATAGACAACTATTACTTCTCCAGGATGCCACCTTCTTTGGATGGGACCAAATTAGAAAGCCAGAACGCTCAGGCTGATCCTTTCAGCCTGATCCGTTCAGCAGCTTATTTTTATCCCAAACAGGAATACTGTCATCACACCAGCACAGAGGAGCAGGCAAAGTCCCCTCGGCATGCTCTTGACATGAAACATGGTTTGTGTCCTGAGCTGTGTTGCAGCACCTGAGGCCCTGCTGTAGAGTGCTTCAAACTGCTGCAGACCTGCTCAGGGCCACCGGGGTGAGGGGAAGAGCACGGGAACCTCAAATCACACAGATTACCGTAAGGCTGATCTTAAGAGAACACAAAAGGCCCTTCGTTTTACCTAAAAATTAATGCTTCTGACAGAAAACCTTTTTCACGGTTTAAAGGCAGCACAGGAGTTACCTTATCAAACGGAACCGAGATCAAAGTCATCTCTGCTGTGCTTCATGAACTTACACATCTGAAATTTGCCTCTTTACCTCCCCTCACTGCTGTCATATGATGTATTATTTAACATTTAATGCATTTAATTCTCTCATAAGGGATCTGCAAAGTGTAGGTCAGGCTTAACTTTCTGATGTTGAAAGGGTTTTCCTTGGTTGGACCTACCCTGAATGCATCTCCTTCCTGCTGCTGTTCATCCCCGAGTATTTCTCTGTCTCTGGATCACAGCCATCACACACTTTCCTTTAGCCAGAAAAAAAAGGGAGAGATTTTTGTTTTTAAACACCAGAATAAACATGAAATAAATGTCCTATCTACATAGCGATTTTTTTGAACCTAGAAAACTTGAAACCAAGTCTAAATTACGTTCCACAAACGTGGGTGAACCGGATTCACAAAGCTAAAGTCGAGTTCTTTCTGTTCTCATTCCTTGGGTGGTGGGAAGGAATGGGCAGCATGACAAGAAGGAAGAAGAAGTCCTCTCTCCTCCTATCACTTCTCAAGTTCTGTTATATCCATCTTCTGTTCAAACATTATGTATTACTTTTCATTCAAAGAAATAACATAGAGAATAAGATACATCAAATGAGTTCCTTCCCCGTATGAAAACTCTGGAAAAGCCTGCAAAGATGTTATTCAAGCAATAGCAAATAACAGTAAGATAAATAACAACAAATAGAGATAAATAAGTAAAAAAAAAAAGTAAGATAAATAACAACAAATAAATATTATCAGACAACAGCCCTCAATGTGGAAATTAACTCTATATAATAAATAGAACCATCTTTCTACAACTTAATGAAACAAGAACTGCAGAGAGGCATTTTTAAGATAAATACAGTATCCTTCTGAAATGTCACATCCTTTTAAATTCACCACCCAGTCCTAATGGATCAAAACAATATACTCCAGTTACTATGGTCCTGGTCAAGAACTGACTGCTTTTACAGATTTTAGAATAAAGGCTTGTTAATTTATCAAATTAACAAATCATTTCAATGGGATTGAACTGCTTATTTGCCCACTGTACATAAATGGGCTCTTTTGATGCACGTACGTGAGGGTTGACTGATCTCTCATAGGAGCAATTAATGCCTTACCTTTCAAATGTAATGAAGGTATTTATTTAAGTACAGGTAGTTCACAGGAACACACACTAGCAACAATCAAATAAAGCCATAATTATGGAATTTAATGAGGGGAATGCACTGATCATCTCCGTCCAAACATTTGTGCTTTTTGAGAACCCAAAAGTCCCAAGGTCCCAAAGCCCTCAGAGCTACCATGTAGGGGAAAAATATGTCTATTTTTAGGAATAGATGAGTGAGAATTCTAAATTCCCAACTTAGAATTAAAGTTGAGAAAATCCTGCTAATGTAATACTCAAACAGTGCCTACTGCTATGGTGACCAAAAACATATCTGAGCACCCAGTGCAGAAATTTGCCTCCAAGAGGAAAGGCTGAGTACAGCAGCTCAGGTATACATTAGCACGTAATAAATGCACTTACAGAAAGTGTCTTTATTTAATATGCTACCTAGACAGTTGTTTACACTGGGAAACAAGAACCAGAGATGTACAGAAATCACGTAACTAATTCTCAGGTCTTTTCTATCCATCAACAGAAGACTTACTTTCTTTCAACTCTAAAAAGATTATAAATGCTGAGTTACTTAGGGCTATCTGAACTAAGATTTGTGTTTCAAATGAGAACTGTCATAGCTGAAAACTTAAAGCTCTGTTTGCTTGGCAATGTTCCACTCTATTTTCAGAATTATGTTATCTGAGTTGCTTACAATCCAGAGCAAATTATTGACTCAGATTGGTGCAAATGCATCAAGCTGTCTGGAAAGTTAATTTTACACACACTGAAATAAATGACATTAGATTTATTCCTCAACAAACACGAATATTCATTTGGTGCAAGAGAAGTGGGAAGCAAGATATGCCATCACCAGCAGAGTAACACTTCAAAGCTGCTGAGCTGCCTGAGGCTTTTCCATGCGAATAACTAGTGTTTTCTTTTTACTGTAGGTGCTGTCATTTATCATCTTTATCTGCTATATTGCATCTTTAGCTGCCTCTTTCATGATGGCACCACTCCTAGAACTTCTGCTGGCGTTGTTTCTTTTTTTTGCCTATGCCTTTAAACTTAATGAGAAGTTTAAAGGAATCTACTGGCCTTTGACGGTAAGTGAAATGTGAAATATAAGCACAGATTTAATTGTACAGTAGAACATCAGAAAAGGGACTGTACTGGAATTTAGGCTGGCTGCTAACAACTTTACCTTGTTATGAAAAATATGTCCATATTACCTCTCATTCAAAAGGTCCCAAAGCATTCTTTAAACTCTGCTCTACTATATACTTTCTAGGTGTTGACATAAAACAGTTTTACTAGAGCACAGAATTTATGCCTGATTCTGGGCAAATGGTTTAGCAGTGAATTTTCAAAAGCAGACAGTATCAGCCTGACCAATGCTGCCACCCTTACAAGTGCAGAAACTGAGTCACGCTGTACTGTAATGAATGCATCTACTGCACTAAAATGTTTGAAAATTCTCAGGTAAGTGCTGTTCAGATGCAGTCATACCCCCATGCAAACGGGTAACTAAGTTTTTTAGGTGGGGATGCCCTGCAGCTCTTTTTGGCAGAGGCTCACACACAGACACTGGCTACTCATTAGGGAATTTTCAGGTTTGCCACTGCAAGTAATTACTGCTCAATGACCACTGGATGTCTCCGTTGCTTCAAACATACATTATTAAGGGAACGTTTATCTAGCAGTACACAAAAAAAAAACCAAAAAAAAAACAAAAAAAAAAAACTAATCCAATAATCCAATCGATTTGGGTTCTCTTGATACAGTCTAGCACAAGTTCACCCTGGTGAGATTTTAATGGGAGCTCTTAATGTATTAAACAAATGTTAGCAAGGCCTTTGGTAGATAAAACAATAGCGGTGACTGACTATGGAAGTTTGCATGCTTTTCAGATGGCAATCTCAATTTCACCGTCCAGAACTAAGAAAAAAACATTTATGTTTATTAAATCCATTACTATAATATACTCCAGCCACAGAATGTAGATAACTGACCCCAGTCTGACTCCAGAGGAATCAAGTTTCTTGTAGAATTTGTCTCTTGAGACGGTATCTTATCCATCCATCTGTTCTGAAAAGGCAGAAGATCTAATTGTGAACAGAGGTCAAGATACCATTCTTCCACTCACATGATTTACACATGCCCGAGGAATCACATTTCTTCATTTAATACAGAGTTCACAGATATGGCTGCTCCAGCACATCACTGCTTGTATTAGAGGGCATGGTCCTTGCCCAGCAGAGCTACCCAAACACTACGATTAAAAATCTATGATTTTTTATGATAAAAATTGGCACATTCACTTCAGGCTAGCAGTAGGAGTCCCAGATATACGTACTAAGTATAAATGATAGTTTTAACACTACAAGTGTTTATTTCCTGAATGAGGAGTTCCTACAGACAGGGCTTTCTGTACAGAAGCAAGCACACACTTGTGCAGTTTTCAGCTTGCCTTCTTCCCATAGGCAGTGGTACACCTGCAGAGCACTCGCTACTGTGGTTCTGCTTACAAGTGAAACTTTTTAAGGCATTTCAAATGATTCTTCCATTAGCCTTTGCAATGCCTTGTGTGAATCGTCACAGAAAGATAGCCCTTGAAGAAGGTCCAAGTGCGATAAAAGGAGGCTTTATACCAACATGTGTAGGAGTAGAAGCTAATGCTAAGATTTCATTCATCTTTCATTTAAAAATCTTTCCCAGATGAACAACTCATCTGTTACAAATACCATGCTGTAGTCGCACTTGAGCACCAGGCAAGTCCAATGACTTAACACCAAACATTTATAATTTTTGAAGTGATTCTTAGATGAGTTTGTATTTTGAAATTACGTGACTGATCTGACAATGCAAGATGGCTTATTTTACAGGATTTCTTGCGCTGCGTCACCGCTGCTGTTATCTACTTTGCCATTTCAATTGCTGCCGTCTCAAAATACAACGATGGAGCATCTAAAGCAGCAGGAGTAAGTAGATGTGAGCTTCCCACTTAAGTGTTTTGGTGAATTGCATATAAACATGCATTGAAAACAACTACATTTTGACTCCACTACAAGTAGTAGAAGCTTCTTCAATTAACTAAGTAAAGAATTTGCCTAAAGCAAGGAAGAAATGGCCAGTTATTTAGAAAAACAGGTTTTGAATCAACGAATAGATGTTTTCATCCAAACACTGCAGCTCAAAGTTAACTGTACTATTTTGGCAAGGCACATATTCTGCTTTTTAATTTTACAAACTGTAAAATGAACATAAAGCTTATTGGTTCCTGAAAAAAAATATCTGAATGAAGGGGAAATAATAATAGTACATGTAACTGCTAAGGATGATCCAAATTAAGTAATTTCAACCTTGTGCCTCTACTGCTTAATTTTACTTGGATGAGTTGAAACAAGAGCAGTGTCACTTTACCCTCCAGGATACGGACTGTCCAGGCAAGAGCCTTCACTGTCAGCATTTTCTGTTCAGAAATAAGACACAGCCTCTCCATTTGCAACTTGACTCCAGGCATCAATAATTTATGCATCATAAATAAAATTTGCATAAAGGCATTAGAAGACAGGGAAGAGCAATACCCAGTACTGTTAGCCACCAATCTTTACCAAGCAATCCCAGGTCATACACAATTTCACAACAAAGATCTTGTTGCAATTTTTGTCACCCTGTTTAGACATGGAACAGTGCAACATAGCATTTACCCTAGCTGCTGCTTTGGCATTGAATAGGTAACTCCAGAATCATTTTATCTCAACCCAATTCATGCTGCAATAGACATATGTCTCCTTGCAAATAAAAAAATAAAAATAATTTTAAAAAAGATTTCAAGGGAAACTGAGGTGGTTTGTCAGTGGTAAAGATGCCCTGGGATGGTGGCAGTGTAGGTTACATACTCCTGTGGTACCTGGCACAGGACACAGAACATGTGCAGAGCCAGAGAGAGGTGTAGCCCAGGGAAGGGCTAAGGACACACCTGACATAGCAACTGCAGGGATCACGGCTCAGGCTCTCAAAATAGCTCTCAGTTAGTTGATGCCAGCCAGTCACAGGGCTTTTCCCCTCCCCATCTTTTTAGAGTGGGGCAAGCCAAAATCAAGCCCAAGTTTTCCTCAAGAATTTTTCTTTTGTCACTTAAGCTTATTCTGGTTTGTCATTGATAGACGTGAACTGTTGTTAAGGATAATATCATTTTGCTATTCTAGGTATTTGGATTTATAGCCACAATAGTGTACGCTATTGATTTCTACATAACATTTAATGACCTGGTTACTTTCCTCAAGCAAGGCAATTCTGAGGCCCCTGAAGGGCGCAAGTCAGAAGGTAGGTAAAATTCCCCATTTTGGTCATGCAGCACATAACATGAGACTTTCTTCTCTATTCACCCTCATATGAGAGCAAGAGCACTCAGACAGTAAAAAGTTTCCATTCTTGGCTACCTGAATTTTCTATGCCTTGAGCAGGCTGAATTATGAAGCTCCTCAGTCTTAAAATGTAACTGGAATTTTAATTATTTATAAAGATACTAGCAAACCAAGAATTTGACGTTTCTCAGAGTTTTGTGCCATCTACCTTTCAAAGTCCCCTAAATCCAACTGTAGAAGTTACTGTGCAGCAGACATTTTTCCCCTCATACGCAGTAAAGCTAACAGTCATTTCCAGGTATTTCAGTAGACTGTTAAGTGCTTTGTAAGCTTTAAGCCAAAGAGACTAAGGAAAGGAGACGTAAGTGAACAGATCATAGGAAACAGACTGTTAGAAGAACTTCGTCCCCACAAACCGAAATTACCTCAGAACAAAATCAGGTGATTAGGGCTAAATATTGGGTCATTTGCCTGGAGATGGAGAGAGAAACATACCAACTTACAAACAGGCAGTCATGCAGCTTTGTGTTGGTGATGTGACCCAGAAAGGGCTCTGCCCAGCAGCACTGCTCCTCCAGCACAAAAACCCACGTTCATGCTGTGACTCAGCTGCAGAGGCCAGAAATCTCTTGCTTCTTGCAAGCCCAGTCTCAAGCTTGGGCAAATGTATCTCTATAGGCCTATAGGGATTTCTTAATGCCCTAAAGCTTCTGTCTTTCAGATCCGTTTAACTGGCAGTGCATAACCGTGACCCACAGCAAAAAGCAATATTCTAGTACAGGAAGCACATCTTAAGCAGACTTCCTCTTGGTGGTCATGCTAACAATATCTTTGTGACTTCTTTCATTGGAACCGTTTTCTGTGTTGCCACTGTCTAAGTGCCTCTCAGCAGCATTTCACAGGTCCTGTGAAATACTATTTCAGGCTCTATCAGGTTAGCAAGTACTGTAATTTTAAAAGCTTCCTCCTAAATATGCCACATCCTTCAAAGCAGGCACCCACAGAGAAGCAGTAGGTCTCTCTCAGCAAGAGCTAAAGCTGCTACAGCTTCCAGTTTATGTTCTCATTATTACGATTTTTTTTGTTTGGTTGTGTTTGTTTTTCTATTATTATTATTCATTTCAGATGAGGACTCTGATTCTGACTCAGACTGAAAAGCCAAACACCAACGAAGCATGAAGGGAAGATGATCAAGCACCTTCCTCTCTGCTGAATGCACTGCCAATTGAAACGTCTCCCCTAATTCAGCCTTGATATCCTCTTTCCACTTCACTGTTCATGGAATCACCAAAGCGTAGGGCAGTGATGTGGAAAAGGACGCTATACCCAATGCCATTAAACACTCTGAGAAATAAGGATTTACAGTACAGATTCTACAGAGTTCAACCTGTCACAGAGGTCTGTATCCAAACAAAACACCACAGTTCTCCATTGCCCCTCATTACTCAGCACTACAATGTACTGAGTAAATGAGAACATAGTATCTGAAACTTATAGCAGAGCTTTTAACATGCTTTCTTAATTCCAAGTCTTTAATACTTATAGCTTTAATACTTCTTGCTGTGCCAAAGAAGAGAGGCCCAGAATGCCTCTATTTCACTTATATTTTTCTTGATTAACTAATATTATTTCTTGATCTAAGGTCTGAGCATTCCACTATCTCAACCATATCAAGGCATTGATTATAGTCAACGTGTTGGTTTCAATACATTAATATCTACTGCCTATCTCTGACAAGAAATGACAACTGGAAATCTGCAACAAGAACAAAAATCGACGTGTAATTGTGCCTTAGGTTAGCTGGCACATCGAGCATTCACTATCACTTTTGAAGCTGCCTGGATGGGGTCACATTCCTATCCTCTGCAATTTCACCAAAGATATAGGGTAGAACAGAAGAGGCGTCAACTTACTCTCCCTTTCCTACCATTTGTGTGGAAGCCCTCATACACGTTTGGATATATTGGTAAAGAAGGCTTGCCAAATACCATCCAACAACACTATCTGCTCATCAAAGCCTGCAAATATTGGTGTGCAAGATAGCCCTGTGTGATCTCATGCTCTGTGTTGTGAATACTGGTTCTCAGATGAGAAGTAGGACTGCAGTTGGTCTGCTGACTCACAAAACAGATGACTATCTGAAAAGCTCAGGATACCTGTGCCTCGAGGGCAGCATTTCCTTCCCACTGTGAAGAGGCAAAAAAGCCAGCCTCCAAACTAAAGGACATTGCAACAAAATTTATTTTCCCAGCCCTCCCTCTACTATTCTCTGAAAGGGCAATTTATCTCTTCATCTAATATTTTGAGGGAAAAACCTTCTGAATTTCCATGAGTTAATGTTTTCTTGGGTAGCACAGCCTACCTTGAAACGTGCGTCCACATGTAAACATGTATTACTTGGAAAAAGCATGGCATGCTTCTTAAATATGGCATCAGGTCTATTACAAAGAAACCTGTATACATTAAAAAGATTAATATAGCACCAGAACAGGTGGCTTTAACAAAAATCGTTAAAATGAGAGCAGATGGTACTAACAGAGTAAATGAAAAACAGAGCTAGAACAATAAAGGCAGATTTCATTTGGAACAAAATGACTGCTTGGGTTCCAATTCCCTGCTAGCAGCTGGCTGCTAACAGGCAATAGCACGGTACCTAACAGCGAGCTGGTGCTTGGGAAGGTGCTGGCCAGATTCAGAGATGTCTGACAGGCAGCTTCTACAACTCCTGTTTCCAGATCACTGAAGGAATAAAAGCAAAACAAATGTTTGCTTCCAAACATGATAAATACTCTTTGCTTTTCTGAGAAGGAGTTCTTTGGACCTTTTCCTGTACAAAATCCCATATTTCTTTCCTCTCTCTTGTCATGTTTTACTGACACTCACTGTGACATCAGGGGACCTGGGCTCATTTTTATATTCGATTGTTTTGTACATATATATTTTTTTAATTGTACTGCATGTCATGGCTGGAAACTAGTACATGGTTAATATTTAGAAACCATGTTGGATTAAAACCTCTTTTAATAGATATTTGGGCTTTCTTTACTTATTTTAAGATCTCACTTTACTGCCTTGCCTCTGACCAGCAGGAATAACAGTGTTCCAGGGAACTCCAACACAAAGGACACCACAGGCTGGGGAAGCAGCTGACAGCACAGAGCCAACACCTGGTGACCAATTACACATGGTTACATGTCTTGCGAGGAGAAACGTCTTCTCTACTATAAAAAAAATAAACCAAGCATTAGTTTTAGCATATTTAGTGGACATCAGAGATACACTGAGCTTACTTGGCAACAAATAACATCATAAGTAACATTCCCTTTGGGTTTACCCTTCAGAGATACCTTATCACTAGGAAACCAACAGATTTTAAGTTACATTTTCACATCAGAATATACAAAATCAACAGAAGAGGCAAACTTTCCCATTAGTTGCTTCAGGACTACTTTATCAGGCATGTATTGAATAGCCGGTTCAGACAACTTTATTATTATTATTTATTACTCTGAATGGTTAGAGGGTTAAACAAAATTTAGATGTATGCAAAAATTTTTATTTTAGTTTCTGTTATCCTGAAAAAAGAAAAAAAATGAAAACAGTAATTCCAATGTACATTTTGACCAGGTAATACTTGTGCTTTTATTTTATATATTTTGGATGTTGTCCATCACATCTTGTGAACCTGATCCATTAAGTAAGCAGTCAATTACAGTCTTCCCAGGGGAGCGAGGTCAGTCTTCACTGTTTAGAAGTTAGATAGAATAAACATTTTTCTATTCAACCACTGACAAAAGCTTCTCTTGACCAAGGAACAGCACAACAGCAGCATTATGTCCAGCACTAATTGTTTGTTTTCTTAAACACTATCAATTACAGTATGGTCTGATCTCTAAGCACATCCAATAGATGCAACACCACAACTCATTAAAATCTACTGCTGCTGACTACCCCCCACAGGCCAAAAGAACAGGTCTATCTTGTAGGAGAGTTGTACAAGCACATGACCCTCCACAGTGAATCCCTCTGTAAAAACCTAATCAATCATGTCCCCACCATTGTCTACCCCACACACACTCATGTGACTGTCAAGCATGTCATCCATATTCCCAAATCTTCCCACAACACTCATTCAACCACCTGTGCATTTTCTCATTACTTACCCTCTGAACTCCATGCTTTCACCTTGCACCTAAAGCATCTGAATGCCCCAAATCCAGATCACACCAAGGTAAGCTACACAACCTTCACCCCACGAGGTGGCAGAGTATTACCTACTCACTCTGGCATTTCAGCCCCCAAATCCTGTTCAGTCCAGAACATGCTGCTGCAAACCACAAGATACAGTGTTTTGTTCCATTCCGGAGTACAGACAGAAACCCTCACCAGAGCAATGCCACCACAACCACTTCAGCAACAAAGCGGTTCCATGTGCTTTCTGCTACATATAATTTTTCATCATGGACTGCTTATACATGGTTTTTCATTAACTCTGGCATCTATGAAGTTTGTCTTGTCAAAGGCAGCTGCGAAAACTTCAGGCAGAGTTTTTTGGTTCAGCTGTTTTTACCCCTGTGACGTTGTCTTACATAGGAAATGCATTTAGCAGCTACACTTGCTGGATAATCAACCACAACACTTTGTGCCGAGTTTATACGTTGCCTTTACAGATGAAGACAATGTTTTAGTGCTTTAATATGTCCATTTATTAAACAGGAAGTCCTTCACAAATGATTTCATACTATATTGATCAAAGTAAGTGTTAGAAAACTACCATTTTCCCTACATACAAAAATACAGACTTTTAACACTATGAAGACATAATCAGAAGAGTACCATGAAAATCCATAGAGCTCAAAATCTTCAGATATCAGAAAGAAAAAAGACTGAAAGACAACTAAATAAAAAATTACAAAAAGTAATGTGCCCATATACAAAAGACTGGAAAAACAACATGACATTTAAAACCGATAAATTTAAATTATGCCATTTAAATTTACCATTTAAATTATGCTAAAATTATATGGATTTTTTTTTTTTTTTAAAAAAAAAAGGACTGCTTTCTGTATTCCAAGAAAATTCTTCAGCTTGTGTTTCTGTTTATCATTAAAACCAAAAGAAAAGAAGTGCACAACATACTGAAAAATCATTATTGGTGTAAAACATAAGTTAGAAGTTACGTTTTCTTGTAGAGTTACCTTGCCTTTGAAATTGTCCAAGCATTAACAGCACGATTTTCACATACAGAGCTGGAAAATGCTATGCTTACATATATAAGCTCCCGGCTGTTACTGAGAAGTAACATCAGATCACAGATGGTTGGTACCTCTACAGAAAGCATCAATTTTATCAGCTGCCCTTGTGAGCAGTTTAAATGAGACCAAAAATACTTACCAAAATAACAAGAGATTGCTTCAAGGCTGTACATTGTCTTTATATGCACATTTGATAGCTTGTGATATTCTTCAAATCCTTGATCAGAACATGCTTATGGTGATAAATGGATACCTGATCCTGCAGTCCCCAAAATCAATGGGGAATTTTGCCTGAGTAAGGATAACAAAGCCAGGTTCTGCATTTGCAGCAGCACATACAGAACACTTAGAAGATTTTCCCTGGCAATACATTACAATTTTTCATGCTTCAAAAGCAAAATACCAAGGGTATTACATAGCAGAATTGTGCTCATACGTTAAAAGGAAAATTGTATCCCCTTCGCTCAGTCCAAAGAAAGAATTCTAACCCACTATTTTGACTAATATATCTGAGCTGTTCACAATTACCAATCTGTCAGTACAGGAACTATATCCCCAAGGGATAAATCTTTCAGGCTGGGATGCTCCTTTCTCAGACACCGTAAATGGTGAGTTCTGAGCTAGTATCAGAAATGTTTAGATTATGCCTACTATGTTTTTCTAGAGGACCCTGAATCAGCACCAAGGATACAGACATCCCACACTGCGCATTTCTTTATACAAATCTCAAGGAAAGGGTTGGAATACCGTCTAGCTCACTTCAGCAATGTGCTTTATCTCCATCTTTCAGGTAGCAGCTGAAGGCAGAGAAGAGCAGAAGTGATACAATCTTTTGATTCACCATGAAACCACATTTACTATGCGGTACACACAGGGAAACAATGACTACAGTAGCCATAAAACTGTTTTTAGTGAAAACAAAGCACAATAAAGCCAGAGATGCATTAGTGACTCACATTACAAAAATAGTGTTTACTGGTTTAATAAATTTACATCTCTATTTTTTTTTGTGAATGACAAGTGTTTATACCACACATGGAAGGCACCCTAGGTGAAGCAGTTTTTCGGTATTCATTTACAATTCTGTGAAAAGACATACAAAGTGTCAACTTTTTAAATCAAAACTGAGCATTATAATGAGAAATAAATACATACTTTACTATTTTATTGTGGGTTCCTGAACCCTTACAAACTTCAACATATACAAATAGATTCCAAATGACACTAACACAGAAGAGAGTAAGTCTAGACAGATAAAATGATGAGCTAATCATTTGTTATTAAAATGTTATTTAAAAAATGTTGTGTCTTAAGTACAGAAATCATTTAAAAATGCAATTAATTGGCCACAATATATAAATCAAAATATCACCTTATTCTAGAACCATGACATATGAGTTAAAGCTGCATGAACTGTAATGCTATATGATACAGTCTCCTTTCACAATATCCAACAAGTAGAAACTGTTAAACATTCAAGATTAAAGTATAAACAGTAGAAAATGAAGGTAGCAATTGTTGTAATAAAAGGGTGCTAGCCAGAACCATTTTAACCTGTAGACATCTGGATAAATGTAACATTACTAAAATATTTAGACTATAATACTTTTGGGATTAAAAGGTTACCAAAAGTGATAAATCAGCCTAGTTAATAGAGGGTATTTTCTTTCAAATGCATGAAGGTTTTAACTAAATATGTCTATTGAGACATTTGTCCAAAGCAAAACAAACACAATACCCTGAAATTTCCCATATTCTAGACAATAGTCCTTGACAGTCAGAAGAGGCAGATGGTCGTATTTCATTCAGTTACTCACATCCAGATGTTACTAAAATAGCTGTAGGGACCAGCCCCAGTCAAAAATAAGAAAAAAACAGATACTCTGTTAATAAGATCTGGCTATTGCTTTTGGAAATGCTCTGATGTCCTCTTTCTGAATTTATGAAGATAGTTTCCATATCCTTCGATATATGCTAACTGCATTTTTCTTTTTTTCTTTTTTTTTTTAAACTTCTACCCATGAAGTCCATGGTATACGATAAAACCTTCATAGTAAACTCAAAGCTCTATGTTATAAATACGTCAATCAAGGTAACTATGTATATTGTATATAAAATTAAATATCTTCTGTTTGCCAAGTATAATTTAAAAAGGAATATCTGTGGCTAGTTATAAAAAAATATTTATTAACCCATAGAGATTAAAAGGCAATTTCATTAACTCATCCATCCAGCACACTTTTGAAAGAGTTGCACTGGGACTCTGGATAGATAACTACCTAATCACATTTTCATGATAAATAGACAACTTTTATTTCCGGGCATATATAAGAACACTTTTGAAAGCTGCATATCCCAAAAGAAAATTAGATTGTGTTGTATACTCTAAATTAAAGGCTACTATAAATCACAGTGTAAGCAGATTTTTTTCTTTTTTAAGAATATTTATAGAATACAAATGGTTAAATTATAGACAGATTTTAAAAAGACAATGCAAAAATAAGACCAAGACAACAAAGGAACCCTTTCAGGCTAGACAGTACCATTCTGGTTGTCAAACAGACTGATCCACGTGGCTAACAGGGAAAACAACATACCAGGAAAAACTCTATGGAAAGAGAACTTAGAGAATTCCTGAATATTTGTATGAATTCATTTTTAATCAACTCCTTCTGTTAAAATAAAGAGAAGAATATGACAATCCCTACACTTTTTTCAAAAAAAAAATAAAAAATAAAAAAAAATTCTAGGCAAAAAGTATAACATTCTGCTGCTTGGATCTTTTTTTCCCCATTTCAGTTTCATAGTAAAATGATTACTTTTGTTGTCATTAAATTTCAAATATATGATATCTGTATCTTCACGGTCTTTTTCATCTTTGTTGGCTAAAAGGCCCTACAAACAATCTATTATTTTATCCCATAAACAGCAAACTAAGCACCCAGTTTCAGAAATGCTATTTGATCGCTTTACTTATCTCAGTGGGACTAAGCAGAAATCCCAGTCTGAAAAAATCCTTTCTTCCAGATGCATCCCTCCTGATGCAAGCTTCTAGATCCTGCAGATCTTTGTGAACCAACCACGACACTTGAGCTGAGTAGAAGTCATTTGGTAATCACACTGCTTTGTCAACATACCTCAGGTTTTAATACACCATTAACAATATGGGCGTAGAATCTCTCCAACCATAATATACAAGCAGCCTGGCCCCAGGATTAGGAACACAGAAACATTTCTACACCTACTTTTATCATCAGGTCAAAGTGTCTCTGTATCCTTCTCTAAGAAGTGCAGACGATAACTTTCCTTCTGCAGTTGAGGATTCTTCACATTCACACATTTTGAAAACGCCAAATTACTAAGCATCAGGTTTGGTTTTCTTTCTCTTTCCCATCCTTTACTACGTTTCATATTCATAATGTAAACGAGCCTACATTTATCTTTCCTAAGTATCTGCTGAAGATGCTTGGCTCCAGAGCCTTCAGCATAAGATTTGTCATTTATGCTCTGATTTTCATGCACAAAGCTGCTCAGTATCTCATCTGAGTACTAGTGAGTATATTATTTTCTACCTTATTTGAATTGCTATTAACTTTTTTGGGGGGTGAAATTATACCTTAAAAACACCACCACGAGAGGAAAAAAAAAAAAAAAAAAAAAAAACACAGGTAGAAATGCTTATAAAGGTGTCACGGGACAAGAAAATAACAGATACAGAACAAGGATCAAGGTGAAGGGGGAAAGGTTGCATTAATAAAGCCATATATTACATAAGCATTTGCTGTATCTGCAAACTCCCAAAACAGCACAAAGGCGGCAAATATAACATTTATTTTGGAACCTTAACATTTATGGAAAACTAGTGGTTAATTCATAGTCCACATGCAGCTTGTAGCAGATCAATTTTCCTGCTGTGGTCCGCAACACTCTAAGAACCAGTAAATCTGCTGCATTAGGAAGGGATAATTATTATATGGTACAAAGTAATTTGTGGAAAAATAATCATAATAATTAAAAACTTGGAAGTTTTCCCCAGTTTTCCCCTCTTCTTTCTAAACTCAACAAGAAAACAAAAGTATACAATAAAGCAATTCTAGATCATATCATAAGATGCACAGTGAAACACAGGACAAAGCCTATGAAGAAGCACCCCATGTTACCGATTTAATTTTAAGTTCACACCTAAGATATATCTTATAAGCTGAAGACAGCAAGCTGCTTCCCAAGCATGGCTCATTGCTGGTGCCAGGCTTCTGAATATAAAGCCAATGATGAACAGCACAGACTGAAATATAGGCATCAAATCTCGAGGGTCAGCACCTTGTCTCTTAAAAAAAAAAGGCAGAGGTAGATGAATCTCTAGTCCTCTCAATCTCTGAGCATGTGGCTCCTAACAGAAAGCCTAGAAGAAACAAATACTATACCAGCTAGCTTCAGAAGTCCATGGGAAAAAATAAAAATTCTCCCAGCATATCCAGCCCAAATAACATAAGCTATCACAAAAGGGAAGAAAGAGTACATACTTAAGCAAAAGGATATCAGACATGCTATTCTTGACTTCCTTATAGTGAAGCAGGCACTGTACAGATAACGAAGAAGGCTTTAAAAACTAAACATTAAAACGTAAGACAGATGAGGCATTAATTTATGAAATGAAAGGAACAAGCAGAGAGTAAAAAGGAATCAACTTTACTAAGGAACAATTAAGCTGTCAAATCAGTCCCTAATTATGGTTTTAGAAACCTACTTCTATCGTAGGCAGTTTGCACATCATTACATGTATGTATAACAAACTTCAGCTAAGGCTTACCAAACTGACCATAGCATTAAAAGGAAGATACCGACTCTTAAAACACTATACAACATTTACTATGCTGTTGCTCCAATCATTTCCTATTGTTTAATGGATATTTCAATGTCTGTGCATAGCTTGCAAAACTTGCCCTCATTTCTACATGCAGAAATACATGGAGATTGCACATCTGAGGGCTTAGTTTTGACTTAAGAGGATTAATCAGAATGCCATTACAGTTTCAAGCATCCCATTCCTAGAAGTTTCAACTGTTTAGCTTTCATTTAGTTTTATTTATAGTGGTTTTGGGGTCCCTTTGTGGAGCTAAACAGCACTCTTTAAGACTAAAGGGAAAATTAACTCTGTATGCTCAGGAAAAATTAACCCTATATGCTTTCAAATAAGATTAGTTGGCTGGAAGAAGCAATTTTTCTAAACATTTTTTTTTTTTTTTAAGAAACTTTTCTACCCCAATTTTATCCCTTAAGAGATTTTTTTCCCTTTTATGATGACTGCAGTTCTGATAACAGTCTTAATAAAACATTACCATCTCTTCAAAACATTATATAAAATTGTCTGGGGGAAAAAGAAAAAAAAAAAAAGTCAACCACTTATGCATCATATGATCTTAATGCTTCAATTTCAGTTGTCCATCTCATAGCCACTTTATCTCCTTATTCTATAACCCAATCAGTAAATAATGTCTCTGTGGAGTAATAAATGCTTAACTTAGACTTTTAGAAAGTGTATACTGTACAATACTAAAATCATCTTTGGTCCCCAAAATAAGGAAATGACAAATTTTCATTTGTTTTCCTGTTTTCCAACTGTATCAGATAGTATTATTTTTTTTTTTAACTCATATTCTCTTTGAGTTCTATCCTGAAAGCTGTGCTAAGCTCAAGTCATTATTGATGTAAGTAATAAATAATGGCATATCGTTCTCAACTCAAGAAAACTTATTTCACGTGTAAAAGTACTCGAGGTCATACAGCTATACTATACTACAGGATGAAGTATTATATGATATTAGAAATATAACCATCATTCATACTAAGTAAGCATTTGTCATTCCAGCTAAAAGATAACAAAAGCTTTTCATGATCTCACTCCAGAAAAAGCTCTGTGAAGTTATCTTTAGTCTAGGTACGGAAAGGTGTAAGGATTTGGAAGATGATAAAGCCATAAGCTTGTAGATGCATGAGACCTCCCATATTTCCGAGAAGTCAGATGAACTGAATCAGCACAGGTACTACAGAAGAGAAAAAAAGGCATTCTCTTTCATACACACCATTTCAATCCTTTCACTAACCAGCATCAGGATATACTCAATGGAAAGCCTACACTTTTCGTAAGACAGAACTTGTTACCTAAGACCTAACTTCTGTTTCTTGACTTCAGATGTGGGTACCACTCCAAAAGCATGGATCTTCTGCAGGACAATATTCTGTATGTGAGTAAGGCTTTTTTTTTTTTGTATTATTATTTTAAAGTGATACTTATGCAAACTACTTTAATGCTGGTTTACTATTCCAGTCTAGATAAGATACACTTGTGCTACTTTTAGAGTGCTGAAAAACAACAGGGCTAAAGCAACTATGCTGGCTTCAGTAATTTAATTATTTCATGCAAGGGTGAACACTGAGCTGTCATTTTCTTTTCATGAAACACCCATTAATCCTGGTGACACACCACCTTAATTAAACGTCTATGCTGTAAACCCAACAAGAGATTAGCTTCTATGGTTTGATCCCTTTTTTAAACTGGCGTTGCCTTTGGTATTAACTTTCAATGAAGCACAGTAAGATGTTAATAATACAGTAACTGGCAAACCATTTCTAGTTATTAAGGCAAGTTTTCTTTAACCTCATTAGTATCTCTTTCTTAGTTTTAATCTCAGTCTTAACAACTCAGGTGAAATGCACTGTAGACATCAGAAAAATCACAAATGAGAAGAGATCAGGTTCTTGTTGTTGTTGTGTTTTGTTTTGCTTTTAACCAGTTTTCCACATGTTAAAGATAATTTCCTGCTGCTTGATTCAAACATTGCAGTGTAAGGTTCAAATCTGGAACTCCCTCAGTTTCCTGAAGTATTGAAAAATTCCAGGCACTTATATTGATCTTCTGTTTGGCAATAACCTGGTTTTAGTATTTAGAAATCACCTGTCTGCAGTGCATTGCTTTTTGTTCTTAAAGTTCCAGTTAACTGCATTCAGCTACTTAAGAGTACAGCTAACTGAAAGCAACACAAAATGCATTAAAGTCACATGTGAGATAAATTCAGGCATATGTGTAGTTCCACTAATTTCAACTACATTAGCTTACACCCAGAAGGAATTCAGCTCTAGAGAACTTTCCCCTGCAACATTTCTTCATATAACATGCAGGCATCCATATGCCAAATAATAGATTACACAGATAAAAACACCAGCCATAAAACCAGAAAAATGCTGAGGGACTTCTTTGTTTTACCATTATGAAACTGATTAATGCAGAATTTAAGTTTTGATTAGAGAAAATACCCTTGTCTTCACTGGAAGTACAATTAAGAAAACTTCAGTTAGGTAAAACCATTCTTAAATATAGCAACAAATACTAGAAAAGCCTTTTGCAGACATACCCAATTAAAAAAAAAAAAAAAAGTTTTGCTTACTACCAACAGTTTTTAGAAGAAGCAAATAACCCTCTGAACAAGGAAAATATGTTATTAGATGAATCGTAATAAAGTGTTCCTAAGATTACATTCTAAGTACAAGAATTTTTTGCTATTTCTTGCTTACCCTAGGCTTCTCAGAAAGGTTGAACCTTAAAAGAAAAAAAAAAAAAAAAAAGACTGGAATGCAAGTTTACTGAATGACAATTCATTCTTTCTCCCCTTCATTACTGTGCCCCTCTGCCTCCCCCTTCTCTACCCTGCCCATTTTCCCCATTTTGGAAAGAGAAATAACATGTATCCCAACATTAACAGAAACCCCATGTACTTGCACTGGAAGCATTACGGTATGGTGACAATTCAGTAAACATGCTAATCTTGCATAAGTTCAGATCCAACCAAGGTCATGCACGAACTAAATGTTGTGATTTCGGAGTAATCCAAAGACAACTACCTCAACATTAAATCCATCAAATCAAAGACATGATCTATTTCAGCTGTGAGTGAACCACCAATGAAACTGCGTGAGATCTTGCAGGTGAGAATTGAACTGCACCACCAAGGCTGCACAAGGAAGGACACAGAGTTGCTGGACACGATACATGACTGAAGTTATTGCTATCTGCCCCTCACTTCCTTTTCACATCTATGAATTTTTCTTCTGGTGGATTTCTTCCTTGTATTAAACAAACAAGATGGTGCTGGTCTTAGTGTTTATGACAGACGAAGATACAGTGACAGAACATGTGTATCCAGAGCTTGCATTTAGGAGAGGGAAGAAAAGTTTTGTGCAGTTAATCCAATACATTAATGTAGTTCGCAACATATATATATATATTATATATTTTATATATATGTATATATATATGTGGATGTCATAAATGGCTCTTGCTTTTGAATGACCAACATTTACTGCTTTCATGACAACAGTTTCTGACTCAATGCATCTATGCACATATGCAGGGCTCGACGTTCTTTGCCACCATCTGATCTTCCTTTCCTTAAATAAACAAAAAACGCTATTCCATGAGGGAGTTAAGCACTTCTTTTCCCTTTGCAGTCCAATTTGAATATTGCTTTCATGCATCCAGACGCTGAATCTCAGGGCGATGATCTACTTCTCTGGATTCTGTCCGAGCACGTATGTAATCACTGGTCTGACGACTGTTTTGTTGTCTGCTGTTCATTCGCCACTTTTTAATAGCTAAATATGTGTTCACAGCATACACTGCCATTGCCAAGAAACCAAATATCTACAAGAAGTAGAAAGAATTGTCAAAGACAATTTTTGAAAACAAGAACAACAGTAGTTTCATAACAAATTCATCTGAAGTTGTTTTCTACCTTACTGCACTGACAAATCATCATGGCCTCTAATATTGATGTTGTTCCTTCTTCAATGATCTAGAGAATCTGTGAAAGCTACTAAGATCGATGATCCCAGAAAACTGAGTTCTCTGTCTACCAATACGACAACTAAATCTTGCAATGCAAATTCAGTGAAGAACCTCTTGTAAAGAAGAATACAGCTCTTCATCCTGTGGAATGAACTGTTCGGGTGAACAGAACAGTGAACAAATGACAAGAGAAGAGATGACCAGTCCAGACTATCAGCCTAAAGGAAGAGTTGATTTGCAGGACTTTTTGTATGTTTGTGCAGAACTCATGATTTTCAATGCCCAAGTTTGGGGAGAAAAATATATATATATGTATTTGCTTGAACTTCCTGCTCTAGATTGAAAAATCTAAAAAATAAAGTACCACTATACTCCCTACACAAAACAAAAATTAGCGAGCAAGAAGAATTCAGCAAGATTATGCGTAAGCAGCTCCAATTTCATAAGAATCTTTGGCTATACCTTTTCTGTAACCTTGCAATATACTGCTGTAACATCTAAGCTGTCTATAGAGAAAGATGCAAGATAAATAAAACTGTTAGTGTTCTCAGCAATCTATTTTCTTGTTTCTTCCCTCAAGACTTGAGACAAAATTCAAAGATAATGAATTATTTTAAAATAAAAATTAATGCATAGCCAACTGTAAAATTTGAATTAAATTGGGATGGCTAAGGTAACAGAAATACTCCAAGAACACAAAGGAAAGGTTATTCTTAGTTTTAATAGAAGGTATTAGTTGCATATAAAGAAATTCAAATTCTTACCACAGCAGCAATTTCTGCTCCAGTTTTATGGTTTAAAGCAGCAAGTACTACAGAGGCAATGAAAAAGAAGAAAGTGCTGAGTCCAGTGTTGACCAGATCCTAAAAAAGAAAAAATAATTAGCATTACTAAACAATAATAGTTTACTTGCTTTTATTAGAATTAACAAAATAGAAGAAGGTTAGAACAAAAGCTATAGTAATAACAGTCCCACTTCCCCTGCAGTTATCACATATAAAGGACAACAAAGTCTATTACAAAGGAAACAATTCTATTCACAGTAGGTGAGCAGAATTCAAATAGTATGTATGCATAAGGCACCAGTGCAGATTCTGGATGTTTTACCTCCATTTCTAACGGGATTACTAAGAACAGACTGTCAGTATAAGCAATGAGTAAAGCTGTTCCATCTCAGCTGACGCTGAAGTAACCTGAGTCTCAAATTCTAACACCCCTGAAATCCCTTGGTCTCTTTCACATCACAACAACTTTCCAAGCACTGCCCACATAACACTCACCAATTTTACTACAGTAAAATTTGAGGCCTTATCTGTACACTAGTACATGTCTGATGGTCATTTTATGAATAGCAGCTGTCTGTATTGTAAAAATACACAGGAAGTTTATACATATCTATCCCATAGGCCTGACGTTTCAAGCAGACATTTCAAAACATAAGCACAGTGACACCCCAGGACACCTACATTCAGGGAAAATTCTTGCTTTGTTTTGAGCACTGAAAAAACATTAAGCAACATGCAATTCAGTTATTCATATGCTGCATATGCCACTTGTTCAGATCATTAGGCTGCCATACCTCACAAAAATAAAGGTCATTAACATATCAGTGGGACATAACTAAATTCTAGCCATCATTTATTTGAGAATGCTTTAGAAAGTAATTTCAAAAACTGAACATTTCCGGTGCTGTGCAATCCATGGGCAAACTATCCATATAAAGGTACTGACTCAGCAACAGTCAAATCAAAATTAAGCATATCTGGGGATAAACTGTATACTTGAGCACCGTGGCCTGATCCTCATCAAGAATGGGGACTTTCCCAAGAAATCCAAGTGGTTTCCACCACCCACTGCTTTCTCCCCATGTATTCAGATTTCATGAGTCCAGTGAGACTCTTGTCTTAGCAAACAGTAAGGAAACACAAGACAACTGCAGGTCTCTTGAAAACTATTACCATGTTTTCACCTGGTAGTGCATAACTAGAACTTGAACAGAGTTCAAGCTGAGACAGATGTTATCTGCTACTAATGGCATCACATAAAATCAGAACTTTATTTAATAGTTACTGCAGCTTGAATGATATAACTTCTTGGCTTGCAGAGATGTATTTAAGAGAGAGATATTACAAAAGAAGTGACATTTCACAGTGTCTCCAAGTATCTCCTTCTCCAACTTTTGAGCTTAGCAACTCTACCTGTGCTTCTGAGGTCTCTAAAAAGAGCTTTGGTTCTCATCTGCACACACCTTTTCTTTTTCCCTTACTCACTATGTATGTCAGTAGATACCAGACTCAACAGTATACAACATTTTCATCAAGTCTCTAGAGTAAGCACAGGTATGTCACCAAGAATGCTGAGAACAAACACTGAGGAGAGGGCAGCCACACTTACACATTCCTTCGGATATATGGACACAATAGGTGTGTGAAATGTGTTTAATCATTTATCACAGGTGTAAGGCGGTTGGTTATCTTACCCTTGTAAGGAACATTGGAATGCTGCATTCTGTTCTGCTATCCACATTTTTTAAATTATCTTGAAAAATTGGACAAGGTACAGAATAGAGCCACAGACATTACTTGAAAGGTGGATAAGATTTCTCACAGTATAAATCAAAGAACCTAAACTGCTTTGAATATTAAATGGCTTGAGCTGTGTACATGAAGACTACAGTGTTCACGTAATCAAGAAAAATTGGCTGAATTTTAAAAAAAAAAATGCATAGAAAAGCACATCAAAACTAAAAGCACAACAAAATCAATAGCTGAAAGGTTAAAACCAAAGTCATATTCAAAATTAAGTAAGTTTTAACTGTAAGGTACCATTAGAACAAACAGCCAAAGACATGCTTAATATTCCTTTTCTTACTTCTTACAATCCGGATTTCTTTTTCGGACACACTTTGTACTTCCTCATTACCACACTTAAAAATGGCTAAATGGGTGATACAATGCTGTACGACTTACACGGTCAGATGTACTTATCCATTAATCCTGCTGACCTCTGACTTTTTGAACCCAACAGCTTGATCAAGTTGTCAAAGGAGGTTAGAACAAGCAAGATTGTTAGACCTATCCACAATATAACAGACATCAGCTGTCTTCATGCTACAAATTGACTTGAAGGCTTCTTATAACAAGTTTGAGATACTGCAGAATTTGAAATACTGCTGAAATGTACCTGCAGGTGCCTTTGTCATGATTTTTCCAGGAAATCAAAGATAAAGGTGACTTTGAGAGTTCATCATCATGACTGTGTTTGGATTTTATTGCACTCTCGACAAAGAGTATCAGATTTGTCTTTGCAAAGAATCCAACAATTCAAATCTAAATAGTTTAATTCCATCTTGTGATTCCATTTTTTTTCATTTCTGCCACTTGATTTTCCCTATTTAGGTCAAAACCTTTGGATGCAATTAATAATCGGTTCACATTTGCACAGTAAGACTGGTCTCTTAAAAAGCTAAAATAAGACAGCTTTCATATCCACAAGCCAAACTGTTTGGAGCTTGAGGAGCAATGACACATCAATAACATTGTCATATAGGTACGTAATGGTAAAATCACCAACACACACATCAGGGGATGTTTTGAATACCAAATTTGGTACTTAAACAAGAAAGATAAAAGAAAAAAAAAATCTATAATGGTTTCAGAAGGAATCAGAGCAAAAACAAAAAGAGAATGAACTACAGCAGGAATTCAAGAAGCAAAGGACACTCCCTAAAATAATGTAGCTTTTTTCCACGTAAAAAAAAAAAAATGAATAATCGTGACAATAAAAAGAATAAGCTAATTGAAAAAAGATGAGCTCTTTCAAATCTGGCCATGATGTAGCTCAAGTTCTTACTATTATATTTATAGACAAAGTAAAAACCACATCACACAGATAAAAGAATTTCTGCTGAAATTACAGCAACCTCATGAGACAGTATGCTGTGCCATAAAACACTGTACAAAGCTGCCATCCATAACAGAGAATAAAATCCATGAGCTGAATCAAATCCACTCTAGACTGCTGCTGTTCCCTTTCTCCTTTGCAAAACAATTTAAAATGAAAAGATTGACTTCCGCACCCTTGCTAGTTACTCACGAGTCATTCTGTTCAGTCACCAGCGGTCCTAACACTGGCATTCATCCAAAGGAGAGTATCCAAGGACACATACTTGCTACTGCCATCACCAGCTAGCTGTCCCACTCAGAAGGAGCAGAAGGCAGAGGAGACATCTTAATTTGTACATTTCTGCCAAGACAACATTTTATACTGAAGTAGGGTGAGATTTTGTTCTGCTTGTTCTGCTCTGAAAGGTGGGAATCTCTAGATAGGAAAAGAGATAGCATCCTATGGTATTTTGCTTTAAGGGCCTGAGCAGGTATGGTTTTTAGATTAATTAAGATCAAAAGGCAGAATTGGTGCTATCAATGTGGGCTACTAACAGACCTAAAAACTCATGAAAGCTGCTGCAAAGAACATCAGCTTTGGAAGTCTCGGTCTAGTCCTCCAGTTGGGTACACTGCCAGGAGCTGGCTCTGATGGTCAGAGGTGGCAGGAATACCCACATACCTTTATCCACTGCTCTCTGTGGCTTCACACATGGAAGCTTCTAAGAGATATTTAAGCAAGATACATACTTTGCCTTTTTATCCTGTATTTTGTGGTAAGAGACTGCACAAGTGACCAGGTACTATGTGCCATATCATAATTAGTAACAAAAACATGACTTTTAAACCAGCTGTTGCTTTTGTCATTTGCTTTCTGATATCCAGATTACATTGAGATGGAGTTTAAAGTTGCCACATGACTAGAAAAGAAACCTGCACATCTCAACAACCTGAATTTGTCACAGAAGGTCACAGAAGTTAGCAGTTGCTATCCGAGTTAGTTTCAAGAAAAGAATGCTCAAAGTAACATTTCCTTTTAGTTCTGTTTAGGTTTGGGGTTTGTTTTTTATTCTGTTGCTATTTTTGGGGGTGGGGGGAGTGGTAGTATGAACAATGCCCCCAGTTTTTCTCCCATCAGTACTTTATTTGCATGGTTCAGGAACTTCTTCCCCTGGTTCCTACATGAAGCTATCAATCTGAAGTTTACAAACACAACACCAGTAAATCCTCTAAACCGAGCATCCCTGGTCAAACTCACAGTGTTACTCTCTATTTGTATTATTAAACTTCGTATGAGCATTAAAAAAAAAAAAAAAAAAAAAAAAAAACTAATTGAAATAATGGTTTCCTCAAGCAAAAGTAAGTGCTAGGTAGAAGGAACCAAATTACCTGTATGGGTATTAATTCCCATCTCTTTTGTCTTATCTGCTTGGACTTGGGTAAGGGAGACTTTACTCACATACCACATTCTGCTATTCAAGGTTCAGGTAAACATTGCTTCCCTCTGACAAAATCGTCTGTGGCTGACAGTTCCAGAAACATGCTAGAGACCTGCAGGGCTGGATTCAAGCTGTGCAGAGGTGCCTCAGTGCCCGTCTCACCACCCAGCGCTACGCCTCCTGCCCCCAGCGCAGCTCCGCATGGCCCCATGGCCCCACCAGCCAGCCACTCTCAGGGGTCTCCCTCCAGCCCCACGTGTCTGGGGCTTGCTGCAAACCCGTTCTGTTGCCAGCAACTCAAGCAAAGTACATAAAAAAAAAATAAAAAAGAAAAAATGAAACAAAACAAGTGGCTTTCAAAAGCCTCAGTCAGCTCACCAAAAGGAAGGCCAAGGACGTGATAGGATTTTGAAGAAATGGAAGAAGTGGCTTCAAAACCAAGACTCACATGGTTTATTTCTTGTTTCTAATTATTTTGAGTTGGAATACAAGCTCTGTTAAATGTAGTAATTCTGCTGTAAATGACAAAATATATTCTGGAATGAAAGCTTCCATAATCCCTGCTTCATTTTGGTTCCTTGGAAATCCCCTATTTCCCCTCTCAATTCTTACTTAGCTGCTCCTCACCGCTTCCCACACATTTTCCCGACAAACAATTTGCACACAGACAGACCACCAGTTTTCTTCACAATGGAACAGACCTACGAGCAATAAATACCCGACCAGGTAATACTCTGGGGTATTTCAAGGTTGTGTTTGTAGTGCTTACAGAATAATGCACCGCTGTTTACACTGTGCTGCACCAAATAAGAATTGCCCACAAAGAGCACAGACCTGAAGGAAATAAATTCTGAGCATCTTTCTAAATTTATAAAATACAAAATTTTTCATCCTTAATAGGCATCGCTATTTTGACAATTGAGAAATTAAGTAAGTTATCACTCACTTTCACTTTCAACAGCTAAGCAAGCCAAAGAAAACCAAGATGTTTTTTCACAACAACAACAACAAAGTGAGGTCATGGGAGAATAAAATTTATCAAGATTGCTCCATGAAGGTCTTTAAAATTCAGCTTTGCAATTCCACTCTTCAGAGCCAAGGTTGGCAAAGACCTTGGTCAGTCTGGCATCTCTTCAAGGTTCCTTTCAACTACCTCAGTGTCAGTTGCTTGCCCCCAAGGCTTTACCTTCCAAACACCTGGGGGAAAAAAAAACTGCAAAGATGATGAAATAAGTTCTCAGGCAGCACTAAAATACACCCACCAATCTGTGCATTCAAAGACACACACCCGACTTTTGTTTCCTCCCTGTAGCAGTGCTGCCCAGGGACCGAGCCCAAGCTAATAAGCCCAGCAGAACTGTAATTAGTTTGTGCTGTGCTCCACTCAGTGCCTTGTTTTTAAGGCTGCTCCACATTGACAAACTCTGTATTCAGAACTGCAGACAAAACACACTTCCACAGTTGCAGTGAACATTAAAAAATATATAAATAAACGGTCAAAATCTATTGGAAGATTTTTTGTATACATAAATAGTCCATTCTGCTGGCTGATTATGCAACAGTGTGTCTAATAACCTGGATTTATCTCAAACTGTCATCAAAGAGACGTCGTCAAATTCCAGCTATTTGCCATCATTTCCCTCCCTCCCCTAGTCATCTTAGGTACTGCAGCATTTCTGTGGCTCCACCCTGCAGAGACAGGAATTCTCAGAAAGCCTGGCAAATCAGATGCAAATTCAACAGAACAAAGTTACCACAAACACTTCTGTTAAGTTTCCTGCTCTAGCCCCACTGGAGGGCCATGTCATCCACACCACTTGGATGCAAGATCTCAGGCTGTCATTGCAGATCATATGAGATTCAAATAATGATTTAAAAAAAACAATAATAATTTAGCCAAACGCAAAATGAATGAAAGATTCAGTTATTAGTCAACACTGAATACAAACATTTCAAAGCAGCAGCTCATCGGTTCAGCAGGAATCTCTGCTGTAGCGTGCACTACATTTCCCTCTGCCACTTGCAAGTCTCCTTGCAGAATAGGCTCCCTTTCAGCTGTGAAGCATAAAGGAAACAGAAATTTCCACTGACAGGTTCCCCAGCTTTTGCATTTCTGCATAATACTGATAGTGCTGTGCAACACAGGCAAGTGACTGTTCTTTCATGTCACTGTAACAAATCCATCTTGTTCCAATGCATCCAAGCACAGTTCTTTTCTGACCTCACCATCTCCAAAGTTTGTTCCATGTTTATTTCATAAAAATGTGAACATGTCCTCAAGTCCCCAGTTAGGATCAAAACAAAGCTCTTTTCCCAAATGGCTAAAAATATAAAAAACAGCAAATGGCTACTTTAATAAATATGCATTATTCACTTAGATGCAGATTCCCATGTTCATTCTAACCACAGACAGCAGATAATATCCATAACACATTAGAAAACCCTGATTTTAATAGAATACTAAAGGGAATAGTTGTGTGTTGGATAATAGCAGTTAATGGTCTGGTCTTCTAATATGAAGGAGTATTTGGAAAACAAATTATTTTCCTAGAGTTTGTGCGCACACTCTGTTTGAAGAAAGACCTCATCCTAAATTTAACACTGATTTTTTTCCCCACACAACAGCTTCTTCATCTCAAACAATTTCTGAAAGCAAAGTTTGAGACTTTTCACAAGGGAAATGCTCATTATAAAGTCATACATATTTTTAAAAGCACTACATGAATTTCTGCATAAAGAGTGATTTTTCTCTTAAAGCATTCAGGAGTGTGAAAAAGTATTGTTCAGAAAGCAATTCCTGTGATAATTGTCTCACAGGGGCTGCAGAATTATGAAAACTGTCAAAATACAGGAAAGTATGAAATACTGGAATAGGCAAATAATGCATAAATATACATCTAAATTGTAAGGAATAAAATGCCAAAATAAGCATTTTTTAAAGGCAGAAAGCACACAAGTCTGCATTCTTAAATTCCCTACTAACTTTGGCAAAGTAATCTCCCACGGGCTTTATTAGAAGCTGTTAATCTCACACTCTGTACATGCAAAAGCAGACTCCATCTACCTGAAGATACACCCACATGCCTCTAAAAGTAAAGGCCACATCAGACTACTGATTATTCAAATAAGTAATCCCAGGAGGAAGGATGGTCTCATCAGTTAATGGACATCAGAAGTTCTCATTTCTGCTAAAGGTCTTTGGTATACATAACCAGAAGAAGAGACTTGCAAGATCACAAGTATTTACTTTTATTTCTGTTGATCAGCAATACATACTGAAGCAAAAGCACTTCCAGATTATTCCATTTGTCCTTCACGTTCAAGTCTGACCATGTCATGCTGCTCCATGTTAAGGTATGGGATTGAGTATGACCATTCCCCTAAACCAAGAGGTCAAACCATTTTATTTTTTTAATCAGTTATATTTTTAAGTACTCTTTTCTCTAAAGATCTCTAACACTAAGTGCTATGCCGAGATGAGTAATGCTGCACTCAAACCAGCAATTCTTGTTACTCCACTACTGGAAAGGTGCTGCTCAAATCTGTAAGAAGTCAGAGTGGCTGAAAAGATGCATCCAGTTACACTACAGGTGATATCCTGCTTTTTTTGTGTGTGTGTGGTGAAAAGGCAGTAAAAGATAGCTTTCTGTATTTATGTACGTTCAGCATACTGCCTATAAGAACACTTTGACTGTAAAAGCGTGTCATGGGGCTCAACATAATAAAAGCTACTGACACAGAAGTAAAGGCATGCAAAGTTATTAAACTGACTCTTCCAGAGATCCAGCTTCAGCTCAGTCACGGACACCATGTATAATACTCGGTGGTCTCTTGATAAAAATAGTCTTAGCCAAGCTTACTGTCACCATAAGCTGACTCGGCATTTACTGTTAAATGACTCTCATCACACCAGCAAAACCACCACGAATCTTCTGTGACACTGATGCAATTACGCTCTTGAACACCTTACTAACATGTCACAGAACCGTGCAGTTTCCAAAGATGGTCTTCAATTGCTAGTATCAGCTGTCAGACTGTTGTGATGCCCATTAAACAACAACCTGGCTGGTAACAGAATGAGACCATCTTGTCTCTTGCAGTTGCTACTTTTCAGCTTGCTGTGAACACAAACAGTGATAACACTGGCAGAATGGAGATAAAAGAAGTAAAGGCAAGGCAATCCAATAAAATTCCTGTGGTTCCACTGGTTTTGTTTTGCAAGCAACCTGGCTCTACCCCACCTACAGTTACACGTCACTTCCTTCAATCCTTCTATCTAATCTATCAAACACTCCTAGGAAGAGTTCCCTCAATAAATCATGCATCCCCAGGGTACAAAGAAACATCTATTTCCCCATTCCAGTCTTGTTTTAGAGAAGTCATGTAGGCTTACAAACAACTATGGTAAATGTACAAATTGCAATAACACTAAAAACAGAAAGAAAAAAAACAATCACACAGAAGCCTAGAAACCTCTGGGACTGTTCTCCAACATCATTTGAAAATTACTGTTATAAAATAAAATAGAACATGGGCACAAAAGTATCTGTACTGCCCAGAGAAGTTGATATAAATATTGTCCTTAGGCTGTGAGATCTTTTACTAGAGTGACTCATGTTGATTTTGTGACCTGTGTTTATGCAAACCAATCTGAAAGTTTAACTCATAATACAGCATGGAAATGGAGACTTGTAGAAAAGGAATGTGCATTGCCAGCAGTTCATTTCCTAAAGCTCCTCGTAGTCGAGAGCACATTAAGTACTGTCAGTCAATGTTTAATAGTTAGGTGCATAAGCAATTCAACACCTGATTTTCAGAAAAAGCACATGATTTTTTACACTATTACCCAATGATTACATTAATCTGTTTAAGAAAATATATGTAGCACCAGAATCCTAGAATGGAAAACAGCTTAGGAGAGAACAACAGGCTACTGTAAACATAGCATCTGTCAAAGTTAAATAACTACAGACTGCATTTTTATCCACTTCATCCACAAACAGTAATTACTGGCATTAGCATAAAGTCCTTCCTTCCAAAGGGAATCTAACAAAAAGAATTTTAGCTCTATTTAATGTAGTTTAATCTTGCTACGTTGCAAAGCTCATTCTGCTGTTTGTATTCAAAGTAAAATGTACACTTAACTCAGCATAAAGAGTACTCACACAGAATATTAAACATCAGCAGAAAGTAAAGTTCAAAGACCAAACTTAAGAACAGTTTTGCAGACATTATAAACAGAGTAAAGATTTGTATGAACTTACAGTAAGATTCCAGTTGATCTGTGGTATTCTTGTGTGAAGATTTAGACTGAACATTAGCAACAGAACTCCAGTAACCACCAATGCACTACAGCTCACAAACTCGAAGAAATAAAGGCCTTCGCAAGGGGAGCATTCCATGATGGTCTCTATGCAGATGAATGCAATCAGTGCCAAAACCTAGGAAGAAAAACAAGTGGAAAAAATATAAATAGATTTCCACATTTTGAAAATAGCCACAAGTATTCCTGAAATTTCCATTGGGAACATGATCAGTTTACACTCAGGAATGTGTGATTTTAGTTTATAACAGGGCACTGTCTGAGAGCAAAAACAAAGGCAAATTAATGCAAGATTTTGTGGATATCTCCTGTTCAACGAAGTATAATTACAAGGAGTCTAACATGAAAGTGACTGAGACACCCAGAAATTCAAGAAACCCCTTCAGGCCTTTGGCTGAACATGCAAAACGGTACCTCAAACATTTTATTTCATTTTGTACTCATGATAAGCTATTCCAAAACTTGAAGACAGAATGCATTTGCCTTTTGGGCCAATCTCAAGCTCAATTATACAGTATTAATACAATATGATTGTAAAAGATATTGCAATAAAGCTATTATTTAAAATTCAAAATGAGCTAGAAATCTCAATCAAAAATAGCATAAATTCAGGATCTCTACCAGCCTTCAAAAATGCCTGCCTGTTTTCACATTTTAGGATAACACGGTGAAAATCACTATCTCTTCAATGCACAGAACTAAAATATGTAGAAGACACACACCAATATTAACTACCATTTAGATCTACAGAGAGCATTAAAGTTAGATATTTAGAAGTACATTTCAAACCAATTCCTCTATAAATTGAACTGGTAAAAGAAAACAAATGGAATTGATGCCTTTTTTCCCCAACTTTCCATGAAAGCAAGGAAGGCCTTAAGAGTGCTCTGCTTTGTGTTTCAAGACAAACACCCACCCACCAACCCACTCACATTTCTCAGAAAGAATTCACTTTTTTGCTCTACCACAAAATTCTGCTGAGACCTTAGTCAATCCAATTCAATTTAAGGATGAAGAATTTACAGAGATAGCCTCCTACGAGTAAATACCTCATAATTTCAACACTTTGCACCAAAGTTAAGATTAGCAGAAGCCACAATACAAATCAATTTCTGCCAAACTGTCCTTTGCCAATTTCAATATTTTTGCAGATACACTTTCTTCTAGTACTTTGTATGCTTAATACATTAGTTTGTGTCTCTGCCTCCTATCAAATCATCTGGCAAAATGAAGAAAAATGATTTTGAAAGAATACTTAATTTTTGTCACTAATATCAGCAGTAATTCTAAGTAAAGGACAACACTGTGCACTTCCTTTGTCGTAGACTTCAGAACACAGCTAATTTCAGTTTAAAATTTAATTAAAACAGAGCAAAAAAAATTTTTTTTCTTTAATCATACTAGGATATAAAGCCTCTCAAAGTTCATTTAGCATGCCATTTTTAAGATGGTATATGCTATACTAATTTTTGCCAGCTAATAGAGCAGGCTAATTCCCAAATTCTGAACGGATACCTAGTAACTAAATGTTTAACTTTGGATTATACCCTTGACATTAAATAGCTATGGAATGGGAAAAACAAACAAAAAAAAAAAGCATGCAAAGCATGCAGTAAAACTGCGCATTCAAAAAAAGAAAGTCAGGATCAAACTCCAGTTATGATTTCAGCAATGGCATGAAAAACAAACAACTCTGTCCAGAAAGCAGCTTCATTTTACAGTATTAGCATGCAATAAAGTCCATGTTTTCTGTGAACACAAGCCTCATTACTGAAGTTGACATGGAATACAATTTAAAAAAACATAAAGATCCAAAAAAAAAAATAAATCTTAGGTGTCTCAAGTAGGATCAACATCAAGGATTAATGCTTAAAGTCAGAGTTAGCTGGCAAAATTTTTACTTGTAGATGTTCCAATATAATGTAGCCTCCAGTGCTCTTGCCACTACTTGTGACACAACACTTCTAAAATTTTTTATTGTTTTAAAAGAAATGATTTTTCAATATTCTCTAGAAAGTAGTACAAGCCCAAACAATATTAGGTTCATTTTCTAAAAATATAAACAGCTCTGAATTGTACCAGCAACCAGCAGTAGCGTACAGCGGCCTAGGTTGTAACAGCATGAGTCTATTGGTAGCTTTTATCAGAAAACTTGAGAGAAAACCTCAACTGCCTCAGTTTATGATGGAGATTATGACAGCAAAGCTGAATCTGTCTTTTGAAAACATGGGTACAATAATTCACTACTAATGTGAGTTATCATCACTGAGTCGATCAAGACACCTGAAAGAACGTTCCCATGAAAACAATTCTCTTGCAACACTTTCTATTTTTCTTTCAATAATATCTTTTTAAGCATACCTAAAGACCATCCTTCCTACCAAAGCTACAGATAATACTTCCTGTTAACCATCTGTTATTTGTCTCACAATTAATGCTATTACAAAAAACATAAATAAAAATTAATCACCACAAAAAACCTATCCTCCCACAGATACTTCCCTTTTCGCAAACACCATAAAAACTTCAGTGTTTATTAAGAAATATTTTCTCTGAAAATTAGGATAATCTTGTCCCTGTCCACATTCATAAATTTGCCAGAAACATCCTTTCAATTAATTACAAGTGATGCAAATCTTTTAAAAAACACACTAATGCTGCTTCCACTGCCCATTTCACTCTAAAATAGACCCAATTTTATTTCTATTGAAAAAGCAAACCACTCTGAACACATGAAACAAACAGGAAATACATCATAGAATCAAACCCATGACTTAGCTACATTACTTGAGTGTTGTGTAAATTCTGTGACATGAGCCCAAGCAGCTTGTCACAGGCCATGGTTCATCTAGTGATCAAATTCATTTAAAAAACAACAATCAAAAAAAATAGAAGCACATATATTAACATTGCAAGAAAAAATTCATTTTCACTGCATTATTAAACAGATGAAATAAATCATGTCAGACACGCTGTATAAGGTAGCAAATTAATACAGTTTTGCCACCCAGAACACCATTCAGCTAACATGCCATAAAGCAGACGGATATGATCATATACATGAACCCAGGAGCTCTCCACTGCAGACTGGAAACAGACCAGAAGTCTTTATCCCAGCTTATTTTCTGACAGAACTCATTGCAGGTTTAGAGCTAGCCATTTTCTCCTGTTCTGTCACAGAGCTCCTTAACCATAATGAAAACATCTCTTCTAGCACCTACGTTTGTCTCCATATACTGTCTACCCACCCCTGCCTACTGAACTAGCTACGCTACATAAAGGTGACTGCTTACCATGGCTCAAAGACGTGAAGAGTCACTTCTTCGCATCTTCCTACACTGTTCCCACCATCCCAGATGTAAGATGGCTGCCTTGCCCAACGAGCTGCCCACATACAGCCTCCTGAGGAGAGAGGGAAGCTGAAGGCCGCAGGATGGCTTCTCCAGCCCCAGAGGCCTCCACGCTCTGTCTGGAGGTGCTCCAGGGCAGCAATGTCCCACACGACCAAGCCACAAAGCTGCAGCAGAGGAAAATACCCACTCCCCAGATGCCAACGATAAAGCTCTTGCTTTATAACACAAGTGGCCAACGTTCCCTCAGGAAACCAGGGCATGGGAGCTGTCTAGGCCTGAGGCCACCTCCCGTGACTGCAGTGACAGGACTAGCTAAAAAAAACAGCACCGTATCACAGCATGGGCCCCAGTCAATGAAAAGCAAACTGCAATTTACCCAGCAATCCTTACTTTCTAGTCACACACCTCTTTTCATATTTTTAGAGCGATGAGTTTTGACAAGAAGTTTTTCCACAAGCAGAAGTTTCAAGGTTGGTTTACTGAGGAAAAATGAGAAGTTGAATGTGGCACAGATCTCCTCTTACATGAATAACTGCTCTCTCCCACAGACGACACAGCTACAGCTTTCTTGGATAGAGTCAAGAGAAAGTTTTCTCTGATGGATGACATGAAACTTTTCAGCTGTTTTTCTCTGCAGTGAGTACTTCGGGGAGTTTTCTATTCCACCCTATTTTTTTTTTCTCCCCTCCTTTTTGACGGTTGTTTCTAGTTTCCCGTCTACCTCCACCCTTCCCAAAAGAAGCAATGTAGGTATTGCATCAACATGAAACACTGTCATGGTGGAAACATCTGCTTATTCTGCTGGACACACAGGTCCACGCTGAGGCACTGTAGGCCTCCTGCAACATCGCATTTCTCCTGAGCACAGGAGATACAAGAGCCAGGTCAACAAAAGCAGGACAAAGAAAAAGGAGCTGCTGGGTGAGTTGAGAACAGCGGCGGGTCTGCCTGGGCCCGCAGCACAGCGTGTGCTGTACAGCTGCAGCTCTGTGATGGAGGAAGCTTCCCAGAGCACCTCGTCCCTCACCTCCCACTAACACAAGGCAGAGAAGTCTCCAGCTACAGCATTAGGTATGAGATGTATTTCCCAATAATGATTTCTGGGCCTTTTTGGTTTTAATAAAATTTAAAAACAAACATTAAATTGTTATCCAGTTTTATTGCTTGGGATGTTGAGGACCACTAAGGTAATTCATGTACAATCTGAGGCTTCTGCATTTCTGTTATAGAGCACTGAACTCCGCATAAAGGCTCTATTCAAAAGAAGCAGCCCCTCACTGGAAAGGGATGAAGCTACTACAATTAAGGGTCATTTAATTCTTGAAAGAGTGCCTCTATGCTGGGATTCAATGTTCTTTGATGTAGGTGCATTAGCCTCATACCATTATTTTATTCATCTCAACTTTCCTGTAAATTCCCCTGGAGAAGAGCCTTTAATGAAGAAATCATCTGCCTTAGGCCTACGTAAATGGCTTATATTTACATCACTTTCTTGGCAACACAGGCATGTCAGACAAAACACTGCATCCCCCCAAAATGGAGAAAATGTGCTATGACAGGCAATAACGCTGAAAGAAACGCTTTTAGGAAGTTGCTAATGGTGCATCTTTCCTACCAACGATAAAAGTACATCGTATTTTAATTTTGAATAAATAATAATGATTATCAAACAACTTTGCACTAAAAATAAAGACAGTTCTGCAATGAAAACAAAGTAAGAAGTTTTCCTGTTTATCTAAAACGTTACCACAGAAAGCCTTATTGTGTGGTTAAATGACATAATTACGCATGATTTCCAAAAAAACACAAAATGGTCAGCATTTTTTCTGCCTGAAAAATACCCACAGAATTTCAGTAAGAATGTCACACTACCAAGACATTTTTACATCCAGACCGTTTAAATTAATGGTACAGCACAATACATATCCACAAAATTGAGAATAAATAAATTGCTTTTACACCACTTAAAGTATCTGAAGACGTTAAACTTTCTTGAATTAAAATCTAGATTTATCGTTCTCATTTACTTGGCCCAGCAGTCCTAACTTAATGTATGAAACCAAGTGGGTCTCATTCCCTGCAAAGCACATGTATTTCCCACATCTAAAACAGCTGGCACAGATACGAATATTTGGGATCATATGGCTTAAACACAGCACTGCTTCTCCAGCAGGAAACCATCTTTTACCCTAAGCAGAAGAATGACTGATTTCCCGCCTGTTCTTAGCTTGTATCCTTAAGACTAAAAGAAATGTATTATTAACTGGTAATTGGACTGCAAGGAGCTTTAAATCACAAATGAGTATTAAACTTCTTAAAAGAAAATTTAGAAAAACGATGCTTACCAGAGAAGGAAGCTTAAGCAAGCACAAGTGATTCAGCACCCTGGATAAATTAAACTGTGCTCTAATGGCACAAAATATAACATGGAACCAATTCAGAGAAACTCAGTGAGACCTCTGAATTCAACTTGGGTTTGGTATTGGTGGCGATGATAGAAATAATAGCAGAACACTCAAACTTCAGATCTTTGTTGCACCTCTAGGGTTTTGCATGTAGCGGCGATCAAGTTTTTACTATTTCTTAGTTCCTTTTTGGGTGTAACATAGCAAGACTTCAGCACATTTAATACTGTGGGATCTTTATTAAATCAGCTGATAGCTTGCCACCTCCATCAATTTTATATAACCTTTGAAAGACTCATCTACTGCTGACTTCCCTTCCTCAGCTTAGGCGAAAGACCAATTCTAAATATAGAACATATTTCTGAGGCCAGAAACATTCTGTTGGAGTATTATAAGAGCCATATTTAAGAAGGAGGGTAACTTTTTAACAAAGTTAACTGGAAGTTACTTGTTTCAAAACACTAAGTACATCAGAACTAACACTAGAAAGAAATTAACTGGACTGAACTAAGCTAAACAGAAGAGATTATCAACTGGCTAAAACTGAAATACTTAAGTTTTGAAAGTGAAATTAACCATCGAGTCCTGAATGGAAGAAACCCACACAGGCAAAGTAGTAGCATATTTCCTGCTCCATATGATTGGTGCAGTGTTGTATTTGTTGCTTGGACACACCTATTCAACAAACATTGCATTAGATACATGCAAAACCAATTCCAGTTCAAATACTGTAAAATACAGTATGTTTGGTAGTAAGGAAATAGCTTATGCAATGTTGTTTCTTTGGTGGCCTGTTTTTTTTTTTTTTTTGGTTTGTTTGTTTTGGTTTGGTTTTTTTTGGTTGGTTGTGTTTTTTTTGTTTGTTTGTTTGTTTTTTTAAGAAAAATGCAGTATTCCTGTTACTGCAAAGCAAAATCACTTTTTTTTTTTTTTTTTTTTTTTTTTACCTTACATTAGTACCATTCTCCAAGCTAACCCACTTTAGCTTTACAAGCAATAAAACAACATGGAGACAGGCACGGTGACAAGAGCCCTGACCCCCTGGCTGGCCGATCCCCACAGAGCTGGCACTGGCAGCCAGACGTCCCCAAACCCTCTGCCTCCACCCCAGTGCCACCACAGCTCGTGGCCACCTACACCCAAACCGCCCAAATCCACTGGAACTCCCCATTCCGTGGGAACAGCTCAGGGCGACGACACTTCAAGATCTCAAAAGGGAAAGAAGGCTGCTGGCTTAATCCACGTCTGCAATGACTTCCCTAAAGCATCTGCAACAGCCCAGCACCTCTGAAACTAATAGGCACGGGTGGTCTCGAAGACCTGAACCACCAGACCCATGTCCTGCTCCACACAGAGTGGCCTCAGGCTGAGGCACCAGACCCCCATGACCACAGCCACCTCTATTGCCTTCCCCCTGACAAGGGAGGGGTGGCTGCCGAGTGCCCACCGGCACCAGAGGTCTCCGAGCCAGGACGGGCTGGGGGACAGGAGTCACCTCGCGGCACCTGTAAAGCCCTGCTCAATGATTTTGCAGAACAGACAGCGAGTTTGTCTTCTTTAGTTACAGCCAACTAAAACACAGACATCTTTGTAACAAAGAAAAATAAATAGATCACTCTGACTGAGCTGTATTTCCTTTTTATCCAGTCAGATGACCAAAAGAACCACTGAGCAGAACCCGAAGCCAAGGCACATTATGAAGAGATGTTTGTTTTATGCACATTAAATTTCCCCACAGAAATCCGAATGAGATGGAAACATACCTTCCAAGTTAGACACAGAAGAAATGCAGTACACCACCTGTCCTATAACCAACCAAAAGCCCATCAACTTTTTGTAACAACCCCATCCCACAAGTCATTCATCTGAAGATCATACATGATAAAGGCAAACAAAACTTACAAAATTATTTCCCACTGACTTCTTTCCATAGGAACTTAAACCCCTGGTCCGCACGAACTACAATTCCTGTGCATTTTAATTTCAGACATTTTCATAAGCAGCAGGTACTACAAGACAGTAACGAACAAAAGCCCAACATACCAAGTTACAGCATATGAATGGGAAAGGTAGAAATGTCTATTACACACCAGGAACAGCTCAAATTTAAAGGCTTATTCTATATCTACAGTACACTGAACTGTGCCAATGGCTTCAGTGAGCACACATATAATACTCAATGATAGGAAGTGGGTTTTCCCTCTCCTTTTCACAGCTTCCTGATATTTGAAGCTTGGTTTTCCTATTGTCTCACCCTCATTTTGATGGATATCCACAAGCCCAGCTTTTTATAGCCATCTTTCCCAAACTTTACAAGCTAATCTCCGTAACAGCACTGCCTGCTGCAAGACTGCAGGCTCCTCAGTAAATCCTTTCGAACACCTCAGCGAGCCTCAGCACACCCCTCCCTGCCTGTGCCAGGCAGAAAGCACAACGAGCAAGCTCTTACAGACCCACCACTGCAGTATGCCCATGTCAGGCTTCAGGACAGCATGCTGGAGTGCTGGCAAAAAGCATAATTAATCATGCCCGTAACAGAAAAGTGGAAATTCTTTACATGTGAAGCTACTCGGCTAGCTTTCTTCAAGTCTAATTTTATCACAGTTTGACTGGCATCTGCATAGTATGTTCTTAGACATGCTAAGTAAGAACAGGTTAGAAAACATCACACATTTCTTCTTTGCTGCACTAATTTTAATACGTTGAATCCTTTGCATCCTCCTCAGCCACTGGCAGCTGCACTTATTGGGGCAGAAAGGGAAAGAGGAAGAATAAAATACTTTTCCAGAAGTCCCATTTACTTCTAGTCTTACTCATGCGGGCTTTATTAAAATAGTAACACAGAGTACAAACTGACTAAAGGAAACAGAACAGAGAAAAAAAATCTATCTTAACAGCTGAGTTCAAGAAAAGTTTAGTAGGCCTCACTTTCAGTCACCAAGACAGGGGAAGATGCATCCTTCCTTAAAAGAAATGATAGCTCTTGTTTGCCTTTTTGACTGATGTAATTGTTAGTTGCACCAAAAGTCACTGGTTTTATTTCATTGTTTGTTTCTTTAAGAACAATAAAATGTTTTTTATTACACCAACCTGTAAAAACTCATAAATTATCATATCTTTGCTATTAAAAAACCTGGCTACATAGCGTTATCTTATTTTTGTCTCCAGGCTGCACACATGTTCTGTATGTTAGGTACAAACATGCTCTCTGCTGGAACAGGACACTGAGATCAGGCTCATGTGATTTTTAAATAAAGTATAAACATTTTGGCTATTCCTTCACTTTTGAGAATTCTCCACTCAGCTCTTAAAGCAGAGAAAAATCAACACTTCTGGACTGGCTTCATGTTCCCATTCGTGTTCAAATGCCAACCAGTGTTGGAAACTGGTCTAGTCAAAACAATATTAAAACACAGTACTGTAAATTCTGTAACAAACAGGAGGATAAATGAATTGGTTTTAAAAAGTAAAGGTGTACTTGTAAAATTTGTCAAGGTACTTGATCCGTATGGCCCCGTGTTTAACTAGCCTGTTCGGCAATTTTAAAGTAAGTGAAAGTTCTATTTTAAGACTATCAGAATCAGTCTGTATCCTTTAAAAACCCATTTAATCCTAATTATAAGTAAACATCAAACAGCCCACAAATACTAAAACAAGAAAGGAATTTTAATGAGAACACAATCAAGAACTTAAAGTAGTCCTAAAGAATCCATTAAAGTTTTTTGAGCTTGTTTTTGTTTAAAGGAAATGGTGCAAAATGTCCTTGCAATCCCAAGGTTCCCAAGATTGCAATCTGAAGGCCCCCTTAGATGCCATGCCTTAAAAGGCAAAAAGAGTCTAGACATACTGGTAAAACAGAACATTAAAAAAAATAGATGTAGGCCAGAACATTAAAGAGCACTGCCAGCTGTACCGGGGAATGCATGAAACCTTCAAGCCTGTCTTGCTGTTTAGACTGTCTTACAACCGTTATATAGTAATATCTCACCCAAAATAGAAAGGAACCCACAAACTTGCATTGCATAATGGCAAATCCACCTACTCATGATTTTATAACTCAAGAACAGATCTGCCTAAAGACTGCAAACAAACTCAGCACACTGCAAACAGAGGACTATAAAATGATGTTAACAACACAAAACCCTTACGAGTCCAGCAAGAACATCTTGACCTTCTCGGTCACAATTCTTATCATCCCACCACTGTGACCTAAACATACTGAACATCCCAGGGCCTTCGGAAACTTTCCTAGAATTCTGAGAAGTGCTTTTTTCTAAATACTTGGAAGGTGTGATACCACCATATAAAATCAAAAGATCCCACACTCCCTGAAAGGTTTCATCTGCATCAGTTAAGTTTCCACGCTTTAAACACAACAATTAAAGGAAACTAATGATGAAAAAAAACCTATGATGAACCCCCGATAAATTTATTCACAACAGTCAAGTGGCAATATCAATTACTAGTGTGAAAAGAATTTCATGGGACAAAGGTGTCTAAAGGTTGAAGATTCATAACACTTCAGTATTTCATAATATTCACAATGTGCTTGTTGCTTTCTTGCATGCACATTTCAGTTTAAAAATGTCCTAGAAGTATAGAAAAATACTAAAATGAAAACACTTGTGGTTGATTCATAAAATAATTCAGAAAAAAAATTGGCAGAACTCCCCAAGAAGCTGTTATGAGCACTGCTATATTATAGCCACATTTTTGCATCTGAAAATGAGAACATTTAGTCTAAGTGAAAGTTAACCAAAAGTGCCACTGTATGTACCAGATCCAAGTACAGGACATATTTCCATGCACCAGGTACACAGTTGCTGTTCTTTTAAGCCATGCTCTAAGGGAAGAAACCATCATGAACAATTTCAGCTGGCTTGCAAGATGAACACTTTGTGAACATACATGCAAGCTAAAGAAAACTTTAAGAAATGTCTTGTCTAACACCACCTGAATATCAAGTTACATATAAAAAAAAAATGTAGACAAACCTGAAGACGCTAAGGTAAAAATACATCATTATATTCTTACACAAATGAGGACCCTAAGTATCAGAGCCTTTGGATCAGAGAGTTGGAATTGTGACAATGGAAATTACAGTTCCCAGTTTAATTTGCACACAATTAGATTAAAAACTCGCAAAGTTACTCTGCTAACCTGAAACTCCATTTCAGCTATTATGCTATTCTAGCAACATGCTGCAGTGTGACTATGGATTTCATCCTGGACACCCACTAAATAAAATGACGCTTCAGACCTGATCCCTGCAGGGACTGTAGTACTTGATTCATGCTGTTCCACACTGTGCAGACTTCGCGGTCCAGGCGAGTGCTACTCCAGCTCTGAGACCTCTCTGCCCACAGTCAGTAACATTTTGGACCCATTTTTATTCATAATTGTGTTTTCCTACCTCTACTCTACACAAGGCTTGTGTAGCAGGCTTTTGCTTTCCTCCTCCTATTATTCTGCAGAGTTTCCAGAGAAACCTAAACATCACTTCCATATTTTGGAAGCAACTGATTACATAAATAATCTGAGAATTAGGTAAGTTTCTGTTTTTTGTTTAAGTCAGGGTGTATTTCTTTTAATTCAGATCAAATTCAGAAATAGCGACTGCTACTGCTACAGACTGACAGCATTTGACCCCTTGTTAAGTCTTCTGTTCAGGTGGCTACTCACTGCATGTACACAATGATTTCAGTACTTTGTTACACTAAGGTAGGCGTTTCTGAAATACAACTTCATGCACGGGGTGAAGACTATCAAGACATGACTATCGAGTTGAACTGACAAATGATGCATTAACTGGTATCAAAAGGAACGGATTCCTCTTTTACTGCTTATGTTACAGGAAAAACGAAGCCTCTTAAATTTCTAGTCCTTTTTCTTATGTTACAAGATAATTAAATCTCTAGGGAGCCTCATCAACCAGAGAGAGATTAACAGAAAGATTACAAGAAAAGAAGGTTGCTTTCCAAATCATAATCCCATTAGAATTACAGTTCTCATTGCAGCATCTACAATTAATACAATGTACCCATTCCCATTAAAGTAGTTCATAATGGTAGGGGGGAAAAATAAAGCATACATATTACTGAGACAATAGAAGTTTCTTCTGAAAGCAGAATTTTAAACTACCCAGCATCTTAGAGAAAAATCTGCAGCTGGAATTTGGAGTTTAATGACTGTAGGACAACGGCCCATGGCCCGACTGCATTTAAGAGACACCATGGAAGAGACCAAAAGCCATTTGCTTTGCTGTTGGATGACAGCCACAGCCTTTTCTTCACATGCACACAGAAACAATAAAAACCAAAGCTAAACAGTGTTATCTCATCATTCTTCCTTCTATGGTAAATGTCAGTATAAAAATATCACCACACGGCAGTGCCGATCTATAACCTTTCAAGAGAAAACTTTCCAAAGAGAAATCAAGAGTCTCAGAGACACTGTACAGACATCCTCTACCTCAATAGGATTTCTAAGCCTACGTGCCTATTACAAATGTTATTCTTTTAATATATTATCACGACAAGCTTCTTCTAAGATGAGATCCCAAAGATCACTAGCATCCACTGCCATACTCCCATTTTCTGAACGAGCTACAAATACCACCAACCATCTACGCTCAACGTACAATAGCAAAGTCATAAATCTTATATAAAAGCCAATTTATTGTTTGAAAATTACAACAGAATAAAACACGGAAGATGCAGTGGAACGGCTCTGAACTGCCAGCGTAACCCTAGCACACAGCAGGGGAGGTATTCCCAGCAGAGGCGTGACAAGCACCAAGGTCACCGCACACACTGGCACGCCAGCCCTGCAGGCTGCCTTCTCCTGGGCTGTGCTCCTCCGAACGGATCTCCGGGCGGCAGGCGGAGCCCGGGCAGGTTGCAGGGGAGCAGAGAGCCCCAGTGACGAGCAGAGTCCACAGCAACCCCGTCTGGCTTTGTGAAGCGAGGTGACCGAGCGCGGACAGCTGTTTCAAAGTACTGTTTCAAAGTACGTGGAGCAAAGCATGGTTATGCAAATCGGCAGTGTTGACACAAGAACAAATGGCTATAAATATGCTAGAGATAAGCTCACACCAGAAACAAAAAAAGGCTTACATACCTCAAAGGAGCAGAATAAAAGAGCAAAAGGTAGCTTTAAAGGTGAAACTTGATCGCTTATAGGAAAAACTAAGGCATGAAGTTGCCAGTGACACTGAAACTGCTTCAGGAGGCTCAGGTGTCTCCTGCAGTGCTCCACATCTCTCTCCAAGACCACCAACACCTTGTCATTGGGACGAGCAACCTGACCAATGACCCTGCCAAGCAATCCATGACAATGTCATCTACTGACCTCCATCAGGTACAGCTTAACTGCCTGTTCCCACTGGTACTACCATACTCACATAGAGCCAAATTTCCCAACAACTACTGTGAAAGTAGTCTCACTGTATTCATAAAGGTATCCAGCAGCCAGCCACTAACTTCTGTCCAGTACAGACAGACAGCCGCCCGTAAGTCGCGCAGCTCCCTGCCCCAGCAGCCCTTAAACGAGCAGGGTAGGAATCACGGTGCTGTGCAGCTGCAGGGGAGCACCACAGTCACACCGAGGGACAAGGACAAGCATGAGACACACCACGAGGTGCGGAGCTCTGGATCGGGGTGGGTGGGAGGTTGGGGAACCCAAGTGACCCTCCCCTCCAGCAGCCATCTGAAGGATGCTGAGCTGAAGGCATGAGAATGCTGCAATAACAAAACTGACTGCTGAGCACCTTGGACTAGTTTTCAACCTGATTCGAGCCGTTAGCAGTTACCTTACTACTTGGAACATAAATTATGGCTATTTTTTAATGTAATTAACAATGTGAACTCTCAATAGCCTTATTGTAGGTACACATAGGTAGGTACTACAGGCTTTTTCAATTTTGATTTCTTCATTGCGATAGACTAATAGCAAAGAATGTCAGAGTAGTCCTGGCCTTAACCAATTTCTGGATATGGAAACGTGTAATGATAGTAAGCCACAGAACAACTTTTTCCAACATTCAGCTACTCTCCACCAATGAAGATGGAACTTTTTATTCAGAAAATTGTGAACATATGAACTGCTATTCCCACCAGATCTCCTTTAGCCCAAAATCTTGCCTCCACCACCAAGCAATAGCAGACACTACAGAGAGTGAGACCCGAGCAAGCATGCAGTGATGTTTCCCAGTACGCTCATCAGCAACTTGTAGCTCAGAGACCTCCCAGGCAGAAGCATTATATCCTTTAACATGAATCTTTGATGGATTTCTGTAGTATTTGGAACAGGCATGTTACAAATGTAAAGTCTAGTTCTGTCTGGGGCAGCGAGGCCACCACTGCCTACCATAAATGCCACCCTTTCCCAAGGCAGCATGTGGTAAGGGTTTCCTGTAGCTGTTACCTTACTGCTGCAGTTAAACCATTCCTAACCACTGCCAACATCGCAAGAGCTGGCTAAGCACCATGTTTTCAAATTTTCACATCAAGCCGCAGTTACTTTACCTCAAATCAAGTGTCTGCGAATACCTAGCAGGACCCTGCTGAGAACCAGCGAGGCTCCCATCGTGATCCTGCCTGCTTTCCCCACACCTCACCTGGTGACCTGAGGAAAAGCCCTCCAGGAACTATGGCTCCCAAAGAAACTGAGAAGCAGGCAATGGGCAGTCATCATTTCCCGTGGGAATGTCAGTGGTAAATATATTCCTATACCCAACTCTTGTAACAGTAAGATTCTCAAAGACACAGTATTAGAGCAATGAAGGAAATATAACAATGCATTTAGAAAAGCTGAAGGTAAAAATAAAGCAAGAAAAAAAAGCAGCACTTGTCTAAAGTGAAACAACTTCCCATGAAGAGGTGCTACCTGCTAACTGGTCCAGCTATTTTGGATGGCTGCAATGGGCCCTTCCCAATTCCTCATACAGCAAACTTTCTTCAGCAAGCACACTCAGAAGAGGAGATTCTCTTTAGGAAACTTAAGGAAAAAGGGAAGAGGTACTGAAAGGTAACAAATCATTTGAGGATGTTCATAGAAAACTTTTCCAGGGATATCTGCTTGATTGTACAGTAATCTCCATGGGAAGTATTAAAGCCCTTAAAAACATGAGAAACATAAAACCATGCCAGAGAGTAATGAAAATAAACTCTAAAGAGCTTTTCTGCTCTGGTCTCCAAGGACAGCTACATAATCTCCCACATCTGCTGCACGGCAAGGTACTGCTCCATCTGAATGCTGGAGAGCCAGCTGAGACAATTCCCACCTAGACCTCACCTTCCCGAAAGGAAAAGCATTTCCATGTGTAGTGCACAAGTGTACCAGCTTCTCCTCGCCTTCCTCTTCCAGTTCATATGCTCTTTATCCCAAAAACATCAATACCCCATATTACTTTGAGTCTTCCTCCCTGTTCGTTTCCCTTCACGCTGTTTTCCTCCTCCTCATCAGATGACATCCGATCAGGTCTGTCAGCCTCCCCAGCCCCCTGAAAGCTCCTTTCCTGATCGGGTCCAACACCCACCATCCTCCTCCCCGCCAGCTGCTTGTTTACAGAGCTCACAGCTCTGCCCAGCCTCAGTGGCATCAGAGGTTTCCCCTCACTGCCAAACAAGCACAGAGTGCTAGTTCAACAAAATGGGAAGACACAGGTGAGAGCACTATCTGCTGAGTATCTCACAAGCTTAGCAAAGCATTCAAAAAAAGTGAAAATCAGTTCAATACCAAGCTCTTCTACATTAGACTTCTTGTTACTTCCTTGCTATTCTTAACACCGATAGCCTTTAGCAATCAGCCATACATATTGTTAATCACTAAGCTTAGCCTTTAATATTCATAAGAAACTCCAAATACCAGAAGAGTTTTCTTAGATTTAATACTCCAATTATAATTAACAGAAACACCCTGTAATACTGCCCAACCTTTTCTGGAAGTCAAGGAAATGAAAGCCTAATTAAGTCTTGGGAAAGTGCCGCACAATACTCTACATGAATCATTAACGTTATCATAATCCTTTGTGACATTGCCCCTTTAAAGGACAGTTTCAGGCATATTCTCTTGAGGTACAAATAAATGAGCTGGAACTCTTCTCACGTCCAGCAGCGCTTAAACTACCCCACAGGCCTAAAACATCATGCTGCTTTTCAGCTCACAACAGCTCCTGTATTGGTATATTGGGTCACTACAGACAAACCTAGAGCCAGTAACAGAGCCCTGCAGTCCCCGTGCCTTCATTTTCAGGCGTTTGGCTTTTTCCCTATTCCTTCTTTTGACAATCAAAAATGGGCACCTGGAAAAGAGCCATTTCAGCCACAATGCCCTAGTCACACATCACATGCGGCACTACGAGCTAAGCTGCGGAAAGTCCTTCAACCAAAGATTACAGTAAGTGGCAATGTTTGTCTTCAACTGATAATTTTGTCTGCCAATCATGTATGTATTTTAATACGAATCCTGACATTAAATGAAGCATGTGCATTGTAATCTTTCCTGCAGCATTACTTTCTTTTACTAGAATATGCTTAGAGACATTTTATCTTAACCAATTTTGTTGAGGTTTAATTCTGTGCAATGAAGGGTGTTCCTTCTCATTTTTAAAAAATGAGTCAGAGTGCTGTACAACAGCCTGATACACATCAGTTCCCACAGTAGTTTTAAAGGTATTACTAAGCATTACAACAACAAAAATAATTATCTTAGGCAAATAAGTCAATTAAAAGCATTGTGGAATATGTTCTTTCTCCTCCTTTTCCAAAACTGCTCACTTTACCATCAGTTTGCAAAATCCAGTAGTTTGCTCTACCAGCCATTACCACAAATTAGATGCAGCTCCTGTGGAGTACAACCACACAGAAACTAAATTTGTTGCGACGGTACGTAGGCTTCCATCCTATCCTAGCTAATTTGTGACCCACTGGATTCATATACTCCATATGCACCATGTGTGCTATCTCAGGCCACTCATTAAAAAAGGGCACAAAACATTACTCAGTTCCTCCGAAGATACTCATCTGCACGTACGCCTTCCTACAACATAGTGGAAGTTGCAACATACTCATTCAACAGAAAATAAAACTCCCGTGTTTTTAAGTCCACCATGGTATGGTTTTTACCATTATTATTATTATTTTTTTTAATTTTATTTACAAGCCCTAAAAATTTAAGAGGCGTACTCCACAAACTTCATATTTGTTCCAAACATATCAATTTAATAATAAAAGATTTACTTACAATCAATAATCACTCCTTTTAATTATAGGCTTTTATTGTGACTTGCCGAAGTTATTAGTGTACTACAAAGATCAGCAGTAGGAACAGAAACAAAAATCCTGAGGGCAGATTATTTTAGCATATGAGGGAGCACCACCCCAGAACTTCTACCGCCTGGATGGTTTTTAATAGTTCCAGGACAGGTAGATGTTGCACAGTGATGACAGCTTCTTTGGCTTCAGTCCTGAAAATACACAATGCAAATGCAGCTGCTCCCTGTCGTTCAGCCTACTCATGTAATGCTCATTGCTAATGCTTGCAGACCACAGATTTTGTTCTATACTGTGGAGATGAGAAGAAAACAAATTGCACTTCCAAATCCCGAGTTTTACTGGGTATTTGTAAAAAGGACTGTAGACTCATCACCACAACCCTCTATAAACTTGTGCTCACTGCTGAACCTAGTACACTTTGACTATATCTTACATGAAATCTGTACATGCAAGCTTTGTCTTACAATAACTAGTAGTGGGTTTAAACAATGAAGTAATACACATTGAATATTTAAAAGTTGGTGGGTTTTTGGTGTAGTTTTTCTTTTTAACATGATTGTTCTCAACAAACTTGATCGTATTAAGGGAAAACAATTTGTAGCATCTCTGCCAGAAACTACATAAAACCTATTTCAGACTTACTGCCATTTTCATAACTGCTCTAAATCACCCTTAAAAGTGCATTTGCTAATTTCAAAGACGTTAATAGCAACACAACTTTGAAGTTTGCTCAGATGAGGACGTGTATCAGCATCATCAACAGAAAAACCTCAGGAGTTATCGCACGTGTAATAGTTACTGTGCTTTAAGCCTCACAAGGACTTCAAACTAAGCAGTGTAGCTGTTCAGACTATCTGGACAAATACAGCATATGTTTTCTTTGAGAATGAAAAATGTTTTCCGTTTTTTTGTGTGTGTATGTGTTTGGGGAAGGGTTGTATTTTAAGGTTTCTTCCCACTTCGTGCAACCAACAGAATTTCAGCCTGCTAAAAGCAAACGTAATGAACGTGCAAGTGAACGCTTGCAGGCACCCCAGCTAACCGGCACGGCCAAGGCGCGGCTGCAGCTCCGCACCTCCCGGGAGCTCCAGGCACCCTGACCGCGGGGCACCTGAGGAACACGGGACCCGCACTGCCACCTGGCCCCGCTCTGCAACCTCAATCCTCCTCCTCCAGCCCGGGCACACCGCAGCCGCTCAGCAGCTCCCAGCTGGGGCACAGCTGGCTGGGTTGGGCTGCGTTGTGTTGTTTCGCGTTGTTTGGGACCAGCGCACAGCGCCAGGAGAGTTCCTTCGATAGCCCTGGGATCCGAGGACTTGCGGCGGGACCCAGCGGGCGTGCTGGGTGGGGTTTTAACTCAACCAGCCTGGTCTGGGGGTACCTACGGATCCTAAGGCCGCCCCGTCCCTCAGGCCGCCGAGCACGGAGCCGCGGTGACCGCTCGGGCTCAGCCCCTGAGGCGCCTCGGACTCTGCTCCGCACGCTGAGGAAACCCCGGCGGCTGCCGGTACCCTCAAAGGCTCCTCCGCCACCCTCAGCCCGGGGCGAGGCTCACTCTCACCCAGCGCCCCGCCGGCTGAGGAGGCACCGGGTTGAGGGGTCGCGGGGACGGGACCCCCCTGCCCTCGCCGAACCGCGGCTCCCGCCCGCGGCGGCCCTGAAATGGAGGCCGTTGGGCGGCCGCCAGGCGCAGGTACGCACCTCGCCGCCGGGCGGGGAAGGGAGCTCGGGGCGGCCCGGTACTTACCACCTCAGCCAGCTTGATCCTGCCGAAGGTGCCCCGCAGGTAGTCCAGGTCGCAGCGGAGGCCGCCCAGCCCTCGGCGCTGGCTGACGGGCTCGGTGGTGGGCTGGTAGGGACTGCTGGCCCCCGAGATCATGGAGGTGCTGGACGCCTCGCCATCGAAGCCCTCCAGGTCTTCTCCGTTCCTCATGGTGCCGGTGCCGCCGGGGTGCCGAGGGAGCGGGCTGCGAGCTCCAGCCGGCGCCTAGCGGAGCGCCGGCTGCACGCCAGGGCAGGGCAGGGCAGGGCCGGCCGGGAGGCTCCGTCAGGCGGAGAGGCGCGGGGAGAGCGGGGGCCGCATGGTGCCGTGCCCCGGCCCGGCCTCAGCCCCGAGGAGGAGGAGGACGAGGAGAAGCGGGAGCGCCCCGCCGCCGGGGGGCGCCCTCACCCCGCTGAGGGGAGCGAGGAGCCGCCGTGCCCGGGGGCGCGCCACCCAGCCCGGAGCCGCCCTCAGCCCGCTCGGCGGCGCGGCCGCCCCGCGGCTCCGCGGCTCCCCTGGTCCCGGTGCCGGTCCCGGCAGGGCAGCTCCGGCCGGGGACGCTGCTGCCGCCGCCGCCGCTCCGCCCCCTGCGCTCAGCGGAAAGGGCGGGGAGAGCCCGCCCCGCTCCGCCCGCCCCGAGCCGCCCCGCTCCGCCTCGCCCGGCCCCGGCACCTGCCCTGGGGCCCCACTCGTCCCCCCTCGGCCGCCGGCAGCCGGGGCCGGGCCGAGGAACGAGGTCAGCGTAAAAACAACTTCACACGCGGATGAAAATGAGCCGTACTGCGTTTCAGCTGTTCTTCAACTATCTTGTCGTTCCCCCAATTCCCAATAAAAGTTTCAGTGCTTGGACTGGAAAATATCGAAAACCTTTACCTATGCTTTTGCGGTATTCAATGCAGTTCTTGTGTTGGCAGAAAAAAAAATGACACTGTTTGTCCTTGGCACGTGCACGAGTGCAAGGCATGTGGAGATTACAACTGTTGCTGCTTTTGGCACTTCGGCAGGCAGTAGCAGGCTCACATTGCAGGAGCTTTGGCTTTGGGGTTTTTGAAAATGCACTTACGTTGATGCTAACAATGAAAAACGACAATAATAGTGGCAGCTTACATTGTATTTTTAATGCGATAGTTCATCCTTCGAGATATATAAAGCTGTTCACACTTCTCTGGACTACCCTTTCGGGCTGTTATGATACCATACCTCCATCAGTTCAAATATTGAAAACCCTCACAGTACTCTTCCATGAGCATTACAAACATTTTAACACGTTGTTTTGAAGTTTTCCAAATAAAGAGTTGGTTTTGAGAAGCCCTAAATCACTTTTGGATAGACACTTCTCATGAAAGCATAAATAGGGAGAAATGTGCAACAGAACCTGACACAGAGAAGTGCAGCAAATGCAAATGAAGGGGTTTGTGTTATGTCTTTTTTTCCCCTCAACATACAGACTGCCGTGCACTAGCAAGGGAGCTGCGAGCTCAAGGAGCTCAGTGTTGTATCCTGTGATCTGTCACATTCATCAGCCAGATTTCTGCTCTCACCCTTAGTGACAATCCCCATGCCTTTCTCTTTTCTCATTTTCTTTTATAGGATTTTTACATAGCATCATCCTCAGACCTCTGAGAAGTTTTTTGTTTTAATTAAAAAAAAAAAAAAAAAAAATCCTTACATCTCTTTTCTTCCAGTTATCTTTATGCTCTGCTTCTTTTTTAGTTCTTTTGAAGCCTCTTTCACCATCCTTCTTTTAGAGGGTTCTGTCTAGTGGCACAGGTTTTTTAATTTCAAGAAATTTTTCTCCTCTTTGGCCTCCATATAAACAGACCCTAAGAAGTAGGGCCAAAGCGGCAGAACCAGAGAGCATACCAGAAACCCTGGACAGAGAAAAAGTCACACCAAAAAAAAATCAACTCTATCACACATGGCTTGGTTAACTGGGGACGTATTGACAGCACACAGCCCGGTACTTCCATTGCTTCTCTGGTACACACTGGTGCTGGAAGAGGCTGATATTCTCAAATGAGATGAAGAGTTAGCTAACATGTTTAAGAAAAGAAAAACACTGCCCTTTAGTAAAGGACGAATAGCAGGAAAATAAAACATGAGCAAGGCCTGGAAAAGGATGAAAACCTCCGTTCCTTGGGTCACCCAAAACTAGACTAACCTTAGAGAATCATATATGTAAAGGGAAAATCCTGCACTGGCACAGGCTGGCTGTGATGGACTAACAGGTTTTTACAGTCTCTTTTTCCAGTTCTTGTTTAATTCTGGGACAATGAAAGGTCTCACAAGGCTCCTTTTCTTGCAGGAAATATCATGACGAAGTGGTTGCCAGTCAGAAGAGCTTTCTTAGATTCTTTTTAACCTTACAGCTGCACAGCTGTTTCACAAACAGCATTTCCACATTTACCTACAGAGACACTTAGCATCTGCTTTGAGGAGCTCCCAGGGTGGTTCTAGAAAGCCATTTGTGAGCAAAGGAATTAAAACATTCTTGAAGCATCCAACAAACATTATTTTGATTAATCTTTTGCAGTTCCAACCAAAGGAGCAATATGTTGAAGGAGAATCAAGAGGTGATATTGCACAAGACAACTGAAAGTCAAGGGGAGAGATGGTTGAATGATTTAGGGAAAAAAAAGCTAGGTGATAAGAGACCTCAGTTCCACTTTTTGGCTTACCACTGCATCCTGTGCAGCCTTCAGCAAACTTAGCTTCCTATAAAATGGAGGGCACAACGCCTAAATATATTTAAGATCATGAGAATGCTGCAGAGTATGGGAACACTGAAAACGTTCTGTTCTTTGGGGAGTTAATTGCTTACACAGCGAAAGCACATTAAGTGTTCTCTCTGCTCCAAGTACCTCAAGTGTTACTCGCACAATTGCGAGGCATGTTTTCAGAACCATGTTGACAATGTCACCGACCACAGTTTCACAGGCATTCCAGGCTGCGTCTCGGGGCAGCGGGAAGCAGGCATTGCCAGCCACAGCCATGGTGTCCCTTTGGGCACCACGAGCCGTACAGGGAGCTTCCCCCTTGCTCTGATGGCACGGAGCCAATACCAAGCCATACTGGGGGATTTTCTGGCATCCTCCTGGATGGGTGGGTGGGCTGGACAGACTTGGCACAGGCTTGTGAGGTTTCTGCCAACATTTAACAAAGGAATCCTTTACACACATTCTTGCCTGATACGGCACCTTTTCAGTCTGCTCTGTAGCACTTGAAAGGAAAAAAAAATCTACATTTGATACGTAAATAAAAGTATTGATCCAGTAAAAAAGTCACTGCATTCATCCAAGGCAAATCACACTGCTTTCAGATAACTTTCTGAAAGTTTTTCCAAGTTCATGAGCTTTTCAAGAAAATCTTGCCATCTCCCTGCGTGGATGATGCATACCAAGAGTAGGAAAACAGGGAACCACATCAGTCATCAGCACTCAAGACACCACCATAATATCAAGCTAATAAGCATTGTATTTATCAGAGAAGACTTCACATCCTGCTAAAACCTAAGTAGTGGAAACAAGCAAGAAACAAGACAGGAGAAAACCTAGCTATGCTATTCATAGCTGCTGTAATTAACAAAGATCTGTGTTTTTACAGAATACTTAAGCCAGCTTGAACAGAATCAGATATTCCTCATCAGAAACAATCTCTGCGGCTGTGGTGATATACTATATACAACTGGTAATTTACGTGTAAAAAACAGTCAAAAGATCATCTTAAATATTATCACTGATCCAACTGAACAAAGCAACTTATCTCAACTTCCATCTCAGCTATTCATACAACTTTTAATAAACTTCAGCCTTCAATAAACGGCCTTTAATAAACTTGTTGTGTGTTCGTATCATTAAAAGCATTTAAATTCCATTTTCAAGATTAAAGTGTACAACTCTATTGCAACTGAATACATCAGCTTAAAACCAGATTTTAACAGTTGCAATTGTGTAGTTTTAACAAATAAGGTATTTTAATGTTGATACATAAGATTTTGTATATTTGAATGGTTCTTGTTGTGCGGAAAATTTAGTTAAATGTATGAAAGGAATTTGAATCCTAACAGTGAAGTTACATCTGTGCAAGTACCTGAAAAGAGCAGAGAGGTTCTTTAAGAAAATGCTCCAGTATTTCCACATGACCTACCAAGGGGAAGGAGCACTGGTACACTGCCAAATTCCAAGAGAGCTGAGCAGTGATTAGAGTTTAACTCTGGCATCAAGAGAAGAGCATTCTTCCTTGAATTTCTCAATGTAAAAATTCTGAAGCTCTCTCAACTGTTCAGTCAAAAAAAAAAAAAAAGGCTAAAAAAAAATCTAATAAAGAACTTTCTTTAGAAAAATGTCTGTTAGGTTTAAGTGCCTTAGTTTGGCACATTGTCTGTTTTTACGGAGAATGTGGCATGCACACATGGATTCTGTAGCCATTGGCAGCATGGGAAGCAGGCAAATAATTTTGCTGAGTCAGAGTTAGGAATTAATGCAACGTACAAGAGTAAGCTGCAAGGTCTGAGATGGCCTTTCAAAAGAAGGACAACTGGATGCAACAGTGGGGAGTCATGTAGTAGGTCACCTCTAACTGTAGGGGATGATTACCGCTGAACAGCACAAGGATTCCTGCTACAGCACATCCAAGCAGTACTGCACAAGCTCCACTGCACTAAGACCACTCAGCATAAAGTGACCCCAGGAGCAATAACGAGAACCAAATTGCTTAGCTAGTCCCTGCATGTTTGTTTGTGCTTGGTGGCTCTAAGTCACCACAGGATCTGTCCCAGAGACCTGCATGGGGTTGGCTTCACCTCTCTTAAGGGGAAAGGTGAAAGTGTTACTCCTGGAATTTCACCACCATCAGTAAACAGAATTTCTCCTTCAAAAAGGAGTAACACAATTAAGGCACTAGTGGCAATAAAAACTAGAGACTTACTTTGCAGACTGATGAATATGATCTCATATGCCATGAACAATGAGCCATTCACAGAGTACCCCTCTTTTTCTCCAGGATTAGAGATTGACATGTCCTTCAACAGTGTCTGTCTACTGGTCCTGTTTTTCTCCCCTGCCTTTATCACTGATGAAGCTGTCACTGACTCTTTTCAATTCCAAAAGCTTTCGTGGACATGAGCAACCTGCAAGTGCCAGAGAGGGGTTACCTTGCAGCCACATCTGGGATGAAGGGCAACAGACATTGTTCATGAGAGAGGTGAAATTAATTTATGAATTTATGTAAAAAAAAAAAAAAAAAAACAACACAGAAGCAAAGCCTCATATTCTTAAGAAAAGTGCCAGTGGACTTTTAATGGTGCTGGGAACCAGCCAAGGCTGTGGGTTACATTTCTTTTGAAAAAATCCTGTATAATGAAGCACACTGAAAAATATGCAGGGAGACTAACAGCAATGTTTACTTTATTCATGGCACTACATTTATTCAGGGAACAGAGAAGGGAAAAAAAAAAAAAAAAGCCCTGAACTGAGAAAAAAAAAGGGTAGTCTTCTTCCAATAATACTATAAAAACACACAAGCCTAGAACAGAAGGTCAGAAAACAGTAGTTCTTTCTGACTGCGTGGGCATGGTTGTGCTGCCCCTGTGATATCTAGTATTTTTACAGCAAAATATGGAGCATGTAGGATACAGCAAGCCTTTGGATGGAAAGAGCTCTTTTTATTTTTTTTTGAAGAGGTGGGAAGCTGAAGGGGAGGAAGAAAAATTGTATAAACCATGTTTTATAAGCAAAGTTTTAAAGGTCCCTTAGCAGATTTAAAAAAAAAAAAAAAAGAAAAAAAAAAAAAGATGAAGTACACTCACTACATTCTTTCTTTCCATGGATGAAATGGGCCAGCGAAAACAACTGACCTCAACTGTTTTAATACTGTTTGCTGTTACGTAACCCAACCACGCAGCCTCCTCCACCTCTGGTACAGAATTGCAAATGTTTAAAAAGTTCATTTTTAGTTTTCCTTCCAAATTGTTTTACCTGCAGTTACTGCTTACACCAGCTAACATGACAACAGTTCAAAGTCTGCGTACGTATATATATATATATATTTTTGTTGTTGTTGTAGGTTTTTTTGTTTGCTTTTTAAACAGTACTCAATTCCTACTCACAACAAAATTTTATATTCAGCAACTTTGACTCTTTCATTGCAAGGAAAAGAGCTTATTTCTTTCTTTAGTTATATGGGTCTTCTACATATAAGGGAAAAGTTTAATAATAATAATAATAATAAAAAAAAAAAAACAGGAAAAATGATTTTAAGTCTTCCATCACTGGCTATAAACTCAAGACAGGCATATGGCCCCAAATCTCCCAAGCTATAGGAAGTGGAATTAATAAATTCTGATTCCATGCAGACTTAAGTTTTCTCTTCCTACCTTCCCCACCCCACCCCAATGACCCAGCACCCTCCCAAGGGGTCCCCTTTCACACACAGTAGGCTTAGCTCCTATTTATGTCCCCAAACTACTGCTTAAGTAATAATAATAAAAAAAAAGCAAGTGCTATGTCAGGTTCAATGTGCGTAGTGGCAGATTTTCATTTGGCCTGTCTCGCCTATCAACTAGTCAAACTTGCAATCCTACAAAGAGGAAATCTTTGGATCTATTGTCTCCACCAAGCCACACAATTTTCACACAATTGGCATTATCTCAGTTATCCCTGAGCTCTCTCTTGAGTGTTACTGAAGTTGGATTTAAGTTGTTTTTAAGGAGGGGGTAGAATAGGCCAGATCACGAAGGCAAAAGCAGAGGTAACTGTGGTAAAAATAAAACACTTTAAATATGACAGCATTCTCCTAATAGTTGTGCTGTACTTCTGTTCAGCTAACAGGCAACGTGGGGAGATTCTGACAGGCTAAATTTGAAATATCTCATATCCTGCCACTTGCACTGGCAACTTCCCAGCCCAACAAAATAGTATTGCAAGGTATTGCTTGGTTTAAAAATCAAAATATCCCAATACAGCTAGTTAAACAGTTGCTAATTATAGCTGCCTTCTGGCAATCCAGTATTTTTCTGGGTCATGTGTGTTTCTACCAGGAAAATGCGCCCATGTGCAACCCAGGCTTGTAACATACCTAAGTTCCAGTATTAATTCAGTAACCTAATTCTCTTACATGTATCAAAGACTAATTATCACTTGTTTCTTTCAAAATAAGCCTATTACAAAAGGACATAAAATTATTCTCAAAAGATACTGTCAGCTGACAGCTGTCAAATATTTGGTATTCAGGTCACACAGTGAGATTACAGCACCAACGAGAAACGCCCGTATCACTCCTCACTGACCTCCACGCCTAAGCTAGGTAAATCCAGTTCTAGGTTTGGCCAGCAGTACCAAGGGCTCACCCTAGCCTTTTACCTTTATTTTAGATCTTAGAGGTTTTCTGTGCAGTGACGACTCTTGAATGAAAGGGAAGTTTTTCCTACTTATCTCTCTCTGCACATGGCCATGGTAGTTCAGTCCATCAGAGCAACTGAAGACTTGTAACACCTTCACTTTCTAATACTCTCCAAAACATAGTCAGTATATCAAATCCTTCATGGGTAATCACTTGATTCCTCTGGAAAAAGAGAGGTTTTAAATCACTGAGTACTATCAAGTTACTATCCAGGTAAAACAGTTTTCATTAACCAGCCACAGCAAGAGATATTTATCGCCACCTCTATCCTACCCCTGAAGACATGACCAATAGGCACATTTAAACTTGAGTGCAACATCCCAGACTCCTTTACAACCAAAATCCGTGGTCAGTCCTGTGTTCAGATCCAGACTTTAATTACTGGGACTCAGCCTAGGCATACATTACCCTCCCATAACACATGCCCACCATTCCTATTTGCTGTTGGACAATGTTGTGAGTTCACCCCCTTGCAGGACAGTCAAAAGGCTGGCGTCAGACCAAAAACTTGGCTGGGCAGATAATGGCAGCATACGGCAAGACAAAAATTGCAGCCAGTCACTTGGGTCAACCCATGTCAGAGATTAGAATTGCATGTTTCCTTGCCTCGAGAGCTTCAACATTTTACTGAACATTCTTGCAAAGGTTCATGCAAGACTATTCCCAGCACCTTTTAGTTGCAATCACCTTTCTGGCATAGCTTGAAGGATCTTTCATTTATTTATTTTTTAAGACTTTGACAAGTCTGAGACAAGGATAACATTTTTACATGATCATAAAGCTACACTGAGTGCTACCTACAAACAAGTACCAACAGTTTAAGTGAAAATTCATAGTGAAAAAAAAATAAACACTTTTTGAAGGTAGCTTGTGCTCATTCAGTCAGCTTGTGCAACCTAATTCAGCTCTCTTGTGCATGACCAGATGCAACTGTTTTTGTTTTAGGGCTGGACATTACTATTAAAGCTTTTGTTCTGAAAGAAAGGAACAAGAGTGTCTTAATTAAGACAACTCAAAAATAGAAGAAAAAGTTCAGTCCCTAAGAAAATTCTTAGAACTGCATAAAACTGCTTTTGTTTGGGAAAATTTCACCAATTTGTTCTTTGAAAGATACTTGGCCTACACAATTTGCTGCAGAAGAATTAAAGGAACATCACAAACAAAGGACAGAACATCTTACAATGGCACATGAAGCAGCATTCCCTACAGGCACCGTAGGTGATGCTGCCACCGTTTGGATTTGGAACATTTCATCTACAGAAAACTTTAGTGAAGTGTAATTATAATCAATTGTCAAGGAGAGGGAGTCAAAGATCTTTTTCTTCAAATAAAAAGTTACAACCAACAATGTTGATTCTGCTACACAGAAAGTTTGCAAACAAAGGAGATACAGAAAATCGCTTCCCTCATCTACAACATTCTCTTCAGGCCTCTTTCAGGTACAAAATTGTTAGTGTGGTTTAAATATAACCCCACCACTAACTCCAAGTCTGTAACTACAAATACCAGAACACAAACCAAAATGTCAACATAACCATTTCAAAGGGCAACAGTACTACATATCAACCTATACTGGCAAGCTAAATCTTTTACATCAGTGATTTCTAAACAATGTTCTGTGCTCAGCACTGTGCTCTTAGGTGCACTGCTGTATTTGGCAAAAGAAACACGGAATGCTCTAATACAACTACCCACTGCTTCTTTTAAGACAGATTAAAGCAGAATTAGATGCCCTATACTTAAGGACACACATGATTCTGAAGCATTGTAGCACCACGTTACCACTTGAAAAACACTTAATTTGAGAAAATTAACTTTTCTGGGGGGTGAGGTATTTCAACTCCAACTGTTACAAAGGCATTGATGTACCTGTGCAAGTCAGTACTTGCTTCAGGCCACTTTTGCAGAGAGAAGAAAGCATACCAGATCAGATTCTGCCCTTACCTACATTACTGCAACTCCCATTACATGGAATGGCTGTTTGTAAACCACAATAACATCTGACTGCAGAAATCTCAGTGTTTCTGCAATCAGAGCCATGTGGTGTCCCAAAGCATTTGTTCAGACTGTTGACTTTCTTAATTATTTGTGCTTACATTATCTTCTCCATAAAGTCTGAGTGGATGAGAGAAGAAATAAGTCAGTATTATCAAGGCCGTACCAGAACTGGCTGAAGTTTTACATCAATGCTTCTTTGAAGGGGAAACCGAATTCCATTCAAAGTGTGTTTTTGGAATTAAACTGCCTCTATCCTCTGAATATACTATTTGTTTTAATTAAAAATACTGAGTAACAAGCAAGTTCTGCTTTTGGTACTAAATAGTAAGGTAAGACGTTCCATGTAGTTCTACAGCACTGATCCGGGCAACTAGAATTTTTTAGGTTGTAACATCCTCATCATCTATAGTCCTTCCCTTGTATGTATTTGAACTACAAAGACTCAAGAAATGTTGATTTTATTCAAACAAAAGGTTCTTACCTTAGAACAATATACCCTGACAAAATCCTGCCACGGCTGAAAAGGCAGAAGGGTTAACACCACCATCTGGAACAGCAGAGTCAGTGACAGATTCATCTTGTAAAAGCAGCTTATACCCTCCAGCAAAACGTTTTTCACACCAAAATAAAAACCATGTTATCCCAATTTGCTTTTTTAAATTTGGAGGGATTTTCTTTTTTTAAAAAAAAAAAAAGCTACAGATGAACAGCAGCAAATTACACATAACAGCTACAAGGGTGTTCGTTCATTTCTAGGAAATCTTCATTTAGTTCCCCCCCAAATACATTTCTCATCATACACTCAAAAAATATTTTCTAAATCCCATCTTGAATGCTGTACATTTTAAAAGGATTTGATCCCTTACTCTACATTGATGAACTCATTTAAACATGAAGCATTATGGTAATTCCACAGTTGTAATCATTTCACAGCCCTATAAGGAAGGATTGAATCGTACAGAAACTATGTATTAAAAAAAAAAAAAAAAAAAAAAAAAAAAAAAGCTTAGTTGATTTCTCTTTCAGAAGCAAGATGACTCAGGAAACATTCATGAACTAGAAATTCATCCACGCTGGGGAATATACAGGCATCCAGTTAAAGTAACAAAGAAGTAAACAAGAAGAATCCCAGTTAAATCAGTCTTCTCTTTCTTTAATTAGTAGGACAAACTCATTACACCAACCAAAGAGAGAAAACTTAGTTCTGCTATTAGCAGTGAAGACGTTTGCACTATTCAAGCAACTCAGTTGTTAAAGTTTCTGATAGCCTGAATTTTAATCCTTCAAATTGAGGTCCAATGCTCTGCTCGGCTACGGTATTGCACCAAATATAGTAGACAGTATACATCTTAACTTGGGAAAACATACAACTATTTCTCTAGTCTCACCAATTAAACTACTTGTACCAAAACCAGTTCTGCGGATGTAACTGTTTATGTATAAGCTATTAGCTAGTGTGTCTCTCTACAAACCTAGCTAGACCATCAAGGCTTCACTTGCACAACTAAGTAAACCTCTAGAGAGGAGCCGCATTAGCAAAGGCTGCTACAACACCTCCCAAGAAGGAAGCTGTAACTACAGTTACTTTCCATCCTCAACACAACCATACAAGCCAACTTATTTCTCCTCTTTACAGAAACAGCTCTAGAAAGGTGATCTTAAAACAACAAAAAAATCACAGCATAAAGCAGTCTGGATTCGTGTTTATTGAAGCCAGTAATTAAAGACGTCCTTATTTTGCCAGCACTAGAAAGCAAGATTCCACATGACTGCATACTGCACCTGGTTAAAGCCATACAACTGGACTAAGGTTTGTTTCATACATTTGCAGTCCTAATTGTAAGGTGGAAAAAAAAATCCAACAAAAAAAAACACAAAACCCTTAGTATACAGGACAGTGAACTTTCATTTACAGCATGTATATTGTTAAGTTCATGATGTACAGAGCAGTCACTTTCAACGTAGTTAAATTAAATAAAATATGAAATTCTGTTCTGTTTAAACAGGTTCTTTAAAAGCCAATAAAAAAAGTGCAAACTTAAAATCAAGCAGCATAACCATAGCATTTTTATGGAGGGTCAATCTTTAAACTTTTATATTTGCTTCAAGTTGAATGATTTCATCTTTTGTTTTCTTAGTTTAAACATGAACAGTAGATGCAGTCACTATAATGCATATAAATATATAATAGTTTAAACAGTCTACCATACAAGTGTATCTGCAAATTAAATGACGTTCCACTTGAAAATGTAAAGGCTGTTTGCAATTTGGCCTTTGGTTCCAATGCTTGAAGACACCAGAAGAACAACTGTGCAGCTCACCAAAGTTGACAGACTTTGGCAACCACAGGATGCTACATAACTCTTTCAATAAACTAGGAGCATTCACTTGCAATCAGAAACTGGAAATCTGTTTCTGTTTTGTCAGAAGCATCTTTCTGCAAGGCTGATAGGTTAACATACGTTATCAGTTCTGATTAATTTAAATATATTTAACATTTTTATAAAACCAGAAAGTACTTCAATTGTAAGTTTTAGCTGTATTGCTAGAGAAAGTGCTTACCAGGTTAGATGGCAACAATACAGTTTCAGACTGAGGTTTTCAAACCCTATCCCATTACAATCACACACTTTTCCAATTTTCCTGCCATGCCTTTGATGTTTTAGTTTCTAATCTCAGTTCTCAGTGTCAGAAGGACAGTGTAATTACTTCTGGTGTGGTAACTTGCAACTGGCACCCATTACACCAGGAAGTATATCCACGTAGCCCACCAGCCATCCACATTCTTAGTCTGTTACCTAGACAATTGTATAACTTCAGATCATAGCTTTTATTTTTAAAAAAAAAAAAAGTAAAAAAAAATGTAAAAAAATATTTTCAACAAAAACTGGCACAAATAACATGCTTATGTTAATGGTTGTCAAAGAGGCAAGTAAATACTCTTAGCTTCCTAGATAATGCTTAGACAGAGTTACAAGAACAGCCTCTTGATATAACAGGATTTGAAGTTAACATCCAGTACTGTGTTAGTGGTCAAACTAATTCTGTATATTTAAGTAACAGTATATATTAGGGAAGTTATATCCAGACATCAGATTTAGTACAACAAGTTCATATCAATAAAAAGTAAAACTCTGAATAATTCAAATTGTGGTTTTTCCCTTCAACATTAAGAGCACAGAATATGCTTGGTATTTTTAATTTATGGTAGTGTGTACATGTAAAACAAGCATACCGTATATAAAATCAAAGTGCCATTTCAGTAACCATAGCAGTTTTGTTTGTTTTTATAGAATGATGGTTTTATGTGACCATGGACAGAGCTCCGTTACAGCAACGGGGACAACCACAACCCATCTTTCCAAATGAAATGCTACATAAAAAAAAATACCAAACAAGTTATCAACTATGTTCATCATTTACACATTCGTGCTTTTTAGGTTACCTTCAGATTTGGAGTTGGCTGCACCTGCAGCAGATGTGGTTGGAACAAGGGCCTTGAAAGCTTTTTTTTTTTTAACAACTTCCACAGGTGTAAGGCAGGAATCAATCTTAGCTTAGTAGCTAATATTTACTTACAAAAAGTAAGGAAAAAAAATACCGAGTGTTCTGTAGCACATTTCATTTTGGGAAAATGATACGTCACCCACCATTCTTCATAGGCTAGCCTCTTGGCATAAAAAAGGCAGAAGCTATCAGAAAACAGGACTTAAAATTAAATATAAATTGTCAAACTACCGATTTTAAAATAAAACCAAACAGTGACTGTTTGTACTACAGTGCACAATAAGTTCAAGCACCTTCTAAAGACACGCTGTGCCAGGCACTTGGATCTAAACAAGTTATAGTTTCTCCCTTTGTCAGCTACACCAGCAAGGGCATCCACACTTAGACTTTTTTTTTTTTTTTAAAGTAAAACAAGACTTATAACAAGAATAAATTCCCATGATGCTTAGTGTTTGGCCCGGAATTCTCCAATGTAAAGTAGTCTTTTTAAAACAGTGATTATTTACCCTATGTGAAACACAGGATTTAACAACATTGCTCCTCTCCAGTCAATCCAACATTCTAGTTTCTTACTGACCCAAATCTGTTTCCCCTTTTAGGGCTCCATTCCCTGCCTAGGCTTCTTTCACCTAATTAATTTTCTGTTACACCACCACCACCACCTTTCCAACTATTTAATGCATTTGCAAACATATGAGTAGCCAATTCCAGTAACTCTGAAAGATTTCATTTCTCTTTCTTGCCTTGTGTGCAGTCAGTAGTATTATTTTAGTAAGAATTCTGCATTTTACTTCTCTGTGCTCTTCACAACAGGAAATGCAGCTGCACCTGCTTACCTCAAAAACCAAAAGAACTGCCCTATATAAACTCTAAATGGTTATCTTATACTGAGGGATTTTATATGCAAACTTCCTGAATGTGCACTTTTTACTGGGACAAGGCAATGACATAGTAAGCTCATTTCCCCTGCCCCAAGAACATCTGCCATAGCAGAAAATTCCTGGTCTTATCAGATCAATATACATAGTTATTTGGTCATTTACATATGCAGTTTTAAGCGCTATCAAGCTTCATTCTCTGTTGGAGGAGAGTTTGTTGTTACCATAGAGTCTGGCTTGCGAGTCATCCTATCCAACTCCTCTTGAACATTTGTCAAAACTGTTTTTTGTCCTAAAAAGAAAAAAAGGCAAGGTTAAAGCAATCTCATTTCAATTAAATGTTCTTACTGATGAGTACAACTATTGATAAAATCATTTTTCAATGTCAATATTTCATTTAATTGCTTATTTCCCTACCTACCCAAGAACAGAGCCTGGCTAAATGCAATGCAGTATCTACATAAAAAATGATACACTAAGATTTGATTCACTTTAAGGAGACAAAATGCTGAATTATACAAAAACATAAAGCATCAAAGTATCTGTGACATACTTTAGAGCAGCTGACATTTTAAAAACAACCACATATAGACTTTTCTATAAAAATCAACTGTATACAATTCTATGATTAGTACACGCAGCAAGGAGTTTATTTCAACCCAGATTTTAACCGCAAGCTCTCTGAGGTATGTATGACACCTGCTACAAAAATCACATTTGTTTGGTCATACTTGCTGTGTTTCAGTATTAAACAACTAACTCTTTTATGTCTGCAGACAATGTTTCCCTTAAAAAGGGGGACAAGAATTGCATATTCATTTAATATCTCAGAGCCATCATTTCAAAGGACTTCTTCAACTGAAACCAGACACACTGAAGTATTTCATGGAACAGCGTTTCTTACATTTTTGTATTAGACTCAAAGCTTTTTAACAATTCTCCAACTGAACTACAGTTTAATTCCCTCATTCTGAAAATTATGAACCCACAGACAAATTAATCACTAAAATTGGAACATTATATTCTAATGCTCAAAGCATACAAGCATTTAAGATTAAAAATCTATATTTTTAGACAAAAAGTAGATTACATAACCATGTACAGCTTCCTTACATAGCCAAAGAATTTAACAAGCATCTGTTTTCTAGTTCAAATGTGTGTGAAATATTAGGTGGATTTTTTCCAGGGTACATGCTGAAAACATTAGGAAGGCAAGATCTGACTGTTATAGATTTAAGTGTTTTTTCCAAAGTACAAAGACATAACTAAGTTAAAAGGCTACCTTTAATCACTGTAAAGGTTTTACAATTAAACACTTATCATAAGCCACGGTATTCTTAATAGCATGTATTCAAATCATCAGTAAATAAACAAAATTAAAGACTTAGTAAGTTAACTGTAACATATTCATAATTTATAACACAAAAAACCTCCTTTATAGACTAAGGGCACCTTGAGTCAGGGAAAAAAATCAAAACCCTCTCAGACAAAAGAAGGTCTTAACATAAACTGTGGCATTTTTATGCCAAATGAACTGAATCCTTAATTTTCCAAAACAATACCAAGCAGCTGTCTCCTGCAACTACCTCACATTGGACATGTAAACCATTGCAAAGCTATTCAGTGACATGTAGGTTCATATGCTCCCCTTTACTGCCACCAGAAATGGTCACTTTTCAAAGGAGAAGAAATAAACAGTTGTGATTAAGAAAATGAAAATTTACTCTCCTTTATAAATTAAATTGATACTTGCTCTCACTTTCCCTACAAGAGTATTATCCAGGATGGTAGTGGCCTTAGACAATTAGATCTGTGCTATACAATTGTATGCATTTTCCTTCCCAGAATGGAGTGAGAGCTAAGAACCCTAGTTCTTCAACTTTTGTACATGAAGGGTAAATGCAACCTTAGAATGTGGAAGTACCTTCTTGTATATACAAATAAAACAAGTCCATGAGGAAAAAAAAAAATCCAGCCCAGAACACATCATTTCAAGTTTTTTTGAGTTATCAAGGTTTACACATGGAAACAGACAGTCCAGCAACATAAAAGCATGTTGGACATGTGAAGTTGCACAGCATGGAAACAGACGTGACAGCATTTGAGAGTTCTGTCACGTAAGAGTTGACACTTCATAAACTGATCAGTTAGGCTGACCAGTATGCTGAAATCCATAACGTCTCTGTCAACCTACAATAATCTCAAAATTCCAATCACAAGATACTCATAGCTGTGGGAGAAATGGATGGTTTCCTTAAAGCAAAATATTTTCAGCAGCAACCTTCTGAAAACTTAAGGCTCTTTAAAGAGTTTGGGTTAGGCACTTAAAATCTTCACATAGATCATTTCAGTAAATTTATTCACATAGAAGAGGCTGACGTAAATAAGACTTCCTAATCCCACAAGTCATTTTAAAATACCCTCCTCAACTCCTCCACAAAAGAGCAAGTAATCTTATCACCAGCACCAGGTGCCTTATAAACTCCGTGAGAGCTTTTCAGATGTGAAGGAGTGCTCACCTTCTCACTGCTGTTTAATTATAACATAGTTGAGTATAAGATGTGAGAGCATCAGCTGACAGGGACAAGGCATATTCTCTTGTGAGTGAAAGTCGATTGTTCTGTTTGGAAAGTCAGGGGATGAGTGCGAGCTGCCAGCCTGATACAGCCAAGAAAAGCCAACCACGATCTTGAGATCATTCAGATGTACTTCCAGCAAAGAAAGAGAGATGCTGCAGCAGGCACTACAATGAAATTTATCTGGAGTGCTGCATAAAATTCTAACCATTCACGTTGGAGAAAAATAAGCCAATGATGGCAATTAAGAAGAAACCGGCAGGGAAAAGAGCTCAACTTTTAACAGAAGGCTAGAGAATAAGTTGTGTAATTTAGTCTAACAAAACAAAAAAGTTAAGAAGTGATATGACTGCTGTCTCTAGATGTCTCAGGAGAGGAATAATCTATTTAAATTACAAGTTAATGCTGACAAAAGAAAACTACACATAGCTATTAGTCATCTTTGAAAATTCTTGAAACGCACAGGATGTTCTAGAAGAATGCAAGATGAGAGCCCACTACAGACTAGTTAGTTTTTACTCTAGTATTTTTCCAGAAACTGCAATGATGTTTTAGATGCTTACAAACAGCCTAGTAGCACAACAATAACATGGATCTGTTACCAACAAGCTGTGTCAAGCCAATCAAGATTTCTTTCTATCATAAGGATAACAGCTCCTGTGGAAAAGGAAGAACAGTTGATACCATCCCATACAACCTTCATGTAAATAAAAAAAAAGTAGTCTTGGTATTCCAGAAAAATGAACTACAAATCCATAAAATAACCCACTAATTATCCATATTACTAGTCACTGTTTTTAAACAGCAATCTACCCTGTCCAACTGTTGAATTTATCAGATATGCTGGCAAGCATGCTCAAAGACACTACAAAGAACTCTGAATGACAGGACTGGAGGTAAAAAGTTATTTATATAAACTGTCAAAGCTGTGCATAATAACGGAATGCAAAACAATGATGAAGCAAAAAATAGTGCCTTTGGAAATACTAAGGTCATTTGATACAGACTATCAAACATCCGATTAGGAGGCAGAAATCATATTAAACTTGCTGTGTTGTTGTAACGAATCCTGATTAATATCATACAGACAAAAAATCCTAGCATCACGCTGAGATGTCTGAACAGGAGCACAATACATAACACAGATTAAGTTACCCCTACTTAGGGCTGACAAAGCCTTGTCTGAAGCACTGTATTCATCTCTGAGCAACGAAAGAAACAGATCTGAGTAGGCAGTCCACAGGAGAACAAGTAAGAATTATCAGAGCCACAGATATGCCCTATGAGAAAAGGCTGACAGAAGTCTATTTTTGTGGTCCAGACAGAGTCACAGGACAAATGTTAACAGTTTTTAAATATTCAGAAGACTGCTGCAAAGAAAGATGGGATACACTGATCTCTGTCTCCCTTGAACAAGACAAACAGTGCTGAGATAAAGAGATACTGACTATAAGACAGAAAAAAATAAGAAGTGGAAAGATGGCATTACATCTATTATTTCTAAGCTTGTTTCTTTTCTTTTTTATCAACAGTCAGGAACTTCCTAACTGATTCTGCTTTAAGTAAAGAACATGAATGAATGAAATAACCCCTAACCATTATGTCTAGTCCTACCTCTATAAAAACAGTTAATTTGACAGTGCAGTAATTAAGAGCATGATGCTGCTCTGGATGAAGCAGGGGGTACCTTTCAGTGTTTAAATGAAGAGGGCTCTCTAGCTTCAGACAGAACTTAATAAATGTATTTGTAAAGTAGACAAAATTATATTAATAAAATGAGAATATAACTCAAAAATATTTTATCATTACTTTTTTTAGTAAATAAATTTACTAAGATTTAGGAAACTTAGAAAATTCATTATAAATGGAGGGAAAAACAAAAAATAGACTTACCATATGCCAAATTCTAGCAATTTTTTGAGCTTTCAGAGTCATGTAAAACTCTTCCCAATTAAAAAAAAAAAAAATCCTTTCCTCCTCCGTGGATAGTTTTAGGACCTCTTAATAGTTGCATCCTCACTGTCTAGCATAAATTTTCTTTTTAAATTTCACATAATTTCACAAGTCTGGGATCTGAAGTATATCATCTACCAATAACTTAGTACTGAAATAATTCTGGAAGTAAGCTCCTGAATATAAGTGGTGGTGGGAAGGCCAATACTGAAAAGAAACAGCTAAGTAATCAACAAAGAAATGAATTTCTAATAGTGGGTGGAACAACCATACCCTTTAGAGCACTTAGTTTTCTATATAGTATTGCGATAGTTTCTCTTATTTCTATCTAAAATAGTATAATTGCCCATCAGTAAATATCATACAACACAGTCACACACCCAGAACAAATCCAATCAATCAGTTATCAGTTGTGTTGGATCACAATAAAATACTAGATAATTAACGACTGAATAACCTCAAGCTACCATAACAAGAAATTTGTTTAACCTTGAACTCTGGAGAGATTTCAGTAATTTGACTGGAAACTACAAGCTAAACCCAACAAAACACATTTCTTTCAAGTAGCAGTTGTCAGGAAGGCAAGGAATTCTGATATAAAATATTAGCACCTTTTGAATACAATCAAGAATCAGATGTCATTTATATCCCAGCAGTACAATTTCACTCAGAGAGCTGAGTTACAGCAAGTTTAACAGAAGCCCTGAGTCATGAAGTTGCAGTAATCTAATCTTTTAAGAGACTGCACATTTTGGCATTGTATCATCTGTCAAGCTCTGCCACTTAACTGAACAGCTTAAAAAGCAGACACATTTAGACCAATGAGGACCAAATGAAGTACTGAAAATATGGAAACAGCCTGCAGTAAAAGATGCGATACCTGATTTCTTTGCTGTACTTTGCACTCCTCCAGCACCAGGACTTCCAGGAGAGCCAGTCTTTTTGCTCAAGAGACTGTTAAAGAAACTTGCCAAAACACCTTCACTTGCAGCATTATCTAAACAAAAAACAAACATAAACATGACAGAATAGTTAATGGCAGTTAGTGATAGAAGTTATTTTTTCCATACACATGTAACACTCTTACCAAGTCCATTGTAAGTCCATTTAAAAATAAACCACACACAAATTTTAGAGCAGTCTTTCACAATGCACTGCTTTTCATAAACCGTAAGTTAGAGAGCAATGCCATGATCTGGAATTGGATGAGTAAGTTATCTGTTGTAAGTGAACTATGGTACTAAAGTGCACAATTCAAAACAAATGTTTGTCCTACATACTTCCTTAATGCACAGAGAGGAAAACCCATTCAATAATGCAGAGCTCTATCTTATGAGGAAAGGAACCAGTCAACAATGGGGAATTCCCATCTTAGTGCTGAAGAAGGGGAAGGGGTGCAATTTCCAAGTTATTTCAGGTACGAGAGAAAATAACATTCTGGAGAGGATTTAGTAGAAGAATGGGTTTCATTGTGGATTCCGGAATAAAGCATGTGAAGTATAAACCTGTATGGAGTTTGGAAGCAGACTCCACTCTGATAGTCCAACTGATTCATATAATCAGTGGAACTCTGTCCCACTGCTTGGCAATAACAGAACTGTACTTCAAGTTACACAGATGACAAAGAATAAAACAAAAAAAAAAACCCTGAATCTATGCCATAAATTCATTCTTGTTATTAAATTGACACTATACCATTAGTAAATAAATTCCAAAGTCCTTCTGCAAAAGAGGAGTGTTTCTTCTAAGAGAAACAATACATGAAAAAAAAGTAAAATGATTATTCATATTTTTAATAATACATGAAAAAAAAGGAAAATGCTTATTCATACTTTTAATATTTGGATCTGGCTTCTTAACTGATGTTATTGGTGAGGCACTGGGTACATTGGCGGGTCCAGCTCTGCCTTGAGTTCTTGGGGATCCTGCAGGTCCTCTTGCAGGAGATTCCTTAAAAAAATTCCAAATCACTTAATTAAACGGACTAGTTACATAAAGTAAATGCAACATTGCGTAAAAATTACTTTTTTAACCTTTGTATTGGCACTTAGTGTGCCAATGGAGAAAAAATATATACAAATCAACAATGGCTATTTTGGGCATGTACCTCCACTGAGAGAAAGAATCAGTGTAGGAAATTTTCAGTTCAAAAATTTTTACGTTTCCACAGTGAGTTAGAATGAAGTAATTTTTAAGCAACATCATAAAATATCACTATATTTGAATTTTCCACTGTTTGGAAAGATTATGTATCTGTAATTACGTGTTACATTTATAAAATGAGCTTCTGCATGTTAGAATCATTCCCTTTTCCCTAGAAAGGAACAAAACACCTCCTACTCTTCTCTTGGATCTACTTACTGATGCTCTTGTAGGCGTTGCTGGCTGTTTGGCAAGGAATGACTGCAAAAACAACATATTAAGAATTTTAATTATTTTCCAGAAACTACAAAGTAATAAAATACAGTGAAGCTGACTAACCATTAATTTATTTCATCATTCACTTTTCTGATATTTATAGACTTCCTCTTTGATATTTATATACTTCCAAACTTTACTACTAGAGGAAGTAAAACTAGTTATAAAGAAAAAGCATGCCTCAGTCCTTTTTCTTACACAGCCATTCCAGAACTACAAGCCAGAACCATAGACACTCAAGTCTGCAAACTCTATGATATTTATAATCAACTATATAGAAAGTTGTTATTAGGATGGTTTTGTTGTTGTTGTTGTTGTTGTTTTTAAACAGAGCAGTTATTATAAACGTAAGAAAATAACAAGATACAGCATGGACAAATTTGACACCTTAAAGTCTTTCAAGCCTCCAGCTCTAAGAAAACTGCAATGCTAAGACATGTTTTTCAAGTACTTGTATTTTACAGATCAACCTACGTATGTTGTGAAATTTCAAATGATCTTCTTACTCTTCTCTTTTGGAATATAAATGATTTCTGTTTTGATCATACTTTTAGTTTGCCAAGACGAGTGGTTTTATTTTCTAACCGTATGCATAAAATTATTATTTCACAATCACATTCAAACATGAGAAACTGAGAAGTCGTTATCTTGTAAAGTAAACAAGGAATAGAAAACTGAAGGCATCAACGGAGAATTTCAAGTAAAATCTTATTAGTAAGGATTTTTTTTCATTTTTTTTTTAAATTCTTCCATTTTTACCTGTTGCTTCATAAGAAATACTTGTTCATCTTCTGCTGCCAGCTCTTTATCATGGACTAACTGTTGAAAAAAAATAATTTTATTATTAGAAACAGAAACTGGAATTACTGTAACATTTCCGGCTTGACGATCAACAGCAAAGAAAGATAAGCAAATGTTTAACACTATTTCCTAAAATGTTTTTAACTCCCTTCACACATAATAGTAGCACCGAAGAGGCTGTAATTGAAAAAATATTTTAAGTGAATGGAGTAGACCAGCATGGAAGCCAGCCTGATGGAATTCTCCTCAAAAGGTGAGCACTTGGTAAGTACCCACATTTATCTTTATAAACTTATTCTTTAATCTCGTTAGCATTTCTTCAAATACTTGATACTGTCTTAATCCATAAGGCCCCAGATTCAATCCCTCAACTTCCAAAAGCAGTACACAGACCTTATCAATTTTAATGACTGATGCAATCACAAGTTCCTAAAGGTGTCATGAGTTACACTCAGCTTTCATATAGAGCTTCAATTATCTTCTCCCTTTTCCAAATACTGCCACTTGAGCTAGAAACTTTAAGTAGGAACACTGTAAAATAAATATTACAATGCAGACCAAAATACAATTTAATTTACAATTTTCCTTATTATCAATTTTACACAAACTGCTCCTATGTGCCCATTCTAACAAAATTAACAATATAGGGAATTTACATAGATTATTTTCTGCTCTTGTCCTACAAGAAGAATTGTCATTAATAACGTAATGCTAGTGATGTGCTTTCTTCTTTTACAAGGTTTGTCTTTACATGATAGCCTCAATTACATGTCCGTATGTGTAAACTGCCGAAGCCTTAAAAAAGTGTTCTGTTTTCAAAAAGCATTTTTGCATGGCACATCCAAAAAGGTTCGTGTGAAATTGATATTTTCGGACTGCCTTTGAATCACTAGAGTGAATGACTTCAGCGCTTGCTTGCAGTATCTTAAGCTAGTGGAAAATGAAAGCCTGATGTTTTACACATTTGGGTACAGAAAAAAAAATTAGACTTAGAGTTTTTCAACATTGTACTGCTTGCCTGAATGGCTGTTAATAACTTATTTGTCAGGAGACAGTAGAGGGAAAAGTTCAACCTTTCCTACCTTTCTTACAGGAGGTTTTACAATGAAGTCTTCATATGCATCTTCTGGTTTCACTGTTGTGAAGTTTTCATGTAGAATGGCAATTTTCTTTTCATTGTCCCAACCAGCAGGTCTATAAAAAGAATTGAAGGAAAGCTTTGCCTTTTGAGCCACAGAAAATATGTCTACAGAGACCAATCGTTTACTGCCTGCTACCTGAAAAAGGTGGTCTTAGCCAAGGTCAGCCCTAACTCTCAGCTGAATTCTCAAGTCATATGCACTACACTTACTTAAGCCAAGGCTTCAGAAGATTCACTTAAGATGATTTTGAACATCACAAACCATTCGGGTTTACTTATTTTTCTTTTTCAGAACCAGCCTGTATACTCCAGTTATCTTTTATCCAAAGTAACAAAACCAAAAAGCTGGTGCATACAAAAGATACTTCTGATTTGCTGGAAGTACAACAGGTATGTGCTCAACTCCCTCAAAAGATTTAATCAGTCACTTCAGTTTAAAACAGGACTAAGAATAAATAATGAAAAGAGACATATATCACAGATATGAAAAATGGCTAAAAACAGTAACCCCTAAAAACTCATTTATTTCTTTGAATATTATTTTCAACGGCTAGTTTTGCAATGTGGACCTGCTGCTCATTAGAAAAATAAGAAAACAAAGATACTTGTTTAAAGTACATAAGTTAAATTTAGTATAGTATTTCACATTTAATTTCCAGCTTTAAAACATTATGCACCAAAATAATTCATGTAGATCCTTCATCTACGTGTAGAGTTCAATATGACGAATATGCTTTCAGATTGTTTTTTACAATGAACTTACATAAAAACAGCATCCTTTTCTACCACTAAGGCAGGCGTGGTAAACTGAAAACCGTATGTTTTATGTACAATGTACTTATACAACAGATCAAGGTTCTTTTCCTCCTTAACCGATGTATAAATCAAGGCAGCTCCATCTGATTACTTATTTAAGGAAAAACATGTAAGATATAGGTTTTAAATGACATTAGTAATTTTAAAACAGACGCCTAATGATCACGTATCTACTAGAGCTATATTTGAGAAGTAATTAAAGGCAAAAGCTGTAGCCATTTAGCATTTGGGGAAAAGAAGGGGGGACATATGGAAAAGTTACCTACTCTCCCAGGCTCTTAACTTTGAAAGACTACAAGTTCTGAGGGAAAACAAACAAGTAACAACAGAAGGAAAAAACACACACCTACAACCAAAGAAAACCCCAACCCCACTCAAAAAAGAAAAAAAACACCTTACAAAACACAAGCCAAATCTTTCATAAAAGAAGAAAAGCTCATAATCCCATACGCGACTTCAAAATGTAACTTTATACATCTTCAAACATTTCTAAAACAACAAATACTACTTAATGAATAACTAAATACCAAGCAATTCTGACGTGCAATTTCTCAGATTGATTTTATGTGCAATTCAACACTAAAACAATTTTCTTGCTTCCAGATTTCAGTACATCTCTTTAGAGGAAAGGATACACTGTAAGCAGAATCTACGAATGTGTGACTGAATGAAGTCAAAGTGTTCTTCTCTGTAATCATGTTCCTTCTCTAGTACGCTCACTGCATCACACTGGAAGAAAGGGATAAAAAAAATTCGTTTAATCCCATTTTCCTTAATATTTCCAACACATTTACTCTAATCTTTTTGTTCTAAAATGCCAACAATAAAACAAAAGACAAAGTAATTATCACATAACTAAATAAGGTTATTACCCTTCTGCAAAATTTAGAATAGACACTGATGTCAGAAAGTTACTTTTAAAAGAAATCTAGAATTATTTCAGCCTACCTGTATAAAGCAGGCATTCTAAAGGTTGACTAATTCAACTTCTCCACAGTGGCAAACACAACTACAAACTTACTTTTGTACAAACTACCAGCACAGGAATACCGAGGTTGTGAGTCAGCACATTTTCTCCAAGTGGTAAAGAAACATTTTCATCCTCTTGGCCAGAAGGGCCTCTTCTCTGCGGTGATCCTTGGTAGCCTTCTTCGGGTTCTACATACTCTTGAAACTCCTTTATAACTACAACGATTGAGATACTTGTGAGACAAAACAAAGGAACTAGTTCTTTTTTAAAAAATAATAGTAATAATAATATGACCTAAAATAATTTTATCTATTCCTAACTAGAAACCTCTACAAAATGCAAGCTCAAGCCTGGTTGCCCCTTCAAACACAACTCTCCTCCCCCAGAACTTACAACAAAGTAAATGAAATGTAATTTGGGGCCGTTACAAATCAGCAAAACTAGCTGCACAAGTTATGGTATACACAAACGCACATTCCTCAGTTCAATGCATTTCATTACAGTCGAGTTCCCAAAAGAAAATGTAAATTTAGCTTAGCAACCTAACCTATACTCAGAGCAATTTGCATCTAGTCTTGCAAGAAAGCATGATGAAAAAGTAAATGGGCACAGAAAACACCAAGCTGAAACAGCCACTTGTGCTGTACTAACCTTAGAAACTACTACTTGGTTTAAGTTTCTGTTACTCTATGTTTCTGTTTCAGGAGTCAAATGCTGGAAATATAAAATATGTGCTGCATAAATACATACTCAATGACTTGTAAAAGTTAGCTGAAGAGATTCAATTACATTCTGCAAAACTACCACGGAGTCCAGAGAAAATCAGATGTGTTCTCTGTTTTCATTTTGTGGATGAATGTTCCAATAACAGTAAATACTATCAAACGCTGAAGTGCCTAAGAAATAGTATCACTATTTTGGAGGCACATTGGGACCCACGCATTCCTTTATCGAAGCTGGGCTGCAACTTACTCCCCAAATGTCCGTTTTGAGGATGAAAGCCATAGCCCAAGCAAACCTGCCCCGGCACAGTGCATCCTGAAGGTGCTGCCTCACACCCCAGCCCCACCTGAAGCCGCCTCCTGCCTCAGCCACGGGGAGCGTGCTGCACAGGGGCACACAAAGCTCCACGACCTGCTCCTGTGAAGGCACCTTTATTGCACAGAGTGCCTCCAGAGCTATGGTGAGAGCAGACTGCATGTACAGTAAGGAAAACTCTTGGTAAAACCCTCAAATCTCCGGCATGTTCACAAAGAGACTGTTGTTCGGTACATGCAGCCATGTGACAGGGCCATCCGATACATCTGAGGTTTGGGAACCCGTATAGCCTCAGAAGTTTGTAATGCAGAGCCTGCAATATGAGGTCATCACACCTTTCCAAAATAAGAAACATTTCTGCAGCAGAACGGGATGTGGAAGGAAACACAAAGCAGAAAAAACAATTCTGTTCAAAGCTGCACAATCTACAGTTTTCATCAGAAAGATCAAATTGTGTGATTGTTGGGGGAAACAAGAGAGCTCAAGTCCAGAGCAAAGCTTAAAAAAACCTTTAAATATGGACCTTTACTTCAACCATCAATTCAGTATCTCCCAGGAAACAATTAAAAAACAAAACAAAACCAACCAATGAATCCAGTTACATTTAAAGCTGGGGAGGCAGTGCCTTCTGGTGGAGAAGAAACCACAATGCTTTTTAAGAGATGCTTTCCTCTAGTACTGGTTCACACTCAGCAATTGGAAATGAATTTCCCTTATATGTGCTGGACATTACATGTGCTCACTGACCGCCGCGGAAAGCTGGCACTTAAGGAGAAAAGGATAAAGAAGTTTTCACTTCATTACTCAACCAAGCAGATTGTTCCTAGCTCAGGGTAAGAAAACAAACAGAAATTATTGAAGACGAGTGTATTTCAGCAGTTCACAGAGTACCATTTACATCCCCTGCAATCATTCAGATAAACCTCGTTGCCTTCATCAGCTGTGAGAACATTTGGCAATACTGGTCTCAATTTACTACAACTTTATAATCCAACAATGTTGGCTTGCTTGACTTTGGTAACACCAAAGGAAAAAAAAATGTTTACAAAGGTAGTTTTATAAAACCCCTCACGTTTGGGAAGGAAAAGGCTCCCTGAAAACTGTGGCTGACCCCATGATACAAGCCGTCATTTGGGACATCAGCAGCACCCCCAACACTGAGGCTCTCGGCTCTTCCCTCACGGCCCAACACCACCTTCACCGTCCCACAGCAGCCACCAGCAAGGCTGTGCCTCTCTCTTCCTGCAGAGCCACGCACGAGGGAACAAACCCGCTCCGTGGAGGCGACTGCTGCTGTGCTGGCAGCAAGGCAGCGGGCTGGCAGTCATCCCTCACCGGCGGCTGGAATTGCTACAGAATACACACCCAGCTCCACTTAGCAAGGGCATCTGCTGAGCACGTACAGCTGAAAGCAGGAAAAAACAGTACTGCGAAGCTCAAGCTACGGGATCTTGCTTCCGTGCTCAACTCCTTCAAGTGGTTCACATGCCAGTTAGCGACAGACTCTCAAACAACTTTTCAGAACTCGCATTCAATCCGAAGTCCCATTCAACATTTAGCCTGGTTAAAGCCAAGTAAACCTGCATCACAGGTGCTATCGGACTACCTCTCATCAATGATTTCTAGGGGAAATACAAGATCATTTCTGCTACAGCGTATCTCTGCCTCACAGACATTTAGTACTTTTTCTCTTTACCTCCCATTACTGTTACTTCCTCATTTGGTCTCCACTCTGAGACTTTTAATGGACATGAAGTTCATCATGCACCCAAACAGATCACATAAACCCTTGGTTCCTCCCTTCTTCAAAGGGAGCTATATTTTCTCCTCCACATAATCCACATGAGCTTTAGCTTAACAACTCCTTCAGCTGCATTTAAAACACAAAAAAAGCACAAAAAACTAATTCAGCCTGAGCAGGGGACACTATTTAACTCTCAGAAAAATGTTATTGTGTTTCAAGCCTTTAGCTTTGAATACAAGTATCTTGAATAACGTAATAGCCATTTTACAAGTATATTTCATTTCTGCACTTCTTAATTTTTGTTAGTGGTTTTTCTGCTGGGCTGACGCAAGTATGGAAGCAAAACATAGACCTTCCCTTAAATAATTTAATGTCTTGTTTAAGCAGTGATTTATCAGAATTAGAATATGAATTAAGTTAGAACATTGGAATTGACATAATTTAAATCCACACTAGCAAAGCTTTTAGCAAAGCATTTCCGCAGAGCAGTTCAATGACAGGACTGTGTGCAGACAAGTTCTTTGTACACATAAAATAATTCAGGAAGAAACAGCTTCTTTCAAGGTGGCCTGTTACTTCCATACAGGTGTCCTGTCTCCCATTCTGGAAGCTCTCTAACACAAAGGAAAGGCTTCCCATCAACCAGACGGAGCCCAGCATCATCCACCCAGCAAAGCCAGGAGTCAGTATCACGAGGTACCGAACACTTATCGCAAGATACCGACTCGTGCAAACACAAGACAAAAGGCTGGGTGGAGAAAGGCCACAAAAACCTTGAAAGCAAAGACAAGCAGTCCAAAGGTCAACTCTGTTAGGAGTGGTGAGCTAACAAAAGGTTTTCTGGAAGCCGGTAATAACATCCTGGCAATGGACAAAGAACCTAGCAACACTTCACATGGATACTTGAAAATGTTTCCCTGCAGTCAACAAGAACTACTGATTACTTCAACTGAGGAGCGCAATAGCTAGTGGGAGTGCTGCAGACATTCAGCTCGGTCCACGTGCCCGATTTAAGTCTAGAATCAAACATAAGAACATACAGTCATGTATGCTGAAATCAAGAAACATATACATGCCTCCATGTAGTGTTATGCTGCACTGGGGCTTTACTGGCACAAATTCAACACATCTCTTCACTCTGCACCCTGTCCCTGTGCTTTGATTGCCTGCCTTACAGCTGTGCTTCATCATCCCTTTTTTTTCATATTGGGCTATTGCCACACAGTGGATTCTCCACTTTTTAAGTATCAGCATATCTCAGAAAGCACAGGCAGGAGAATTTTATTAAGGAAAACTTGGGTGACATAGACTTTTTTGAGGACTATAGTTACAAAGCGTTCTTCAGGCACGTGTGCATTATAGTTATGCTAATTATTAGTTATGCTAATATGGCCACAACTATAACCAGGATTTCTTGGGCACAATTTGCTGTTAAGAGAATTACAAGTTATGGTGGCCAAAGTTTTGAGCACACATCTGGCCTTTAAGTTCTGCAAGAAGTTAAAAGACATTCACTGGAGATGATACAACCGTCCTGCACCGTGACTACAAAAAGAAGCAGGAGGGAATTTGGGGAGAGAAGACATTTAGGCGGCCCCTGTTCTACCTTCGTGATATTGGACTGAAATTCACCGCTCAGCCATATGGTGGCAACAGAGTCCTACAAGTGTGTACAATCCCAGAATTTCCTTTTCCCTCAACTCTATTAAAGAGCACGAATTTCTAAGGTCCTTCCAGTTCTAATCTCCAAGACAGCACTACTGGAATGCCTTCTGAGATCTCCAAACACGGTGCCAAAGCTTTGCCACAACTCTAACTGGCTCCTCCACACAGGGCATTCGTAGAGAAGACTGAAAACATTTTTTCTCTTCAAAATTCAACTTCAAATGCACAAAGAACTCCAGATTTATTTTGATTGCCATAAAGTTTCATGTGACTCTTAAAAATGAAAATCAGGTTAGCTGCTGTATTTTGAGACCAGAACTGCCTTTCTCCCATTCCCCCCAAAATAATGCTTTTTCCCTTAAAAAAAAAAAAAAAAAAAAAAGTATTTGTTTTGTTTTTAATATAGCCTGATGATCAAACCCCAGATGGTTTCAATCATTAAGTATATACTTTAACTAGCATGCTGTAGGCAGAACCCTTTTGGGAAAGCAGTATTTAACATTCAGAAAGGAGATCAGCTATACAAATACATCTGAATGCCCACATGCCAAAGGGATTACACTGCTCCCTGAAGTGAATCTAAGAAGCTACTAGACAGTATTTGCAAGGTTTAAACACTCCAGTGCAGCCTGCAACCAACTCTAAAGGAAAAAAAAAAAAAAAAAAGAAAAAGAAAAAGGCAACCACCACCCATAACCAGCCTGAATCTATAATTGAGTTGAAAAAGGAGCATGTTGCTAAGGACTTACCACTGAAGGAATTTACTTTGGAGTAATTTAATATGGATATAGAAAAAAAAAAAACTCCCTAAAAACTCTCAAAACTATTTCAGAAAAGAAAAGCTGCAGAAAATAATACTGCAGCAGTGACTGCATGCTAGTGCCAAATTCTTTCCTGCCACTGACATGCCAGGAAAGAAGCCTAATTTATACAACATTCCTAGTGTCACAGGGTAGGAACAGCAAGAGTGAGATGTACCCGGATCGTGGTCTGAGGCACATGAAAAGCAAGGGCAACAAGACCTACCGGAAGACAAGGACGGTAGGGAATGAGACCTGGCTGGGCTACCACAGTAAAGCAACGCACTCACTTTGCTACTGAACTTTGTCACTACTTTTAAAATTGTGATTCTATACAGCCAGCTTAAGAAATGACCTTTTTAAAAATTAAATCATCAAAATCTCATTTTTGCCAGGAATATAGAAAATTAATTCACCTGAAATTTTGTCAGCACAGCAAAACCATGAGAGTTCTTTTAAAGCCTAATAGTCTATTCAAATCTGAGTTATCATCATAATTTCAAAGCAATTCTTACCCAGCTCACTCTTGAAACAATAATTTGAAGAAATTTATCATTACAAAAGAAAGTGGCAGAAGCTAGTTAAAAAAAAAAAAAAAAAAGGAGAGGGGCAAGAATGTAGGGTTGCACACTTACACTTCTGTTCCATGTCTCTCATCTCCTCAGGAGGAATTTTCAGCTTATCAATATGTTCTTGCAAGACACTGGCCCATTTCTGTAAAGACTCCATAACAGTCCACGGTCTAGACATATCTGCAACAAAGACTACTATGGTGTCTTGCAGGGATTCTGCAGAAACAGCGAACTTCAACAGCCCTTTATGGTATAAGTCTCCATCCAGAATCCAAACGTTACAGCGCGTATGATCTGAAAAGAAAAGGCATAATTGAAGCTCAGTTGATGCCAACTCGTTGCTTTTCTAGTCTGAAAGCAAACGGGAGCATGCATCAGTGTTAAATCAAAGACCAGAGCCCAGCTAGCAGCAAATCTTGATGGTTTACCTTTTAACACAGGTTCATATATAAATGCCCAAATTAGTTGGCAGATGCTTTCATTTAAGAGGACTTTTCTTGGTTCAGAATCTTTTTAACAGGTAATTTCTGTTCTTCGGCTTTTCTTAATGACAGCTGACCAACAGTTTCTAGATACTGCACAGCCATCCTCAATTTAAACAGGGATCTTACAAGTAAATCAAGGATACACATAACACAAATGTAACTCCAAGTTCCAAAGGGAGTTACAGTATAGCTGAGCTCAGCTGGGAAGCCCTAAGGGTCCCTCAGACACCATGTTAACGTACTGAAGACATCTTACAACAGAAATAAGCTGCAAACAAGATACAAGCAATAAGCAGCTTTGGTTTCTAGCACAGAAGTAGGAGGAGCCAAACACAGGATAAACATAAAGCCTACCTAACTTTAAAGCTGTGCTATATGCTCCTAATTCACAGTGACTTAACATTGGCTTCTACTTACAGCGTCTTTGTAGAATTAGTACTAGACAGAAGATTTGGTTTTCAGTCTTTGTGTTTCTCCCCACAGCATTTTGATAGTGACTGAAGAGTTTTTGTTGAAATGAGAGGGGAAATAATCAGCTGAAACAGACAGCTGGCATGAGCATTTTTGACCCAACCATGAACTTTGGCAATAAAAGAAAAAAAAATGAAAATGGAGCATCATCTAGGAACAATGCTTCAGGCGCTCTGGATAAACAATTCTACTCGAATTTAAAAAAAAAAATGAATAATTATATTATCCTCAGAAGCTTTCTCCTTAAAAAAAAAAAAAACAACTCCCTTTGTTTCTATCCACTAGACTCATCCTATTATCTCTTCCAAAATACTCTCCATTCTCTTACAGTTGTCCAGAGAGAACAATGGGTCTCCACAAGTATTACAGATGAGAGGTGAATTATGAAATATTATGCACTAGATCAGCAAACCAGTCACTGTAGAGTACAGATTTTCAAAATTGCTGCAGGGCTTGCAGGGTTGCTTTTTTCCTCCAATTTGTTGCCCCCTGTATTTCCCTGTCACGTGCTCCAAACCTCTCAACTTCACACATTACACCCTGTCTCTGTGGCTGTCCTAACTTAAGGATCAGATCATAACATAAGAATTCATCAGAATCAAAACCACTATCTCTAGAAAATGGCAAGAACTTGACTAAAGAGATTGGAAGGAGAAATGAACACAGAAATACACATACAACCCTTGCTAGTAAGGTCTTCAACAACATCACTGAGCAGCCCAGATTACATCGAGATGCTGTACACGGGCAGTCTTCCTTTAGCATCTCTGTTACGCTCCTATGTAAGTACTGCTAGAGTATCCTAAGTTAGTCAAACATCAGTCATCACCAAATAGGCCAAAAATTACGTTTTTAACTTAAATATCTTACTTCTGATCGTGCACTTCAATGCTATTGTTTGCAGTACACAGTTCAAAGTATTATTGTGTACTTGAGAAATACACCATTCAGCAAAATAATTTTCCCCTTTCTCCTCCCCCCCACAGCAGCAGACCACCTCACTGATACCAGCAAGGATTCTCACAGCACTGGACACACGAACTGGAAGCTGTTGGAAGGCTTCTAAGGACTGAAGGTAAGTCTAGTAAAAGTTTGGAAAAGAAGAAGCAAGTCTAGAACACAAAGTGAGCACGAACACAACGGTACGTTAAACATCTGTGCAGGACTTTTACCCCTGCAGCCCTTTGTGCATTCCCAGAAGCAAAAATCTACCAGTGGACAACAACTCCTTGGGCTTTCCATGAGCTACAGGTTATTAATAGACATTTGACAGCACAATTCCTTCTTGAAGCAAATATGCTAAGTTTTAAAGAACTAACATAAGTCTATCTGCAATCTATGAAAATTTACAGCTCTCAGTAGCCCTGTCATAGCTTCTCCTGTTGTGTGAGTCACAGGAAAGACTTCCACATCTTAGTAAGCAACAGAAATTAACAAACCCCTTAATTCACTGATATTAAGTCACTTCTTTAAGCCAGATTCTAAAGGTTACAAAGGTTTTGTTTACTAAACACCTTTGTCCAATTTAGGGGCTTAGTTTCTACTTAATATCTAGAATAGAGTGGAACTAGAACACACAGCAGAATTACCGCTCAGATGAAATCCATCTGCCAGGGTGACTGCAAGCCTGAAGCCTAACACTCACAGTACACAATGGTTGCTTTTTTGATTGTCTGGTAAAGACAGCTTCATAGGAAAATGAAAGGTTTCCTCCTTTCTTACAAGGAAAGGCAGCCATCGGGTATGGATTGGTATTTACATTTACTATGAATATTAAACACTTCAAAAAATACAGTACTGCTTGTTCACAATTTGGCAAGGACTTGATGGCAAATTCAACTTTGTCAGCACCGCGCCAAGCTCCCAGTTAGTCATACGATGCAAATGTTAACTGGACCTTTCGTAATGCCTATGACATGAAATACCGAAACAAAGCAAACAATTATCAGATCCTGTTGGAATAACAGGTGTTGCTAACTAAATACTATTAAAATAGCTGCCAAGATTACATTTTAAATCCTGTCAATACCTTATCCCTTGAGCCCTGAAAAGCATTTTCCATCTCTGATGAATTTTGCTGTAGATGGTTGATTCTGTGAACTGCAATTACATCTTCTGTATTTATTCAAAATGTAGCAGTGGTAATTAGATATCATATCCCTTATCCAAGCCGTAAAGAAAAGCAAAATGGTGAAAAAATCATTTTCAAGAGAATAACTTTAGAGATGTTGACAAAAAAACGTCTCCCATTAGAAACTAGTGTACCATCAACACTTGGCTCACTCCAGAACAACCAGTTCAACTGGAACATGTGCATGGTGTGACTGAGGCCAGTCCAAACCTGAGGCAAAGAAACAAGACTACTTGATTTTCTTACAAGGAGGAGCACCACAACAGAATGGCTGTACCTCACCTGCACGTTTGGTACAGCCAGAGCCAACTGTATTGCATTTGTAATCTGAGGCAGTCCAACCCAAAAACCTCCATGGTGTTTATAATTGCCTCCTAGCCCATAACTCACTGCTACCAAACCAGCCACCTCAACAGTTGATACAGTTTGCCTCACTCTCCTGCTGTACATCCTCACTTTAACTCTAACCATAGGACACTCTGAAAGCTACTCTAGAAAAACATATCCTATAACAAAATTATGCAGAGTCCCCCTTTATATCCTACCAATTAAGACTCTCAGCTCTCAAAAGCAAACACAGACAAGACATCTGCTCACCATAAAGTAAGGCAAAAAATTCAGACTTACCACATCCCTGGGAAATTCCACTAACAGAGTAATCTAGGGCCTGCGCTCCAAGGTTATTAAATGTTCAAAGTTAATTCTACAGTTAGCGCTCTAGAGTGCTTTCATCCAGATCAACTAAGTTGTCATGTATGTAGAAGCCATATGCTCCAAAGATATTGTACCTGAGGCTAATGATCTAGGAGAATCCTCTCTCTCTCACGATTGCTTGTCAGGCGTCCCCGAGCCTCTTCTTGAACAAATGCCTTAGCCTAGGCACAACTGGGGATAGTACCCTAAGGAGAAGATTTTTCAGGCAGAGATTCAGTAGTGGACTTACTCTAAGTTATCCTGAGACCTAGGGACCAAAGTAGTGCATGTTACATTGAACAACTAACATCTGACAGAAACAGAACTGAACCAGCTAATTACCAAGGTAGTGGTGACATGCATCTTGGCATCCAGGCAAGCTGTGAGGCACTGCCAAGAAACGGGCAGTGACAGTGAAAACAGGAAGTCAGCGGACACCTGTATCAGGCACAGAGGTCCTTAAAAAAAAAAGTATTTTTTATAAACTTATTTAACTTTTCTTAGATTTGTTTAACTTTTCATAGTGGAAAAGACAAAAAGCAAACTAAATTAGGTATCCTGTGTGACCCAGCATGAAGTAGTAACTCTACGACTCTATTTTAAGTGTAGGACGAAGGAGGAGCCAGATTCAAATATCCTTTAATGACGGAGACAGGAAAAGGAGGGGGAGAGGTAGAAAAAAGAAGCAACACAGAAGATTTCCCTTAGGCCTTCCAAATGAAGTTGATAATAACTTGGCACTATGACCAAACTATTTTCGCCGGAAAGAATAAACTCATCTGAAATTAAGAGAAAAAAGGTAAAAAGCAAAGAAGTCTTCCAGTATCTGGAAAAGAAGCTGACAAGATCTTGACTCCACTACTCCACTAGTTTCATCTACCAGGGTTGGATTGACACCCATGGAAATCCTCATGGTTTGCTGGTCTCAAACAGACTGGGGTATAGTAAAAAGCAGATACCCTCAAAAATGGGTATGTGATAGTAAGCTCCTGAATACCTATCTTCATTTTTTTATGACTTCCAAGAACTGTGGGACGGTTATAAAGGCTTGTTCCCACATCTATGTCTGACCACACACACACCTAAAGCATGCAACAAGTTTAAAGAACCCAAGTGTGTCCTAGAGAAGTCAGCATTAGCTCTGCCTGCCAGGAGGTCCTGACCTACTTTGCTATTTATTTTGCTTGCTGAAGACACCAATGAGACAAAAAGGAAAGAGGTAGATATTATTAGATCCTAACACAATCATGAAAGGGATGCGCAAAGACCTGAATTCTGCTAACTGCTGAACTAAAAGGTTTCATTTTTTCCTGCTACTGGTACCAGAGTTCTTATGACAAGCTTCTCCTAATCACCTCAAATACTTATCACTTACAGATACTCACAAACAGACCCAAAATAGTTCCAGAGTGGAGACATACTTGAGGTTTAATAGCACCAGTAAGAATAGCACACCCGGCAATCGCCTGCTTACAATAGCAAGAAGCTTGATGTCACAAGCTATCCTAACACCCCCACCAGTACGCTTTTCACCCTGAACTATTGACGCAGTACTAAAGAAAATTATACACTGGGAGAAAGCACTTACAGTAAGAACCTCAAAAAGTGAAGAATGGCCTCAACACTGAAAATTATACCACAAAGGATTTTTAGGAACTGCAAGATCAGGTGGCCACTGAAGACACAGGCAATGTACTCATGTACTAATGGTGCCTAACTTAGTATTTGAAGACAGTTTATTACCGCAGGAGCACAGGACCAATCTCCATAACAACCAGACACATATGGTACTTAATCACTTATGCAGTACATTTCCATTTCCAAAATACCATTCTACGATCTACCCAGTTCATCTTTCTCCAGGAAAGATGGATGAACCACCATCATTGCTTTCCTCTTCAGCACTGGAAAATCAGAAGCTCACAAGTTGGAAGACCATCATTCCAAGTTTTGGAGGAAGGAAACTAACGTGAAGAGGTCCAGCATTTTGCCCAAAAGGAAATAAGCAGAAGAAGATTTAGGAGTGAGGATAATTAGCTCACTGTTCATTTCTTCCTGTCCCTAACATTCCTAACAATATCCTAACAGTATTCTTGTTGTTAGACCTGCTTGTATCAGTCTCTTGCCTCCCATCTACTAGAAAAGACCTATCATTAACAGCAACAAGAAATACTAGAGACAAAGAGACAAGCTCCGTTCTGAGAAAATAAAATCCTAATTCTGACTTTACATTCTATTCTTCACTCATTCAGTTCTAACAAAATGACACAGTTACAATTAACCAAAATGCCACTCCTTGTCCCTTCAAGAAAACAACAACAAAAAAACAACCAAAGTTCTGACGATCTATCACTTCTTACCTATAATTATAAAGCAGTTGTATGAAATGACAACGTATCTACTAGTAAGTTAACATCAGGAAATGCATCTACCCTAAAAGTAGATGGTTCCTGAGCTGTATCAACAGCTCAAGTGTACTTTCGCCTGTTGCATAGGGGAAGTGTGAAACGGGCAAAAAGGAGAAATTAGTCCAAACATAAAATGCATTTCATTTACGAAAATGATATCGTTCATAAAGCATATCCAATAATGCTGGAACTAGGTACTTGGGCATAACCCAAAATACACTGATGAAACCAGAACTATAAAAATGCAGGTCAGCTATTATTGTAAAAAAGATTACATACAAAATAAGCTTACCATCCCTGTCTTCATCATGAATATTTAGATATAAGTATTCCAGTCCTCTTCCTTTTTTGCCATGCTCTGCTCCTTGTATTTTAGCCATAAGTGTGGTTTTACCCGAACCATCATCACCTGCCAGTAAGTTTGTACAGGAAAAGAAGAAAAAAAAAAGACAATTTCAGAATTAACTTTAACTTTGTAAAAAAGACTTTCAAAACACGCTTAGGAAATCAGAAGTGTTCTTGTATAGTTTTGGACCACACTTCCTATATTCTTTTAAGCATTCTAGTGGAATCCAACAGCTTATACCACAACAACAAGAAAGAAGCACTTCATTGTTCAGCGTTACATTCCATTTATTTAAATATATCTTATAAAACTAAACCAGAAAGAAAATAAATCCACCAGCCTGAAGACAAGAATGCCATATATCATATTACATAAGCTGATTTTAACAAAATGACGTGTCAATTTGTTCCCATCATTGTTTTCAATGTGCCTTGCTTCTACCAAAAGAAGAAAACTCTCACGCTTGCATGTACTACTTACCAAAAACAAGAATATTTTTGCCTGAGGGCAATTTAGATCTTGACCGGGTAGAAACTTCACTCAGTATCGAAGACCTAGAAAAAGAACATCATCCTCGTTATGCTGACAGGCACACACTGCACACAGGCACCAGCACGCACCGCTTGTCTGACAGCGCTGATGAGCTCAGCAGATCTACGCAGACCAATCCAGTCACATTCGTTCTATTTACAAACTGGGCTTGTTGCGGGTAGATATTTGAGTTCATTTCAATAAAAAGCCTCCCCAGAAGCGTGCCACCTTTTTGAGGAAAGTTTTTATGACGCCTAGAGCACGGGCACTGACGCCTCCTGAAGCTGCTCTCCCGCAGAAGAGCTCACGTTACTGCACAGTATTACTTCCCAGCTGATGACTAACTCTTCCCACAATCCATTACTGCATTTCACACGCGTTTCTTTTTCTGTTTAAACAGATAACTAACTGAAAAGCAACACGGCGAGTCCCCCAGGCCCCATCCCGCCACCCCCCGTGCGCCACGACCCAACCCCCGGCTCTGCCCCCATCCCCGCCGGCCCCGTTCTCCCACCGGGCCGGGAAGCTCCTGTCAGCGGGCTGCGGGCTCCACTCCGCCACGTATGGGCCTCGGGGCTCCGCCACAGCCGGGGCTCGGGGCTCGGGGCTCCCGCCCGCCGCAGGAGGGCCGGGGCGGCGCCGCGGGGTAGGGGGACCCCGCCGTGACAGGCACGGGACGCCCAGCCGGCAGAGCATGAAGGACGCGTGTGTGCCCCCCTCCCTCACCATAGGTCACCCGGGGGCTCACCACAGGTTCTGCCCTTCCTCCTCCTCGCTAGGCAGCTCGGCGCCGCCAGGCCCGTCCGGCCCCAGCAGCTTCTTCTCCACCAGCACCGGCGCCATCTTGCGAGCCGCAGCCACAAAGAGTGACCTCAGCCGGGCGCGCCGAGGACCCCGCTCCTCCCTCTCCCCGGCCCGCCCGCTGCTGCTGCTGCTGCCGCCGCCCAGTGCCGCCGCCGCCGGCCCCCGATCCCCGCTCCCGACTGCGCCCTGCCCGACCCGGCGCTGCCCCTCGCGGCCGCGCAACCGCCCGCAGCCGCGGCCGCGTCGCGATCAGGCGGCGCCGGGGCAGCCCCGGCAGCGCCTCCGCCCTGGGCGGTGCCTCCCGCGGCGGGGGGCGGCCTTCGGCAGCGCCCTCTGGTGCCGGAGGATGAGGGGAGACGGGGCCGGGATGAGGGAGGGGACGGGGCCCCAGCGCTGCCCGGGCTCCCGGTGACTTCCCGGTGTGCAGGGTGAATATTCAAGCGATAGATGTATTTAGAGAGCTGGAATAAAGCTCGAAGATTCCCACCCACCTTCTTGCACCCCTCCGATAAGTTTTGTTCTTCTACTCGTGTTACAAAACAATTTCCACTTTTTTTTTTTTTTTTTTTTTTTTTTAAACATGCTTTCCCTCACGACTGGGCTGTGACCGTCAGGCACTTGCACTTTTCAAAGCACAAGGTAGCATAAGAAGTCTAAAAGCAACATGAATGGTTCTTATGCAACTATATTACTAATAACCATTTAGTGTGCATTTCAAAGCAGTTTATACAAGAAAATACAATTACCAAGAGTGTTCGGTCAATCACTGTCAGACAGAGATGAATCGACTTGCACAAATTCACACAACACGTCTCTACTCGCTTCCAGTCATGCCTCTCCCTTCCTGGATTTGACAAGAACGTTTTAATGATGCCTATTTCAGCAATTTTCATTATGAGACAATTAAAGCGGCAGGGGAGATTGTGGGGATTTCAGCCTTGGAGATTTTCAGCACTTGACAAGGCGCAGAGCACCCAGACTAACTTTGAAATTAGGCCTGGTCTAAGGAAGTTAGATTACTGAATCCAGAGGTCATTCACAGCCTAAATTATTACCTATAATTAGGTAAATTGTCAATATTGTGATACTCTGATTACATCTGTCAACTAAAGATGTATGTCTTCCATATTTTCTCCACTTCAAGTATATTTAGGCCAGAATAATATGGATTACTAATATACATTCAGATAGTACACAAAATATAAGCTTGCCTAGACTAGCTTTTGAGTCCTTGGAGAAATACTTTGTGGAGTGTGTAACAGACCAAAATCTCCCTGATGTACCCAACATTCCTTGATATTACTTTTGGCTCAGGTTCTGCAAATACGTAGGCCAATATTTAATTACACCACATGGAATACCTCCATTTATAAAGGTTTATAGGATTGGGCCTTTACAAAGATATACCTTAAGGCATCTTTTATAGGTTCTTTAATATTTTAATAATATATATTTAAAAAGTGCAACAGCTGAAAACATTAAAAAACTATTAAAAAACTATTTATTATATCATCAGCATCATCATCAGTGCAAGTCCTTCAGTTTCAGGTTATCTTGCTTGCTTTTAAGCATTTAAGCTACATCATAGTAAAAGCCTACTGCAAATAAGATGAAATAAGATGACCAAACCTTTTCCATAATAAATTAACTGATTAGAACAGAAATACAGGTTATCACTGAAAAATCAAGTTATTAAGGCTTTCACTAAAGCTTTTTATAACCATTGTATATTTAGCAGAAACAGTGGTTCTGCTCATGCACTTACATAATATACAAAGAAATGTTCCACCGTAAATAGAAATCAAATTAATCAGTAGCTACACGCTATTTAGTTCATCACTTAGGTATTTTACATAGGTCCATGAAAGTCATCCAAGAAACGCTGCAGCTGAACCACACAGTATCTTCTGTCTAGAAGTTCTGACATCTCCACAAGCTCTATATTTCATTTTATGTGAACCTATGTAAGATTTGCCTAGCATATTCAGCAGTGCTCAAACATACATTTGGTGCTTTCTGTCATAGATACATCTTGTTTTACTCAGAATTATTTGCAAATAAGAATTTAACAAAATTATAAAGTTTGTTCTACCAGTCCTCTCTCTCTCAAAGCTCAGAAAGCTCTCTCCTCTCTCTCAGAAATATCTCTGGTATGTCAATTGTCTTGAACGTTTCCTATGACTTGTATGTTCAAAATTAATAGTTAATAGCATTTATATTGTGAATGTTTTGATAGCATTAGAAAGGTCCTTATGATGTTTACAATCACTTAAACATTTCTGCTAACTACAAGATTCTCCTAATTGTTGACCTGACTGCATAACTTAGAATAATAAAACACCTCTTCTAGATGTCTGACAATGTATTCTAGTTTTCTACACATACTGTACATCAAGTGCATAACAAAGTACCTTAGCTACTGACTTCACCGACTAAAAGGGGGGAAAAAAAATAACATTAACACTTAGCAGTTTCTGGCATAAAATATTCATAAAAATCTTATTCAATAATTCAAATAATTCAATTCACAATATTCAATAAACCTATTCTTGCAAATGGGATAAAATACATTGTAAAAAGATTCAAAGCAAATTAATTGTTACAAAATCAAAAGTTTAAGAACATTAAATTAAGTTCTTTTAAAAAAACAACAACTTTTACTGGTAAAGACTATTTTAGTAACTATTTTAGCATTTTTTTCAAAAAAATAATTACATTTAAGTGAAATTTGCAAACCATAACAATTTCTGTAAATGAATGTTAGCAGTGAAAAACATGAGTGCAAACCAATCTAAATTCTCAAAAGGCTTGTATTATTGTGGTAATACCTCTCTGTTAATAAAGCTGTTCTTCAACTTTCTGCATCAAAATCGAAAATATTCTTGAAAGATGTTATTGATTACTTTTGTTTTTTTCCTGCCTCTGTAAGATAGTAGATACAAAAAACGTCATGACCAATGCTGACACAAAACACTACGTAATTTTAGAAAAAGTTTCAGTAGAAAAATGGTTGCCACTAAACATTCCCACATTTACCCAGAATACAGCAAAGAATACTACCTGATCCATCCATTGACAGCATTTCTAAATTACATTGGAGACCATTCGAATCCTTAGCATGCAAAACATTGAAATGACAGAAAGACCAACCCCACAAGCTGCAAATTCTGACATCCTATGGGTTTTTTTTGAGAGTCAAATCAGGATGAAAAGATTAAAAATGACCTGGTAGTATATATGATTAGTAGAAAACTAAACTTTAGTTACTTGCACCTGCAACTTGTAGTATTTGCTGGAAAGGTCAACATTTGTCCGTCCTTTCTGAAATGGATAGGACCACAAAATCAAATTCCAGTGATGACCCATTTCTTTTACTCCAGTTAAAAGATAATTGATTTCTTCATCTGTGAAATCTTTTCGGATTCTTCTTTTCTTGTTTGAAGTTCTTACGTTTATCTCCAGGGAGCCTCTCTCATTGTTCTGCAAGTATTTATTTTGGTGTAATTAAAAAATACATAAATTTACATAGTATTTCACATTCAGAAGCAATGCATTTTTACTGGTGATGCAATCTTAACTAGTTCTGAAGAAACAATCACTTTGTCAGGATAATGATGGTTCTTCAATGTATTACGTTCAGCCATTTCTTCAGTCACCCACTTCATGAAATACAGTATTTTTCTATGACATTGACACATTTATTTCTGTTGTGCCTACCTAACTTCCACCCTCAGTATCTGTTTTCTAGCCAGAACAGCTATGTCTTTAGTTTTCTACTATTTCTATACTGTAGAAATTTTCATAAGTACAAGAAAAAAGTAAACCTCCATAACTTGAGTTAAAAAAGTAAACCTCCATCCACTGACTTGAAAGGGCTAACAGTAGAAAAAATGCTTAACTTCTTTCAGGGACAAATCACTACGAAGTAGAAGCAACAGATGAGGATACATTTTTAATATGGTTCACTTTGTTACTGGGGTCCTCTTAAAGGTGACTTCAAAAGAAAATATGCAATTCACACTAATGTTATATTTATAAATATGTGAGCGTATGATTAGGCTTCGCATAACTAACCTCATCTTCATCACGTGAACATATACAATTTTCTTTTAATTGTTGACATTCCTGGCTGTGCTTTTCTTTCACACATTGTCTCTTCAAGTAAGCATCCTGTTTTTTTTGGAAAGCTATGAAATTGTGAACAAGGCCACCTCTTAGTTACTCTGAACTAACTGAGCTCTACTGTAAAACTGAATGTAGTATTATAAAAGAACATTTCTTCTAATGAACATGAATACATAAATGTTGCTTTAAAATTAGTAATATCTAATTTTCATTAGATCTTTTTCCAGTCATTGTCATTAACACATTAGGACTTTTTAGGTACTGGAAGCAACTCGCAAATAATAGATTTTAACCCAAAATAAACCTCAATAATACTATGACTGAAGGTACAAGAATGACTATTCAAATTCTCAGCTATTTGTCTCTAGTAGCAAGCATGGATGCCTTTTTCAATGCCCTGAGCTAAAGGTAAAAATTGATCTTTAAGTTACTCTTGTTACAGTATTAATTTTCTGGTAATACTCACACTTTTCATATGTTGGTAGCAAGCTATATTCTCCAGGTAACTGAGTATTTTTATTATGTTCATCTTTATGGGAAGTATCAGATTTGTTTTTTCTAATCGGAGTCAAAAGAATACCTAAAAAAATAAAACATTTTGTCTTTTTATTGAAAAAAAAAAAAAAAAAAGGTAAAATTTTAGGAACTAATATTTATGACAAGACCATCTTTTGAGCCATACTACCATCTGTTCTTGGAAGAAAGACTGAAAAATCCAGTAAAGTTCAGAAAATGTTTACTTGCTAAAGGTAATATATTAGTGTAATGAGTTACTGAGATGAAATAATCAGCTGTTCTTTTTAATAAAAGTTTTTAAACTTCCATGGCTACCATAGCCAAATTAGTTTCTGAATATGATTTATATATATATATATATATATATATATATATATACACACACATCTACTAGCTGTTACCAGAAATTAATTATATAATGATGTAAACAAGGGTTTTGGAAATAGAACACTAAAAATCAATTCCTGACTAGTGGGCTGATTTTTCAGAATAAAATGGTTTTGTTTTGTTTTGTTTTTTAATTAATATGAATGTTCAATTATTTAAGTACTGATTTTGAGAGCTTCTTCAGCCTGCTTTAAAATTTCTGGTCAGTCCTAAATAACAGTATGGGTCACTAGTGGATGAACGTATTATTTTGACTGCAGTCAGAGCTCTGCAGGATGTACCCAAAATCATCACATTCTGAAGAAAATTCCTTGTGAATTGTGCAAAAAAATAGATATATTTGCGGAGTAAAGAAAAGAGTTCAAATTATAACCAACTTTTTCAATATACTATAGAATAAAATATTTTAAAAGATACATATTCCACTACTTACAAATGGACAGTTGTGCATTATAGACATTACCATTTTTTTAGGTGCAACTGATGCTTTTGTAAGCACAGGGTTCTGAAATTGTACTGCAGAGGCTGATAGAGCTAATATTCACTTTCCCCATGGCTATTCGTCAGCAAGTCAGTATACAGGACAGGTAAACAAACCTCCTTAATTTTCTGATAGGTTACTTCCAGACACTTGCTCTACTATTGTTGTATATTTCAAGTTTACTTTTAGCTATTTAGCACACAGAAACCCAAGTCCTTAGCAGAACTCAAAGAAGGAACAGAAACAGAAATAGGATAACACAGCTATGGTGCTGAATCTAGGTGCAGGTGAATGATACTGAATCTAGGAACAGGCAGCTGCACTGTGATCTCATCCTGACTATGCCTCTACATTTTTAAAATTAAGGCTACAAAATTGAAAAATAGTAGATGGCATGGAAGTAATCCTAGCAGGATTCAATGCAAGTGCCAGATAACTTAATTGTAAAGTAGTATGTGTAACAATTTAATGACTATAAATTATGCATTCTCTGACAAATTGTTGACAGAATCCACATACAATATCATAATTCTTTATCCACAGGCTTCCATGGTGAAACCCTGCAATAAGATTACTCAGACAAAAAGTGCTTTTTGCATTAATTTCCAAACTAAGGCCTTACTTTGGAAATTATCCTTTTTGCCCGTACAAGTTGATGTCTCTGTATGTAATTTTCCTTTCTTTATTGGAGTCAGCAGTATTTCTAAAAAGTATAAGATAGAGAGCATTGAAAATGCCAGCAGACAATAACTGTTTAATTACTTTTAAAAATTGCTTCTGTTAAACCAGAAAAACAAAAGATGCTTTTAAATAAGATTAATGCTCTTCTTATTGATCAGTAATTGTAAGCCTCTTTCCATCCATTGGCATGTAATACTGGAATGAAACAAGCTTGTTGTAAAGTTCATCCATTCACACTTATTGCAACTTTATGTATTCCCTTCTATTAATATTTGACTAACTGTGGCAAACAGGAGAGTTTTTGTCAAAGATTCAACACCACTGACAAGAAGTACACCAGATCCTCCAAAAAAGTGGCTAGTTCCAATCTCACTTAGTACAAATCATTGGTAAATCATATAAAGTGAGTAGGATATCAGAATAAGAATTTGTTAAAACAAGTTACTAAACAGTTACTGAAAAACAAACAAAATAAATTACTCTCATAAGCTGCATATCTACTGTTATTAGAAACAGACAACTTCTGAAGTTCCTTTTTATATCTTTCTTCAGCTTCCAGAATGACTTTGTGATGATAACATAGGTATGGACAAGTTCGCAGCATCTTGCTAAAAGTTTTACTATTGAAAGACAGGCCTGCTGTTGTACAACCTGAAAAAAAATATAGGGTATCATAGAAACAGAAAGCATAGCTGCTACAGCAGCCATCATAAAATCCAGTATGTTGCTCAGATCTACAATTTAACCTCCTATTTTTCATATACGTATGTTAAAAGAGGTTTTTTATTTCTACATCTTCTTGAAAATACTTACTTCTTGGTTTGCGTTTGCTCTCTAAATTTGTTTTCAACGTGATCTATGGAAGCAAGTTATAATGCACTTCAACTATAAAATTACTAAATTAGATACAGAACCTCTACAGAAGTAAAAATATTGATGGGATGGGAAGAAAGGGCCCCTGTACCCTTTGCACAGAAGGAACGATTTCTGCAGGAGCTAAAACATAAAACATATCTTTGCTATACTTTGAAAATTTGTGTTGTGACAGCTATCTGTATTAACCTGAATAACTGATAAGCCTAGCTTATGTATGAATTCCCTCACAGGAAGCCTTCTGATTTGTTTCTCAGGTCATAAACTATGATAATATATGGTTTAGTTACGCTTAAGTGCTCTCATTGTTAGTTATGGCAGCTAAAACAGAACTTCTGTGAAAAATTTGAAGGGCACAGGTACCATCTCTGCAATATTCTAGCCTAAGATAAAGCACTGCTGAAACGCAGGTTGAAACTACTTGGACAACTTGATATCATATGCCCACATGATATCTGACAGTGGACTATGGATCTATTTTAAAAAGACCATACAGATTCCACTTACAAACGCTGAGTAGCAGAGGCATTTTCATGACCTACTGATGGACTGTGTTCAAGAAGCAAAATACGGAGGAACTGCAGGATGCAGCCATGGATTGCTGTGAAAGCCTCTCTGTATTTAAGAGCAGTAAGGCATAGAAACAGAAGGGCTTCATAAGAGGTAAGAAGCTTAGCAGGGTGAAAACGAGGGATTTGAGCAGGACTTCATTTTTTTTTTTCCTCTGAGGAGGCAAAGACCTGCTCTTAAGTATTTCTGTAACTACTACTGGGTGTTCTTTTAAGCCGTTCTACATTGTTTCTTAGTAAAACCAACTTTAGTAAAGATAAACAGATCAGGATCAGAATATGTAAGCTTTATTTCAACATTTATTTTATTTTAGGAGCAGAAAAAGGAAAGGAAGCAGTTAAGGATTAGAGAATAGGTAATCCAATAGAAGCGTTAAGATTTCTGTAATGTCAGGTTCACTTACTGATTTGGTGGCTCTTCAATGCTTCTTTTTTGAATTTAGGAAACAAAGACCTAAGATATTTACCTAAACACCTTAAATCTGTCATTTTAAGGGATGCAGTTGTAGTCAAGGTACTTTTTTCTTCCTTGGTTATCTCTGAGGAGAATGAATGGTGGTCTAAATAAGGAAGAAAAAAAATGTCACTCTCAAAGGTAGGCTCTATCCCCACACTTAAAAGTACAGTACAAAACCAGTAGCCTTGCAAATGTTCTATTAAGGGCTTCAGTTGTTCAGTATGGATTGCATTCAGACTTAATTTAAAACATTTATCTGTAAGACATTCAGTTGAATAGTTACAATTAAAAAAAAAAAAATCTTACAAGAAAAAAGAACATTGTAGATGAGGTTGTATATAATATAAAATTCCAGAATTATTCAGTTAAAGAATATTGCAAATAATGTATTTTGTCATCTAACTTAAAAAAATGTAGTGATAAAACTAAACAAAACTAACTAAAATCATTAAGAACAAAATTATCTAAAACAGAAATATGATTAGCTATTTGTACCTGATGTGCACGCCTGTTTCATATTTCTAACAGTCTTTGCTGGTTGTTTAAATAAGCCTTTCCTGGAAAGATTAACAATGTGAACAAATTTTATATCACAATTCAAAACATAAATTTAACTGTAAATTAATACACACTTTCCAAAATACAGAACATAAAGCACATTCAATATACAAAAGATACAATTCTAAAAAAAAAAAAAAAAAAAAAAAAAGATGGTATTTTTCCCAAGTTCCTGAACTAGAAGTATCCAGCATGACATTGTCATCTTAGAAATGTTTACCAAATATGTGTGACTAGCATTCCTTGAAGTGCTGTTCAGCATGTTTCTTCCAGCATTTGGAACACAGTACTTTCCTGGCATTTGCTGCTTTCCAGATTAATTTCCAATTCCACTTTAAATCACAGTTACTTAGTACACATTAAATTCCCAAAGAAGTGTTCAGAATACTGTAACTTTTACCAGATGTTGCAATTACTCTAAAAGGCAATTTGTCATGTTCTCTTCTTAAACTGAGTATCTTTTATGCAACCAGCACATTCCTGTGATACCATGATCATGCATTTTTCAGCATCATTGACTACCTTTGAATGCTGCAGAAGCAAGGAGCCTAATCCATGGTCGTGCTCAGGTAACTCCTGTTTTTACACATACACACATGCAAGGAGAGCGCTTTTTCCACAAAATGTATTTATTGATAATTTTGTGCTTCACAGGTCAGAACAACAACAAAAAAAGCTGTGTGAAATTATGCCAATTAGTAGCAAACTTGAAATTTAACTGAAAGTACCACAGAAAATATTCTAGCCTCTTGATAATTTTCTGTGCTAGCTGCAAAGTCACAGTATAATACATGCTAGCAAGCTATATAGGACCACGGTCCAGCCAGCCACATAAAGGAAGCACAATAAAAATGTGGAACAAAATATATATATATATATATTCATAGTTTTGTTCATATTCCCACTGCCTGTCTCTGAGGATATTTCTATGTAAATGCAAGACAATGGAATCTACACTTATTCTTAAAGGTTGCCTGTAATTCATTTTTTGTTTATCAGTAAGAAAGATAACCATAGGAAGCAAAAGAGGAAAATAAGCATTTGTGTGAGACAGGTGTGTAAAGCAAGAGAACAGTAAATGACTGTCTCTTTCTTCCCATGCAGTGAAGGAACTGAATATAAGAGAAGCGAAACATGGCAAAAAAAAAAAAAAAAAAAAAAAAAAGCTTTTTTTTTTCCTTCTTCATAGGAACTATAATTTGAATTCTTGCAGAGTAGTTCTATAACTGCTGTTTTCCTTTTAAGTGCACATTACAGACGTATTTATGGTTTGGTTTTATCAAAACCAATGGGTCAAATCCTAATCTTCAAAATCAGTGTGAATTTGAAGGCAGAAGACTATGGATGCTTTCTCATCACTATGCTCAAGACCACAGAACATGACCTATTACAGGCCATGTTCTGTGGTCTTGAACATAGTGATAAGAAAGGAACAGGAAAAATATATATAAACAATGACACTGTAGTGTCTATAACCTTTGGTACAATTACATAACTAGTAACCAATAATTGGAAAGGCTTCCAAAGTAACTTCAGTTCAGAAGTTACTAATGAAAAGCAACTTACTATTTTTGCTTAGATGAAAGATACTTACTGTACTTGAAGAATAGACTGTCTTTTTTCACAACCTTTTTTTTCATTTATACGATGACTTTGAAGCACACTGTTTGTCTGCACTTCACAAGCTGGCCATGGAATATCATTCTGTTCACTTTTTCTAGTAGAAGTGTTTACTGGATTCATAGCATTCACTGTTTCATTTTTCAAGGGAGAATTTACAGCTAGAGCAAGAACCCGACCATCCAAATTAGAAATTAATCGTGGATAACGTATTTCTTTGTGTGTTCTATCTACATATGTTTCTGGATCACTAGGATTCAATTCATGGTATTTTGATGCTTCAGCACTGTTTTCTAAAGGTCTATCAACAAATACTCTTCCTTGCATTCTTTCCTGTATTGAAAAATATTAGTTAGTAACTATATGAGCTCTTAAAACACAAAAACAACTAGTTGTTTCTAGTAAGAAGATTAACTAGGATATATCAATCTAATCCCTGACTGAATTGAAAGCTGACAAAACAGCAGGGCTATCAAAGGTGTCGAAGGGGTAGTTATTAAGTGATAGTTCCAGAGTGAAGCAATAGATGTGCTACTAATACAGAACACTTGGTAAATTTTAATTAACTGAAGATCCAGACAAATAACACAACATTTGCTATTCCACACCCAGAGATACCCTCCAGTTATATAGCACAAGCAAAATAATGTAATAGCAAAAGTGTATTTCAGTTTACGTTCACATGTGCATTAGCTATCCTGTCATAGCTCTACAGTCATGGATATTTCATGCTTGTGAATATTAAACTACAAAGTTAAGCAATTGGCAATTAAAATAAAATCCAATTCTTGTTTTTCCAACCTAAAATATCTCAACTTTGTAGAAAATCTATTTTATAATAAACTAAAATGCTTCATGAAATTCAGATGCCGTCTTTTTCTGACTGCACTCAATACTTCTTTTTATGATATACAATAATGGCAAAAAACGCAGGTTATAGTTTCTCATACATCCCATATCTTCCCTACTTTTCTAACTCACACTGAAATTATCTTAGGGTTTACTTCCTATTGCTCCCTAGACTCTGAGAAGATGTGCTTAGTTTTACCCTACTTTGATAAACATGCCAACCTCATCATGTTCTTTTTCAATCAATTTTATTCTGTGTAAAATTTCTTTTGCTTTCTTCCAGTAGTCTTGTAGACTTCTTTCTCTGACTTGCATGTCTGCTTCCAACTCATCTGCATTCTTCTCATTTAATGAACTTTCATTTATTTTCAGGGACAACTGTTCAGCTTCATAAAACATAAAGTTAATATTCCAAATTTCAATCACTGAATACTTAAGTATTTATTATATTTTAGTCTTCCGAGGGAGTGACTCCCCGTAATTAATAATGCAAAATATAACCCCCTGCTAATCTAAATTTATACATACACGTTCATACACTTCAAAGATAAACTGTGGTTACAAGAAGCAAGTGCAGCGTTTCCATTAAGTAATCACTGAGCTTGCAACTACAGTTGTTAAAACCTGTTTATAAAATTATGTTTTGTTCTAAGAAATCATTTTATTCTGGACCATTCCTTTACCACTACGGATTTAAAAATATATAACGATGGAGATTGAAAAGTACCATATCCCCTCAGCTGTACATTTAAACAAAACTCTCAGATACACTTTTAGTGCAAAAATATAGATACATGCTTTGTACTGATTAGCACTGCATAATACCTTCAGTGCTATAGAGACTGAAGGACAAGGTGTCTTTTTGCTTCATGGGTAGTATTACACAATTAAAAAACATTAAACAGGATGCTTCAAAATACACCCTACTTTAAAATTAAAGTTAACAATTTTAAATATGGTAAAATAATAGTAGCCATGGTGATTACAGGACGGATTATCCATTGGTTTAGTCTCTAACTGTACAGGGGTACATACCCATGAACAGAGTACTAAGAGGGTATGGGATTATAATATTTTGTACATTGTTTATAGACTGAAAAGGTTTTATGAACTGGGCCTACAAATATAGGTTATACAAATGCATTATTGTAACACCATGTAAGTTTTTACTTTTACTTTCACTGCAGAAAATAAACATCTTTGAGTACACATAATTACAAAGCTGCTACAGTTAAAATCATTTAGAAAATCAAGAAAACTTAAATATGGAAGTCATCTCTCATTTTTAAAGCAGGAACGGTAAGCTTACTCATTTGTTTGCAGTTTTGCAGCACATAAGTAGCAGCTTTATTTAGTTCCTCATCTTGAGACTCAGTTAGTACCTGAATCATAAGTGGAAGACCATTGTTCTTGAGCAGTTCATATTGGTTTTCTTCTAAAATAGAAAGTTGTAAAAGAAAATAAGTTATTTGCAACCTCATACACACTTAATCTGAAGTAATTTTAGAAGCTTTAATACCAATAACTTTCAGGGAAATTCTGGGGAAAAAAACAAACCATTATTATGGTTTATATGGTTTTTACCATTATAAAACAAAACATTATTATGGATTCAAGTATGCTGTAATGACCCTACTAACCAGGCTGCAGCAGAAGTGCTCTAAATCACACAAAATGATTTGACCATAGTTCAAATCTATTGCAAGAAACCTGAGGAAGGACCAAGCCAAACTACACAAGTCAAAAATGTAAGCACTGCTTAGCATCAATTAAGACAGCAGCAAAAATTTTATTGTGATCTCATTTGCAGTCTATATTCATGAAATTGACAACTTGATAAAAATAGTTTTGTTATCTAAATTTAATAAAAGCAAAGGAACCCACAAAAAATAAATTGTTTTGTCAGTGTTGATGTTTTAAAAGAAACTTTTTTTTTTCTTCTGTAGGTTTAATCATGTTTCTTTTGGAAAGATATTTTCCATTATGTTTGTTTCAATTAATTATTTATGAAAAAGAGGCTTTTTAAACATCAAATTTATGACCTGCTGAGCTAACTACTGAACTTTTTATCGATAGATAACCCATCATGATTTTTGAACATAATCCCTTTTTCACTTGTTGCTGAACACATGAAAAAGCGTGCCCATCTACCAAAAGGTGTATGTCTGTCTTTTGTCTTCCTGTGCTACCAGAAAACACCATAGTAATATTATACTTTCAACAGATACTCTTGTGCACGCCCTGAGGAGCCTGGCAAAAACATTCTAGGGTTACTTACCACTTAAGTTACTCTAAAAACATTACCATTGTACAGCTTTTAAAAAATAGATATGCAAACAGTGTGCAGCAGCTGTATCTATTCAAGGGCCATTAAAACAGCTCAAAAAAATTTATTTGGTGTGTATGCATTTTAGTAGTTTTCAGGACTGGATGAATTTTACCCTGTGATACCTAAAAACAAGCTCTGAATTCTTGCCTAATGGTCTACTTTTCTAAAGCTCTGAAAGATACTGTGTGTTAACAGGTCTTACAGTTTGGAGATCACGTATATGGCAAACTAGTTTTTTCCTGCATATAAAGTTACACTATTTAAAAGAACATTCCCTCATGTTTCAAAATCTTGATTAAATGTCACCATTGAAGTAATGTACAAGAATTCAGTAAAAAAAAAAAAAAAGGCAGAAAGAAAAAAAAATTCTTACCACAAACCTCAGTACAATGTCCAATTGTTAGAATAATACTAATTTTTTCTCCTGTATCCAAAGTGTCATTAGACAGCAGGTTCAGTAGCTCTGACACAGTGTGATACTTCACCAAAGCACCACCCATGGCAGCTATTATGTTTAAAAAAAGTTGAAGAAAAATGAACTAGACAATAAGTACACAGACACCATTCAAGTCTGAAATTATTATTTAAATTATTATTTATTTATTTATTAAGATAACTCTATAGGAACTTGGGACTCTAAAAAAAGCCTTGGGACTGCGCAAACTCTCATCTCTCATTTTTCATTTCAGCACTTCAAATTGCCACACCTCTACTGGTGCAGTAATTCTACCCATGCCATTCCCCATATAAAACACTGCCTTTTCCCCCAAATTGTACTCTAGAGTTGTGGTAGACCTGACAAACAAGGACTTTTAAAGTGCAAGTTGTGTAGACCTCTGCTGAGTTTTCTCACATCCTTCATCAGTTCCAGAACAGATTAATAGAGTAGAGTAAGGTTATGGCAGATAACCTGAATCAAACAAGAGCTAGGAACGTTCCTGATAAAGAGGGCAAACTCTTCCTGAAACTGGGAACAGCACTGCTAGTGCACACATACTCCTAAAGCTTACAAAGCTTATTATCCTACACTAGAAGCCTACAGAAGCAAAACTCTAACTCCAGAATCCAAGCTTACTGCATTGCCTAGTTCTCAGCTTTACTTACAGAAAAATAGCACCAGTAAGTTACTTTTAATTTTTAGTATGGTTTAAATTTCACTGCGCTTATTTTAGTAACAGTAGCAAAGTAATCCACCTCAGATTAACTGAGTCATTCCCAATACAAGTTTGAATATTAAAGATTTTGCAATACAAACTGGATCTGTGTATATATATGTATACATACATACATATATATATGTAAACTAATGGCCTTTTAGCATCCATTCCTAACACTTTTCCACCAAAACCAGACCTGAAAAAAATGCATTTTAGAATTATCAGAAATAAGTGGCAGTGGTCTTTTCACTCACAATCATTAGCAATGCAGGCATCCAGAGTCTTTGTTACTACTACTGCAAGTTTTGTGCTGGAGTGACTCATAGAGGAATCATGCATCAACTTGATGAGAACTTTAGCTAAGGTATCCAGTCCTCCAACAGAAACAAAGTATTTCTGCACAGTGGCTTAGTAAGAGGAAAAAAAAAAAAAAAAAAAAAAAAAAAAGTTGCATATAAATGTTTTCAGAAATGTAGTAATGAAATATTTTCAAACTACTTCTAAACAAAAAAGCCCCCAAATAGTTTTTACCAGCCTCAGTAATTACAGCCAACGAGGCTGTTTGTGTTCATAAGCACAAACCAGGGGGATGGAGATAGTCGAATCTAATTTTCAGTGTAAAAGTTGCAAAGACAGTAAATGTATTTGTAAAGATTGACAAAAAGAAGAATCAAACATGTAAGTATAAAATGAAACTTACAAAAGGAAACCATTTAAGGCTTCAGCTGTACTTACAGTTATTTGCAACTGTGAGGCCAACAAATGAACAAATAGGACGAACTATCTCTGGCTCTGTGCAACTTTCTATCCACTCCTTTGCATATGGAAAAACTGCACAGCAAATGCTTTGATTATCTTCTGGGAAAATAAAAGTCCAAACATAATTTGGCAAAGCATCACACTGAAATTTCAGTTGAACAATAAAAATGAAAACAGAACTTATCACTTTGGAGAAACACTTTAAACATTTTTCACAATTGTAACAGCATCACTTACCGTTCTGAGGATTGTTAACGCAGGCACAGAGAGTACTGCAGACTGAAGACCACAGTTGATAGTACTGATAAGTATTTTCATCTGACAGATTCATCTCAGATGTGGAAAGAGTTGTTCTGTTCAGGAAAAACAAAGGAAACAGGTCCTAAATATTCTATCATTTTTCTGTTTGAACAGCAATTGTTTGTTACCTGAATAACTGCAGCAGAAGACCAATGCAGCCTGTTTCTCTGACGTAAGTTTGCCCATATTCTAAAAGAGAAGACACACCAGACTCAGAAGACACATGAAACTTGAAACAAAATCCTGATGTCAACTTTAATTTATATATTTACATTGTATTTCCATTTCCTAATTAGATATGCCCCTCCCTTGAAAATCACAGAAAAACATTGCCAAAAGTGTTTTATTTTTCTCTATGTCTAACTTTGTCAGAAGACTTTTGTCAGAAATTCCTGATTTGCATATTATGTTGTCAGAATTAAAATACTTTCTGCTACTTAAGGAAATCCCAGTAAGCAATTACTTACTTATATCTTACAGTAAAGACTTTAAAGGTCTTTTTCCAACCTAAGTGATTCTGTATTTCAGTTTCATTGACATGCTATGATTCATCTTTTTAAGTTAACCTCACAAAAGCATTACTTATTGAGTGTTCCAAATTTCCATAACATAGATTGGCAAACAGAAAAAAAGAAATCATAAATAAAAAACTGGTGCTATAACACAGAAGAAAGCACTTACTGTTATTTGAAACCAGCACTAAGATGACATAAACAGACATTCTTTTCAAGTTCACACCAGAATCCTTATTAATTAAAAATAAAATGAGGTCCTCAAACAATGCAGAAGTACATAAAGATTGTTGACAGTAAACTGAAACCAGAAAATAAAAACCATTAAAGTCCTAAAGTAAGCCTTTAAAAAAATATACCTTAAATTAGTTTGATAACATAGTAAACAAAGGCTTAGTTTTATCTAAGACATTGTGAGGGCCTATTAAGGGACTTAGGGCTTCCTCCTGTGGTCACTTCTAAACTATGCTGGTCCTTGGCAAACTTTGGAACAATCTATAAGTCATTACACTTGTTAACGAGGAAGTAAAGCAGTAAAACTGTCCATTAGCATTAAGATGTGCTAGCTACACAAATCTAGCAGAGAGAGGCATATCAGCAAGGTATTTTTTCAAACCTTGGGGTGGGAAACAGTGGCAACTTTACTGCCCCTTTCTTGAGCTTATTATTCTGTAATATGATTTTTGATGGGAAAAATAATGGAGAAAAAGAACAAGCAAAGGTATAATATGACCACGAGTAACTCAGAAATATACATAATAGTATTTATTACCATTACTCTCTATTATAATTCCTAATGTAAACAAAGCTGCTTCCTTTACTACGCAATGGGCACTTGACTTTGCGAGATCATTTATAAACCTCAAACCACCAATTTCTCGAAAATATTCACTTGCTTCACCTACAACCAACAGAAAACAAAGAATAAAAATTAAAATTTTGCTTTTGTTTCTGTGTAAAATGAAAATCTTAAGATTTTATACCCTGTCAAATTTTAGGTCTTTTAGCCAACTTACTTTCTCCATGCATTGACAGCTTCTTAACATACATTGTGAACATAAATGGTTATGTTTTTGGAAGGGAAAATGATTCTTACTGTTTTGTTGACAAATTGAATAAATAGTGATCAAAGCCTCTTTCTGAGATAAAGGGCAGTCCATCTGGTATTTAAGGCATTCAAGCAGTAAGTTCAGATCTGTTTTCATATCTAAGAGTAAACAAAAAAAAGCTTCACATGTAGTGTTATCTTTCGTTTATATAAATTCATTTAGTGCTACATTAAACCAGCTCAAAAATGTACCATGGATATGTATTTTAAAGAAAAAGCAAGCAAAATGCAGAGCTACACCACTTCTATCCATCTATAAATAAGAAAAGTACTTAACCCAAAGTTAATAATTTGAGCATGATTTGCTTCACTAAAGTGACAGTCCCACGTTAATATTCCTGGCTTTTAATTGTTGTTAGTATAGGTTATAAATGTCAATAACTCATTATTTAGCAATTTATATCACAATTACTAAGTTCTCCAATTGCAAATTACATTACCTGTGTTTAGCAAATAATATAGAATTATGAACGTCTGAGTGAATTAGGAACAGAATCCAGTGGAGGATTAGGCTAAATGCCAAGACTTGCTATATGGCATTTATTTAAGCAAGACTGAATCACTTACCTCAACCGTTAGCATCCTGAACCAGGTAGTTATGTCAGGAAGTTAACACAAAGCATTTGGGGGTGCACCTACGTACAATCTTAAGTAGATAAATGACTATAGAAATCTGTTTATTGTATTTTTGATATAATAAAAAGGCTTATTAGATAATTATTTCGTAACTTGTAAAGAACAGATAATGTATTTTTCAAATACTTTAGGTTTTGTGTTTCTTAAAGAAATTAAATAGAAAAAATATGTTTAAATATTAGCAGGAAAAGGTGAATGTGTGGTGGCATTATTTACTGTTTGAATAAGGCAAGAATCCAAAAATTTGGCAACAAGGAAAAGGAACATTTCCCCAGTAGTTCACCCTCCTACAACTGACTTATCTCCATCTACTAAAACTTTGTAAAATAGATTCAAATAAATGACAAATATTTTCAGGTATCTTACCACACAGTGTTTTCTGCACCTTTTGATTTTCCATTTTAGGTTATACCCTTGTTCTTGTTCTACAATGGCAAGGAAAAAGCATTTGCTCTTTGTTTAGATCAGCAGTTTCCATAACACATGGAACATAAGTTAAATATTTTTTTTCTTAAATTACACGCTTTAACAGCTTTCAAGTTTTACATTATCACCTGACACACAAACAGTTTAATATAGCCTTGCACGGTGAAGGTTTCCTTTGGAAATACCCTATTTTATAGTGATGATACTTATAGTTGTGTTATGCCAGCAGCTTTGAAAGATAATATTTAACAAAAATAAAATGATTCCATGCTGCCATTGTGGGTCACCACAAAAAGCACCTGGCATTCAAATATATCTAGCTCTGTCATTGATCACAATAAATGTCCTCAAATTTTCCTCACAACAGGCTACCAACTTCATCATCAGCCAACAAAGGGCAGCACGATTACCAGATAATCATAAATAAGCAATTTTCTGACATCCGGTATAAAACAATCCACTTCCTACCACTGTTACATGAGCCAACCACTAAACCATAATTACATTGCTTTATCAGTAATGATCAAAACCAAAGACAAGAATGCACAGGAACCAAGACACTGATTATTTATTAAACCAAGACTTGATTCTATTTCACTAAATAAATTTTAAATAGAACATGTAAATGAAAAAAACCCACAGCATTGATTCTACATAAACCTAGTATACCAGCATTTCCAATTTATGTAAACAGCAGAGTGAAATTAAGGCTTGGAAGCAGAAAGATGGTTAAAGCTTTTTGGCAGTCCTTGGCTGTTTTTGCCAGGCCACAACCCTATGGCACATTAGGATGAACTGAGATCTACCCTCAATTCCACTGTCTGCCCAAGTGCTCAAATACACCATTTCACTTCCCTTATCCATGCTCCAAGTCCCAAACGTGATAAAAGGTCGATGCAAGTGTCACAGTAACCTATTTAAATCTCTCATGAATTACTTAGCTCCAGGTAGAAACTTTAAATCAGTAATAAAATCAGCTTAATAATGGATTACTTATCCTTCTCAAAGTAGAGCAAAGGCTCTAAGAAATATCAGTGTCATCTTAGTGAAAACAGCCAGCCCCACTTTCCAATTAGAGTTACCAACTGTCCCCATTCCTGCCCCACTTCCATCAGTTTAAAATGCTCCATATATACCCTTACAGTAGCATGTTTTGAGAGGGATAGGGTAAAAAGGCTTCACCTTCCTTTACCATTTTCAGAAATGATAATACACATGCATTTTTCTGTCTTGCAAATCTAGCCTTGCCACAACAGCAGAAAGCTCACAAGTCTTCCTCACCTCTTTTTGCCCCTACTGACACCACCCTGGAAGCTAAGAGCAGCCATATACACTCCCTGCAAATTCTTTAACAAAAGAAAAGCTACAAACATGAGCTCGCTTTGGAGCAAATTTCATTTCAGTAAAGTTGGATTAAATACACATTTACACAATTAGTCTTTCACGTAAATAGCATAGATTTTTAAACCCTGTAGAAAGGCATTTTTAACCTTAACTGGATCTTTGAGACATAGAGAAGGTACAGAAAACAGCATTTATAAACCAGCCTACGTTAACATGCAAATAGTTCAAATCCGCTGTTACATCACGGAGCAAAGCTGCAAAGATAATAACACAGTTTGCTGCAGCAGATTTTTGGTAAACACCACAAATAAAGGAAAACAGAATAAGGCAGTAACAGTCCTTTCAAACCTTAAAAAAAATATCTAAAAACAGCCCTGATGTACTGCTTGCTCAGCAGTGTCAGGGCACCTGACACATGGCAGGACCATGAGAGTTTCTCAGAGTGCTGGGCCTTGGCTGCTGGACCTGGGCCCTGCAGGCACACTGGGGTGACAGCCTCAGGCCTGCTCTGCCTTTTAAAAAACCCATGGTCAAATCCTGTCTGGGTCATTGGTGTCCTGTGACAACCAAAACTCAGGCCAGCAAAGGACGTGCCCACAAACTTTTGAGAAACAACACACTGTCCAGCGTGCCGTAACAGGCCTCTGATGTCTTCCAGAGCTGTTTGGGAATTCACCCCATTCCTCTTCCCTCTCAAATAAGTCATGTATGATTCATAAGGTTCATTACCGGAGTTCAACTCTGAAGCAGCAGTCATAACAAATGCTCTAGATGATCCCAAACATAAAAAGTGGAGACTACATAAACGATACGGGATTAAAACAAAAGAGAGACGAAACCGCAGAAGCATTCTTATGCCGGCTGGAGGGCATAAGGACTGTCAGGAGGGCTATCAGAAGGTGGGGAAGAAGGGCGGGGGTTAATTCGCTACCTGCTGACCGGTGGCGGCACCAGGCCCTGTCAGCCACGAAGGCGGTCCGACCGCCCGGCCCGGCCGCCACGCCGCGGCCTGAGGAGAGCGAGGAGCCGGCTGCCTCAGCGCGGGCCCTTCCCGCCCAAGGGCGCGGGCAGCTCGCCTCAGGCCTCGGGGCAGCACCGGCAGCTGCCGTTCATGGCCGCAGCGAGCCGGACAGCCCCTCTTAACCCTCTCCCAGCACCACCCGAACCTTAGCGTGGCTCTAGGCTAAGGAGAGGGGAAGAGCAGTTTGCAGTGTGGCTCACTTTCGCTACTCAGCATTTGGGAAACTACAACTACACCACGAAATGCATGGGGTTAATTGTCACCTGACATTTGCCAGACATAAAGTGGGGGGGGAGAGACCCTCGTATACTAGATAAATACAGCTGAAACAAAACAAGTCTTTTCTGAACATAATCCGTTTCCCTAACATCCTCAGACTTGCTCAATAAATGGCACTATGGCTGGCCCTAGGTCTCCTCTCAGTTACATCCTCCTTCAACCTTTTGCAACTCATCCCCCCTCAACCAGCTTTAATTAAAAAATAATAATCTCTGCTGCAAACCAGGTAGGCCAATTTCTAAATGCCACTTAATATGTAAACAACTTTTTTTCTTACAAAGGTAGCAAAAAGTTCTAGATTTAAAGAAAAAAAAAAAGCATTGGGAATTATTTTATTCATCCTCGGTGGGGGTGGGGGAAAAAAAGATAAAACAGAAAATCATTACAAACAAAAGAACTTTAATTTTGCAGGTAATACAGAGCAGTCCAGTCAGTGGCAAACCACCACAGTATTTACAGAACACAGCAGCACAGCCTGGTGGCAACAAATGTGAGATGGTTATTCTACAGCTGGAAAGTTGCTGAAGTCTGTGATATTCCATTGTAAATATAGGTGTTATTAAAAATTACGAATTGTCCTGTAATGACTTTAATGACCTCCTGAGCAGCAGCTCCTATAAAATAAGATAATATAGTTAGTAGGTGATACTTTAAATCTAGTAAAAAACATGTTCTTTATCTAGAACTGTACACACTAGGATTGCTGGGGAAGTGCTCGCTGCAACTCCTAGCAAAAAAAAAAATGTCTTTCAGTACTTCCCAGTATAGAAGGGGCTCTGAAAGTTAATTGAAAAGCCTCAAAACTAGCTTTAGATACACTTTGCTATATATACTTCCTCTGGGCACATATCTATGCACAATTAAAATGTAAACTGTCAAGATTAATGTAATATAGTCAATATTATTGTGAATATTCCCTTCTAAAATTACTGTAAGTATTCCTTTAAATAAGACTCTTTCAAACTTAAAAATAATCTACTGGGATTATTTAAGATTACTTGGTTTCTTTACTGACCTTAAACCCTTGCTAGGAAGAGCCACAACTGGTGAATTTTGTTATATCTTAGACAACAGTCTACAATTACAATCTTTGCTCTGACAATACCAAGTCATTAAAACAAGATTCTTGCTCAAGCAGGTACAATTGCAGGTTGCTTTGTTAGTTATGGAAATACAATAGCATCCTTACCTCCCAGGAAGGCAGCAATAGCATGTGGCTCAGCAGCTCCATAGCGACAACTAGACAGAAAAGTAACAGTTAGTATTTTCAGGTCAGTTTTACAAAGTGACTCTTACCATATTTTACTTACAATTCATGAACATAGTCATCTTTCACCACTACAGACAATCCATGTTCTTGTAAGAAACTTGTAAGGCACAATTTCAATTTTCCAATATCATCTTCTACCTGATAGTTGTAGACACCTGGAAAATAAATCAAACTGTTTCATCATGTAGCTTTAACACCAGATTCAAAATTAATTATTTTTCTTCCAAAAAAGCAACTAAGCATATTAATATATTAGACTAATAGCAATAGATAATAATTCTGTTGATGCTACTCATGATGATAAGTTGCTGCATCGCTGAATTAACTCATAATCCATGCAACCCATTTCAATGGTATCAATTTATCTAAATTCCTTAAATTCTCCCCAAAAATAATCTGTTTAATTTTTGCATTGTTAAAGTTGCATTAATAAGGAAACAAAACCACAACAGATGTTATATATGGAATTTGTAACTAGTATTGTAATAACTACTCAATTTTTGTACTTCTTATGATGACAACTGATACTAACATACCTGGATATCTACCATGCTGCTTATAAAATCTATCAACAGCCCGTAGCATCAAGTACAGCACTACTTCACTGTCTGGGTTATCCATATTGGAAACTGAAAATAGCGAAGAAGTCGTTAGCAGGTACAGATTAAAGGGAAAAACAAAGTATTGGAATTGCTTGAAATCAAGTACTTTTTCATGTACTTAAACCCTAAAATCCTTTTTTTTTTTTTCCTGTTGTTATGAAAGTTTGCCACTGAGAATGTAAATGACTGATCTACCAGATTTTGACTGCAGAGTGCATGACAACACTGTTTCATATATTTGATATAATTTCTGTTCAGTGAAGATACTCATGTTTCAACTCTGACAGCTGCTATGTTAAATAGGATATTTGTTACTGTAATTTTGGACTTTGAAATGCATGCTTCATACATTTAATTATGACTAATTATAAAAAAGGTCTTAAATCCCTTAAGACAGTTTAGGTAGTTAATTTTTAGGAAGACTACTAAGTCTCAAAAGATACTATCAGCTAATTCAAGGAGCTTTTACTAAAGTTACCAATATTCCCAAATGTATACATATACAAACTATAGTATACGCATTTATAAATGAAGTATAATTTTGTCCAAAGCAGTTAGAGAACGTCTATGAGCTTCATTTAAACAAGTTGTGATGATAAAAAGTATTTCCAGCTTTTTTTTTTTTCTTTTTCGATTTATGCAGTTTCAAAAAAAAAAAAAAAAGTATTAAGTAACTAGTTTTCCGATATTCACATACTGAAAACCTAAACTGAGAGAGACCAAGATAATTATTATCAAATCTTTGGTCAGGTGAAAGCACCTTTCCAGTTTTGTCAGAAATAACAGGGGTACAAAAAAGAGCAGTTTAAAGAAAGACAATGTTTTATGTATGTGCTATCAAAAAAAAAGGGAAAAAAATAAATATGCATTACTCTGTAACTTCATTTTTGAACTTTCAAAAATCAAAATGAAATCAACATACTACAGTTAACAAAAACATAATTCTAACTGATGGCAGATTATAAAGCTGCATAATGAAATAGTATATTTAACATACAATTCTTTCAGATCACAAAACCATCCAAGTTGAAAACACAGTTAAAGTATACGCCATAAAGGAGTACTTACTTATTTCATCCTTGTTAAAAGTGTTTAAACCATACTCTTCAGACAGAGATCTACACCTCACTACTCGAAGAAAAGCTGAGTTGCTGCCTAAGCAGAAAATGCAGAAAGACGAGCATTACGGACTTGAATGCATCATCAATTACTAAATCTGTAAATCTTATCTCTGATCTGTAAAATATTGTTAAACAATACAATGAGTTTGTCTTGAATCTGTTTCTTCTTGTAGCTCAGCGATAACATCTATTAGACTACATTTAGGTCTATATTTACAGAAATACTTTGTGCTTATTTGCTTCCACATTCTAAGCATAGCTATTGTGTTATCTAGCAGCTACGTGTAACAGCTCACAGCATGTGCATCTTTTACAGCAATTCATCAGTTACAGCCATCAGCTTCTGTTGTAAATGAACATATTCTCTATCTTCCACCATATCTACCACTATCTCACATATTCTCAATTAATATTTTAATCACAGCCATGAGCAAATAAAGATTCTCCACTATCACTGCAATCAACCAACCCAATGTGCACCTATTACCTGGCACTCAAGACAAATGAGTAACTTGTAAAGATGCTTAAAAATTCCAGCAAGTGATATGTAAATACAGCATGTTCTTGGCTACATGCTTATAGGAAAACTTTCCAGTTGTGAGGAGACTTACTCAGGCTGCTCCATAGACGCATGAATATATCCATAACACATAACCTAACTGCCATAAGCAGTACTATTCCGTGAATCATTGTTTTACCTTTTCAGACTACAAGAAGTATACAGAGCCTACACTCTGAAGTCTGCATTACAGAATGTACAACAGTGATTAGGCAATAATTACAGAAAGTAGAGGCTATCAAATATTCCATCTTTTTCTAAAGCCAACCTTTACAGACTCACTTTTGAAAGATGCCGAGCATGTTATCTACACTGAAGATGATGAATGCAACGGCTAACCACATGGCTGACAAGTTCAACTACTGAGCTAACAATTAATAGCTATGTTATCGTTCGGAAGTTGTTTGTTTGTTTAATATTTCATCATCTGCAAAACACTGCATTACAATCCAAGCATACTCACAAAGCAATTTCAATTCTCTCTCTGAAATTGACTCAGGTGCCTAGAACAGAAAATACACTGGTTCCAGTACAATACAATGAGTTGACAATTAATGTTTTCAGGTATACTAATACATTCATTGTGATATTAACTACTCATTCTTGTAAAAGGGCTATCTTAAAATTGTAAATAATATAGCTCTTCATGTATTTTGCTTTTATGTTATATGACCAAATCAAAAGTGATAAATAAAACAGACCACAGATATTAAATCTAAATTAAGCTCTCTTTTCATATCCATCTCTTGACTTATTTCTTTAGAGAATGTCAGGAAAAAGTATTTCTGCCCTGTCAGAAGCAGCCTACATTTGTAATTACCTTGCCTAGGGATTGTAACAATTTAGCAGCATGGTTACCCACAGCAGCAATATCCTTCTTTGCTTTTTCACGGTACCTGTCAATAATAAAATATTCTTAATTACAGCATAGAATTATTATCTTAGACTTCACAGAAAAGACTATTTCCTCCTGTTTTATAAGATACACCATGAATGGAAGCAAGCTACCTGAAGATCATGAATACACTTATATTCCTGTATGACTACTCAGCAGACTACTCAGATCAGACTACTGAGCTGTTCACTGAATAAATGGCTTACAAGCTACATGCATAAATATTCTAGAAACAAGTTCGTATAAAGAAAATACTATTACAAACAGTTGGAAGAATATTAAGTAAAGCATGAGAACAGCAGCTATACATCCTCTATTAGGCATGGAGTATTTTAGGAGTTTCTGAAGGTACAGTACAATGTTAGAAAGTCTTCTTGGCCCAATAATTTATGTAATATCAATGATGCACAGGAATAGTAGGTTTATGGTGAGGATACATGCCTTCTAAGATGGCCTTCCTAAAATCATGATCCTTGCTGATGCTACTTAACATTTATAGTGTGTTATATTCATTCCCCAAGTCTTGGCCCTTGCTTATCTACTGAGTGATGCCTTCAAATGAGATTTATTAGAATTACATATTTAGAAGTAATTATCTAGGAAACAATTATCTAGGAAACTAGAATTTCTGTAGTCAGGCTGACAATCATATTGAAGAAAAAAAAAAAAGAGGCTGTGTTTAATCAGCGATCTACTTGAAGCACATGTTTCAGACTGCAGTAGCTAGACTATGGGATCCATTGGCTGTAGTATTTCATCTTTACTAGATCTGAAATGAAGGAAAGTGATCTGGTACTACCTAGCCTCAGGAAACTGGCACATATGAAAAACTCAGGCCCTGGTTGCAGATAGCATTGACTGCAGATAGGAGTAGGTAGGCCCAGGCTGCAGGACTTCCTCAGCCCCTCTTCACCGCCCCCTCCCCCCACTTTTTTTTCTTTAAACACAGGCCTGAAATCATCACCCTTTAGTATCATTAGTTGCTTTTATAGAAAAAATGGATACTTACACATTTTGCAATCTGATAAATTTATTGGAATCTGCTATCATATCTGGAATAGTGCCCCGGACAGGTAAGCTTCCTTGCCCCTCATTTGCCACAAATTCCTTCAGAGCTCGAACCAAAACCCAGAAGGAGGGTGACTGTAAATGCACAATAAAGTTATGTCTACCATGTTATTTGTAATGCTTTTTCTACAGTTAACTCTTAACTGTAATTACTCATTACCTGCTCTGTGAGATTTATGCAGCAATCATCATTAAAAATTTCTTCAATGCATCTTGGAATCTATGAAAAAAATAAATTGGGTTTATACCCCATTTACTTGACTTAACTTCTTGAATTACGTCAGTACTCATTACACCAGAGATCCAACCCAAGTAACCTCAGAGTTTGGTACTAAAATATTGCTGGAACCTTTGGCAGTCAGTGCTTCTCAGACGCATTCAAAAAAAATCACTGCCTGAGAACAAGACACCTACTTCTGATCAAGATCATTACAAACAATTTTTCCATATTTATATCTTCCACGTGGAAGAGTTTAAAAAAAAGAGTGGTCGCACGGTCAGCACAAGGTATTAACAATTGCAGCTGCCCATCCTACCTAGGAGAGGCAGAGCAGCCAAAAAGAATTAGAAAGTAAAGAGGAGGCTGCAAAAGTGAGAGTGACTCCATAATTGCTGCAGTTCAGAGTCTGGCACAAATCGAAATAAATCCGTAATATCCTGGAAAGTGGACTACAGTAGCTCCAATGCCAGCACAGTTTTACCTGCTACCTTCTTGGTAGGCTTGAATGTCCAAACAAGTATCAGCACAGTTCAAATAAAAATGGAATGTAACCTATGAAGATTGACAGAATGTGATTTGACTCCACATACCTTTTGAGCTTATCATGGCTGACAGATTAAGGTAAATTTTAAACCATGAGTTCTTACTGCAGGATTATATACAGGCAACAATGAAAACCTCACTTCTAGTATTTTTAGGCTTGATCAGTTTATGAAAGGAGTATCATATAACTTCTCCAAGAGGAGAGTACTGAATTTCCTGAGTCAGAAGTCTTTTGCAGCCCAATTTCTATACGCAATAAATGCTGCAGTGAACAGCTTCAATATAGCATAACTTCAAGCACTCTCTTTCTCCTAGCAATGTATTTAAATCAGACATCATGCACACTCATGACTACTAATTGTGTGTAATTATAGCAGGCCATCTATTGGATTTTCCTCCACAAATTAAACTGTAAAAGTTTAAGGCAGCAATACGCTGCTAATGAACTATGGTTGCTGAGTCATTGTATCCTTAAATTAAAGTCATCATGAAGGAAATGGAGCTTCCTTGCATGAACAAGCAAAATTAGGAATTTTCATAAGCTACAGTGCCACCTAGACAAGGTCTATTTTATTGCACTTCATTTCAATTTTCAGGTTGTACTAATGTCATTTTACATAAATACCGATGTTGCAACAGAATTTGTCCTACAAGTGAGTATGTTCTGAAGAAATAAGGTGTTTGAAATTTCTTTAAGCTCATCATATAAATGTTGATTTTACCTTTGTAGTACTTAATGCCGAGTTCACATTTTTTATAGCTTCTTCAAAGTTTTCCTCATCTTCTGGGATCCCATTTTCATTCTTTAAGATACCTTATTGAAGGAAAAAAAAAAAACACCACAATTCCCTGGTGCCCCATTATGCTTTTGAACTCATACAGCAACTCCAGTCAGGAAAAGGACTCCACTAAAAACTTCAGTAAAGGTAACCTACTTCTCAAGCAGATCAGTTCCCTAACAAACTAGGGATGAAAATGACAACCACTCTTCAAAGCAGCTCACACAGGACATCTTTAGATCATGATATTCCAGAACTATAATGTTTTTATTATACAACCATTTAAGACAACATATTTCTAGATGTCAAAAAAGTCTCAATTTTAGCAGCTGCATGAGATATTAAATTTAAAAATCTGAATAAATGAAGTCTGTTCATAGACTACACTATATTCAGTAGCTACATGATCTCTCTTGACTAGTCATTTAGGACTGCAACAACTACCAACAATTTGGTGGGCCAACTGACCAACTAAATATTTCCAGTTAGTAAATCAGTGTCAAAAGCCACTCACTTTCATCTTTATCATATTTTCAATGTTGATAATCAGCATTTTCAATGGAATTTTCTCAGTGCCTCTCCTCCCACTCAAATGAAAACATACTGTATCTTAAACAGTGAATAGTATGAAACACTGTCAAGATGTATTTATAAGCAAATTAGGGTTCTTAAGATCCATCTGTATGAAGTTATCATGTAGCAGAAGAATCACATGGTATACGTCAGCAGATTTTTTTTAAAAAAACTTAACCCTGAGAGAACTTCTGATTATTTTTCAAATATTGCCTTATAGTTTTCTGCCAGTATTAAAAAAAAAAAAAAAAGACTCCTAGGAGGTATTACCTTGCCGAATCAGTTGTCTGAAGGCTTCTTTTTCCTTGTAAGTCTTAGGCAACTGATCACTTTTCTAAATTTAAAAACACAAGAAGAATTTGTCTTAAAAATATCTACTAACCTCGTGGTGTTCATACTGCTAAACTCTAGGAGTCTGTTAAGGTTCACATACATTTATTTGTATTTCACTTAGTAATATTTTTATGATTCCATCCTGTTGTGTACATATTGCCAAAATAATAATCTGGTTTAGAAAAGACAATTCTGTAGTACTAGTAATAATAACAAACTGGTAATTAACCTGTTTTGCAACATACCTCATTGAACCATTTTGTTAGATACTTGGCTACAATCACAATCCATGGAGTGTGGCTATGGTCCTGTAATTGAAAAGCAGAGAAATTGTTGTCAAGTTTAGAAGAGATAAAAACAGGAAACAAATTAAGAACTTATTTTCATTATAAACTTGTAACATCCTTTCTACTATTTTACAACACTGGACATGTTCTTGATTTTGATTCTGAAATAACATCCTCTAAATTATATAAAACAAATTGTTATTTCCTCTACTTTAAGACAAGTGTGGATGAGCCAAGTTCTCCAATACTTTTCTGAAGCAGAACTTAACATCATGTACAAATATCCACACTGAAAAGCTCTGCAGCAGTAAAGCAGTAATTGATCATAAAGAAGGGGAGGAGGAAGGTAGAGGAGAAATCAATCTAAAGACAAATTGTCCTTCAGTACTCTTAAGACTTTCCCCTTGCTTAAGATTGAAATACAGACTCTATCTGGGCCAAAAGCAGTACCTCGTGACTGATTCTCCTGTTGCCTCTGCTCAGAGGAGATGCATCACCAAGAAAATCATCTGTTCAGAGGCGTTTTCATAGAACCCGTTTTGTGTCTGCACCTGTCTTAGAGACCATAGTGTAAACCACATACCAACCTTTTTGTCCATACAATCCAAGTCATAAGACTGAATGTGTTCTCTCAGTTCTGGAAATGGCTTGTCCAGTCTCAGATCTTCCAATGCATTGTCAGGATGAGATTCAACAACTGCAAAAGAAGTTACACGATGAATTTCAGTTTTATGCCCAGCCCTCAAAACACAGCTATATATCAAACACAGTGCATCACCTGCTTGTTTAACTGTTAAATTCTCGAAGTCTTTCATGTAAGCTAAGTTTAATGTCAGAAGATGACCTCCAATACCATCTATTGCAGTCCACAGTTTCTATGCATTTTTCAAAGAATGCCGGTGAGGAACTGCAAACCATAGAAGACTTAGGAAATATTCACTACCTCACAGAAGCTGAAATAAGTGACATTACACTTAGAAGCTTTTTACACTTTTTAGAAAGATCTTCATCTCAAAAAAAAATAAATCTAACCTGGATGTTCTTTGATGATGACTCTCATGTAACCAACCAGTCCATAAGTCCTACAGACCAGCAGAGGAACATTAGAATTCCAGAGAAGTTCAGCTAAACGCAGCAATGTACTGTAAGGAAAAACATGTAGGTTTTTTTTTCAGATATATGAGAGAACAATAGCCATGAAGTTAACTCTTGTACAAGTTAGTTGTATAAGAAATTTTCTACGAGAGTATTCCACTATCATGATTTTAAGTACATATGATCAAACTTCTGACAGAGTAATTTTACATGTGAATTTAACATAGACTGGTCATATGTTTATCCATTGTCTTACTCGTATTTAACTTTATTATCCCAATGCTCTGAATGTAAATTAAGTAAAAAAAAAAATCAGTGAGTTGTGAAAGAAAACAAATTAGATATGTTGATTGCAGAGACAAACGCAACTTCTAGTAGAAGCAATTCAAATCAGAGGTTTTTAAATAGCACGTAAGAAATGCTCTTAATTCCCAAATGCATGCATACAAGGATCGCTTTACAAAGAAACAAGCCGGTTCTTAATTCCTATTGCTTTTATGTAAGCAGGCAGGGGGTGGGAGGGGACTGAGTTCAGTATGAACAGCTACTTTTTTGCAAAAGCAAGATACAATTCATCTATCCAGCAACCTCTTTCCCCTGTGGAGGAAGCTGGTCTACAGTAACAGAAGCATGCTCTTCTCCCCCCAAGCATTTTGATGCTACGAGAACTGTCATTTATCAGTTGTATTTTTTAATGGAAGGCAGCATGAGAGACCACAGGTTAAAAAAAAAAATCAACATCGTGTCTTATTAAAGTTTATCTATGCATTATTACATAGGTAAAACAGAGAGTGATATGATAAACAAGAAAATGCAAATGATAAAATACATTTGCAAAAATCCAAAGGCATCACAGACCCTGCTATCTGTTAGGTTTTACATAATAGGAATAATTGTTATAGCAACTTTGGACCAGAAACAATTTCCACTACGTAAGAGTACTTGATACAGGAGAAAGCACCTAAAAGTCAGTCATGGATCTGAACAAGATTTGCATCTACATATCAACATATAGAAAAATCCATTGAAAAATGCAGTCATTTATTACAACTTTCCTTCATAATCCAAGAGTTTTGTTTTGCCTAAGTTTTCCTGCAAGAACATACCTGCAGTTGAAACCTGTTTTTACCACTGAGTGAAGACAAAAGAAACAACTTCAAGTGATTCTTTACCTTTCTGGTAGTTGTGTTGCAACCACTAAGTTAAACCGATTGAAAAAGGAAGGGTCATTGTCTAGAAGATTTTCTGGACTCTGAACAGCAGAGAAAAATATATCAGGAAACGACAAAAAATTCTGATAACAAAGTCTTTTCAACACTGAATGTAAAACATTCATTGAAAACTACCGTATTATAATGAAATTACAAAATAATGCTTAAAATTGACTTTTATCAAATAAATTAAGATCTTCTTTAAATATCATTTTATCATGAAGCTATTTAAACTGCATTACCACAAACACATTATTTCAGTCTTCACAATGTAAAGTAAAGGAAAAAAAATGTATAAAATACTTAAAGACAGACCTCTTCCACAAAGTTTCCAGAAACATCGTTATTCAATTCCTGCAAAAGCTCAGTGGCACTCTGGGCGCGACTCTGTTTTGGAACAATAAAGATGTTACTTAACTTCTTGAAACTCAGTTTATATAGTATATCAGTACTACATATGCTAAATGGTAAACAGACTTCTTCATAAGCTAAGATATTCCATGCCCTGTTTGCAATAGTAAAAATGAATCCAACAGTAGCAGACAATTGTTTAAGACTATTTTTAGTAATGCTTTCAAAACAAAAGTTATGCGATGGCTATTTATTAATTTCCAGTTTCATTCAAGAACTTTTAGGAGTTACTCATGCTTTCTGTATTCTTCTGTCCCTGTGATTCTTCCTTGCCCCCTGCTCCTTCACCCCTCTGTTCTGAGCCCTACTCCAACCGCAGTTCTCTTCCACTTTATACTCCCGATTATATTTGTAACCAGATCCTGTTACTTTTTTCATTCAGTCTTTGCAGAACTGAGCTTTTATCACAAGGAATGCAACATTAATCTCTTAATTAAAGAATGTAGGGATTTTAACCTATACATATTTTTGTGCATTAATTACAACACTACATTTGAGTACTTACTCAATACATTGATTCTTTCAATATACCTAAAAAGACATTTATTACATCCTTACCTGACCAATATGGCTTTTTTGCAGAAAAAAACTGAAAAGGAGACAAGAAAAAAAACATTTTATTTTGAAAAAAAAAAAAAAAAAAAAAAACAACATGAAGCTACCTTCTGTAGTGCAGACTATATTGTTGACTCTCACATTAAAAAAAAAAAAAAAAAAAACTTTCCCTTGAAATCTGCTTTCCTCCTCCCTGCTTTGTTATATTCTCCTCATGATCAGTTTGATAAGGAAAATTTTCACTGCCTGAGCCACCAATCTGAAAAATAAGACATGCCACACTCCTCTAGAAGCCAGGATCATACTACAGATTCATTTTCACTAGGCTCATTAAAGAGCCATTAGTACTAATTTCTTCATGTAAGAGAATATCCTTATCCCACATTTAACCCGGCAAGTAGACAGATATTTTGGGCTATGTACCCAAACTGTAAGAGAAAGTTATCTAAAATTATTACAGATCAAAAGTAATTTGTTTTTTTATCCTATCCCCAGCTGCACACCTTGCAAAGCTATGGAAGCTAAGGAAATATCAGTCACAGTTTCACAATGGTAAACTAATAAAAAATAACATTTTGTCACCACAACTGTTATACCACTACGGAAAATAACTTTAACCATGCTGAAATGCAAGCAAATCTTATTCATGTCTCGAGGACAGCAAACAAGTTATTAAAATATTTTTATATTGAGCAGACCATTGTCTTTATAAACTGGACATACGAAGCAAATAGATCTGTAAGGTACAATTAAAAGCAGCTAAGGAAAAAAAGTAAAACTCAGCTAACATCAAATTGCTGATCACCTACGCTATATACATCACAAACATCAAAGAAAAAGACTTGGAGCAAAATATGGAGCTTTAGCATTATGAAGAATTTTATGTAATTTTAAAAGCATGGAGACAAAACTACTTATGGAATTCTGTTAGTTCTCTATTTGTTTAAGAAGCCAATAACAAACCTACTTATTTCCAACATCTTCTCCAGAGACCCGATTTCCATCCACAATTGTAAATGAACCAATACCTTGGAGGAAAAAAAAAATACAGTGAATAGCTAGGAATTATGAACTTATTATCAGCTATACTACAACACAAATATAGAACTGACTTTTACTTACCTGGTAGCACCAAGTTTTTCAGTATTTCAGTTCCTGTGGCCGTTGCATTTATCACACAAACGTGGGCAGATTCTAAAGCTTCTTGCCCATGATCACCCCACAATCTACATTGGGATAAAAACAGAAGCACTCTGTGTTTCTTTTTCCATAGTAAAGTGATTATAAAAAAAAAAATAAAAAATTGAACAATCACAAACAGAGGCTAGCATACGATTTTCCTTTTGCCATTGAGAAGGGCTAACTAGCATCAAGTAAAATAAACCTTCTTTCAGAAAACTTACTGTGACAGACCTCAAAGTGTCTAAAGAATAGATCTATTTTATTGCTTATTCATTTTCTCTGTCCTTACACTCTGCACCAGACAAATGTGCACACCTTTTCCTATTGCAACATACTTAGCTTTTTAAAAAACAGGATGGGTCAAAACACTCCTTAAGCAAAGTTTGTCCTTGGGAGAAAATAATAATAATAATAATAAAAAAAAACAAAACTGAATGCTTTTTCTTAAATTTCACTATAAATATCGTACTTAATTACTGTTTTTGTCAATTTCACTATAAATGAGGTAATTCTATAACTCGAGAGGGTGCAAGGCACAGAAACGTACAGGCAGCTTGGCAAACAGCCCGGAGGAGTTGCTTGGTTAGGCAATGCACTTGAAACATCAATAATCCTCAGGCTGAAAGCATGGCTCCGCTGTCCTGACTCACAACCGCCCTGACCTCATACGGGCTGGGATTTTACTCTCTTCACATGCAGAAAACTTACTGAACATACAGAGAAAGGCATTAAAACCTCTGTGAGATTTCCAGACGCATGCAAGGCAATGGGAATTACACCCACCCAGGCTCGCCACGCCCCAGGACTGGGCTGGTTCCAGCCCCAGCCGCCCTTTCTCCAGCCCACTCGGCTCCTGTCTGCCTGCTCCCCGGGGCCGGGACGAAGGCTCCCTCGGCAGCACGGCGGCAGGACGGCCACCTGCCTCGAGCCCCGAGCTCCGCCTCAGCCCCTTGCCCTCCACGGGCACGTCTCCGGCGGCCGCCTCTCGCCCGCCGAGGGGCCGCAGCCGCTCTAACGGGCCGCCGGAGCGGCTGCAGGCCCCGGCGAGAAGCGGGGCGAGGCAGGGCCGAGGTCAAACCCCGCAGAGGCCGTGCGGGCGCGGCGCTACCTGAGCTGCCGGTCGTATCGCTGTTCCTTCAGGCTGGCCCGGCCCGGCTGCGCCATGGCGGCCCGCTCCCGCGATGCGCAGGCGCGGCCGGGTGGCGGGAGGCGGCCCGCGGAGGGGCGGTGACGGGGCGGGCGTGAGGGGAGGTCTCGGCGTGCCCGGCTGTGGGCCGGGGTCGTCTCTGCGCCTCCCGGCGCGATGGCGCTGGAGCACGCAAGCAAAAGCGCTGCGGTGGGCACAAGGGGTCCGCCTCGTCCGGCCGGGGGCTGAGGAGAGGCGCCCTCCGCTGCTCAACTGAAGAGAAAATGTATTCTGACAGGAAAACTCGGAGTCAGCTGCGCCTGTGTACTTCTGTCACGGAAGTCTTTCCATATAAGATCAGTACAGACCAAAAAGACAAAATTTTACATCTTTAAGCGTTTCAAACCAACACTGGTAAGTAAATTCCAACAGGAGAGGCCCAGAATGTGTGCACTGTTCCAGTATCGGTTACCTCACAGAAGCTGTTAGGTTACACTTTTATCCTGCTGCTCTTTAGTACATTCTTTAGTACATTTAGTTTCCTATTTATCCACTGGAACAAAATATACAACAGTGCAATTACACCCTACGCTTATATACTTTGCCGATGACATTGTGATGCACTCCAGTGCTTCCTCTTTTTTTTTTTTTTTTTTTTTTTTTTTTTTTTTCCCATGTACAGCACCTCCTCATAAGTTCACTTTTTCTCAGGCTTCATGTTTGCTCTGTCGCAGTAAATCCTTCCTTCTGTTGAAGTCCCAGTGACTGTTGGAATATTTAGTAGGGCTCATTCTGTTCTTGCTAACTGCTACAATCATATGGTTTCAAATGGTCAAGCCATAAATTACAAGAATTACTCTTTCAGAGTCAGTTCAAAAATGCAACCCCTTGTTCTGGAGTTCTGCCATAAAGCAGCTTTCAAAGTTAGGGACGAGTCCCAATAAAAAAATGACAGGTGAAGGCTGGGAAGCTCCTAGGGACCAGGTACCCAGTTCCTCTTTTTCTGCACCACTCTGCCCATCACTCTGAACGAAAACCTTCTTTCCTCTTGGCCCTCTTTTCTCTGTTCTTTTCCATATTTTATTCAATCTTTTGTGTTTGCAAGTAAACATTTGAGAATATAAAATTTGAAATTTATACTGTCAATCAACAACTGTAGGCAGTCATTTTTTTAAAAAAATAAAGTACTAAAAAATGAAAAAAATCTGGAACGATTCTGTTTTTTGATGTTTGATGTTGCAGTACCTTCTCCTGTTTATACTTACATTTAAAGTGTTTTTGGATTCATTATAAATGATTTTAATTCTCACATAAAGAACAGGTATCACCTTAATATAACTCCGATTTGGAAACTGGCAGCATTAATAATGGCAATGTAAGAAGAGAGATGAGCTGTCTGGATAAACTAGATACCCTCAAGAACCAGAGGTGTAGACAAGCCTGGGGGTGATGAATGTTTTAACACTTCATCTGCTCCTGTCTTCTGTACTCCAAAGGCTCTAGGGTGAGCAGCTTGTATCCAAACTGATTGTATTTCTGTCTTATTTTGTTAATAGGCAACGGCATATCTGATGCATTCGTATGTATTAAATAAAGAAGGCACACAGCAAGTTGTCCAAATGTGTGTTGCTGTCATTGGAGGCAGCCAATATCAACAGTCATCAGGATTACAGAATGATCTGGTATTCGTATACGCAGCAGTGTTGGAGCTTTAAGGAAAACTTAATTTTTGCCTCAAAAAGAAAAAATAAAGGGGGGAGGACATCAAATACTGTGTATATAATTAACTAGATATTTAACATAGCTGTAATTCATAGGTAAATTTTTATTCAATCTGATTTTATCTTTCAGGCACTGTCACTACTCTTTTTCACCCTTCTCAAATCCAACTATTAAAACCTCCATTACGTGGAGTCCACTTTCTGTCATGCTGCCAGCATATTTCCTCTATTCTTGTCATTCCCCCTTTGAAATACAAATATTTAGCCATCTATGTGGTTTTAAATGTAAGAAGATGAAGGTGAAGTGTTGAACAGTATCAAACACACGTAGACATTTGGCCACTTCTTTGGCACTGTGCCCTGAGAGCACTGTGCCCCGAGCTGCAGTTTTTAAGCTTCTCTTGAAAACGCTCACTGGGCATTCTCTGTCTTGAATACAATTTTCCCCAAACTTCTATGCTTTATTAAGATGCAATATTCATCTTCCATTTCCTTTCATTGGAAAGTTGATTTTTTGTTTGTTTCTTAATTTTTTTCCCATAATCTAGGACAGCTTTCCGGACTATTTGCATCTGACCGACCCTGCCCATGTCTGGTCACTGTGTTTGCCTACAGACACACCACAGAGCCGCACCAGAATAAGAAGGGGAAGCACCACACCTCCTCACAGCCAACCTGTCCTACAGAGCAGCAGTGTTTAAACACAGTGCCACTGCAGCAGGACCTGCGTGTGTGGATTTAGGCACATGGACGCACCAGCAGGATCAGGGCCTGGTGGTGTGTCAGGTCTGCTCAGCAACCTCAGCAGATCACACTGACAGAAGTAAATTGAGAAGTGGATCTGAGTAAGCCATTGTAAAACTGCTCTGTGGACACCTTTACGGCAGGTTACATCCCTTGTTGAGTGATTTAGCTTGCATCAATAAATCTCAAAGGTTTTAAAGCTGACTCTCGTGAAAAGTCCTGAAAAAGGAAATTAATTCTTACAAGGCTGAACAACAATAGAAAAGTTACTTAAAATGCTTTCATTGATTTTTTTCTTCCATTTTCTTGATTGCATAATAGAAGGATCCCTATCTCTGTATGCTACTGCCTTTAAGAAAATCAATATGTTTTACAAAATGTAGCATTTACAAATGGTCTTCCCTTAGATCTAATAAATTTACTACCAAGGAGCCATGTTTCTTGCCACAAAGATGTCCTAAGAGCTTTTAAAATGCAGATTTGGTATCTCATTTTAGCTTCTCCATGGGTTTAACTGGATGCAGGTAACGACTGGTTTATAGGACATCACTGAGGCTTCACGGATGGGCTCCTATATCTGGTCTGCCAAGTTCTGTTCCCTAATGTAAGTCTGCTTTTACTTTTGTCTTTTTAAAAGTTTCTTTAGAGTTAACAAGAAAAAAAATCATATTGATGATTTATCTTTAATTGGCGTGATCCTACCTTGTTTAAAGGTAGCACAAATCACTTTTTCTGAGATGAGAATGCTCCCCATCTCATCTAAGCACCGCTTCTGAAGTTCTAGGTACAAATCAGCTGGTAATATCAGGCTTTTTTTTTTGCAACTAGAGAGAGTGAGAAGAGAGGCAAGTAACCAGGTGTTTCTCCCTGCAGAACACACAAGAGAGATGGGCAGTTCCCATTACAGTCTGCACATTACTGTGCCCTGGTGCTCAGAGCAGGTTATGGCTATTGCTTCCCTGTGCAGAATGAGAAAACAACTACTACTTTTCCCTAAATTTGATCTCCATGTGCAAAAATTTAGCTAGTTGTCACCTGAACAATCTTGTTTCTTCTCTAGGTCTTGAAACTTCAGTTACTTGAGTTTTACACTTTCCTTTTCCTATGCTGTGTTAGCAAACAGAGTGAGCAGGGCAGGGCAGAGCCCAGCAGCAGCAGCAGCAAACTTCAGAGCAGCAGGAACTCATGCTTTCCTCGTCCTGCAGGAGCTGCTTTGGTTGCTCTGTATCTTTAAGGGGCTGACCCTATCCCACGGTGAGCCATTATAAAGGCAGGTAAGCAGCAATACTCCGATCAAAGAGCTGAGAGCAAAGCAGGGTGCAGCTGCCCTATAATGACTGGCCACCACAGTTGGGGATATGGGCAGGATGACGGTAGGTTATAGCGTTTCCATGCTGCATCTCTCTGTTTTCCCCCATTCATTTTCTTTCTAGAACTGTTGCCTGAGCCTTGCAGAGCTGCCTGCATTTTTATGTCTGTAAGAATCAAGTAGATACAGCAGCTAATTTATTATTTTATTGATAAATAGCACACAGAAAGTGGTGCCAGAAGATGCATCAACTTATACCTGCTGCCTTTTGTTGTTTTAATCATTGCTCCTAAATTGAGAGAAGCAGTGTTGAGGTGTTTTTTTTTTTTTTTTTTTTTTTTTTTTTTTTTTTGCTCAGGCTGCATATATTACAGATGAGTCCCCTTCCAAAAAGCTGCTATGAAAATGAATTATTTGTCTCTCCAAAAGCAATTCTCTTAAGTAAAGCAGATTTATTAGAGCAGTAATAGTGTTTCTGATCCTGTACAGCTGCTAAAATGTGATACCTATACTTCCAAAGAAATGAATAAAAGGAGGTATATGTTTTATATTTCTGGAACATCAATAAATTGTACAGATCAGTATCAGAGACCTCTTACTGAACAAATTGTGCTTTCTGATTTGACAGTCTTTAATTTAGCCATCTTCCTTCACTTCCCACCTCCAAGGCTGTGTCAGTGAGAGGATGTGTGAAACTACTGAAAGATCCCTACAACAATGTTTTATACCACCTGTACCCTTTTCAGAGAATAACAGATGAATGACTGATGTTGTCCAATAAGACAGCCTTTTGCATAACCTTCCGGAGCCTGTCTCTTCCTCTCTTGTGACAGCAGTTATTTCACAGATGCTGTCAATACAAAAGCAGCTTCAACTGAACACTAAATGAAGCTGGTTACTACTCCTATATGGCATTGTTTGCACATCTAGGTAATATTAATAAAACTATGTACGTTAACACAAAGCTTGTAAGAGACAAACGATACTGCCTAATCTTGTGTAACAGCATTTAAATCCCAAATCTGCTTTACAACCAGACTGAGAAAATACACTATTTTGTAAGATTAAATCTTTAGAAAATACCAAAGATAAGAGGATAATGTGCTTTAAAAATAATAGTAATAACATGTGAAACTGTGTGAGAACACTACCACTAAAAATGTGCTTCTTGGGAATTTTAAAGTGAAATTGTTACTGTTTATACTTCTGAACATGAGCAGTAGAAGAATTGAATCACTTCTTGTGCTATCAAAGTAGGAAAAGAACTGGTAAGAATAAGAAATCCTGATACATATAAGTTTGTTATCTCAAATAGCGTGAGTGTTCCAGATCTGGCAGTAGAGAGCAATGTTATTAAATAGGTCTTTAATCCTACTCTACTGGCTTCAGGAAGTCTAGAAATGTTAATTATCACGCTGTACTTTTCTTTCAGGACAGAAAGATACCATAATGGGCATGAGTGAGGAATGAAGTTGCTTCAAAGGTTTACTGCAGTTCTAAAATGGTTTTAAAAATAACTGCATAGTCAGTAGCGAAGAGATTGAGTCATCTGCATCTCATTTGAATCAGCGTAGCTTTTACATTATATTTCCTAAGAAGAATTAAATGCCCTTTCTTTGAGGGAGCGTGTGTGCATGTAAGCGTGCTTACACCTGCACATACCTTGGAAGGACTTCAGATACCTTTAAGATGTAACTACCAACTCCCCAGAAAACTAGTGACCCAAGTAAATGGAGATACAGCAGTCTGTTGATATGCTGTGGCTTCTCCAGTATGTTTTGTACATGATACTTCAGTCCCCCATCTAGTTGCACTGTGCTAATAAAAACACAAAGCTTAGAATATAAAATGAACTTGACAGATGCCAAACTTTCAAGTCGCTCCTGCTAAGTGAGTCTTACATCAAGCTTCATGAAATCCTGTAACAATTTTGTGCATTGCAGAAAGAAACTAATGGTGCTTTCCTCTCTCTGGTTTTGAAGGGCCTTCCGAGTGGCACAGATCTTATCCCATTGCCCGAGGGAACCGTCAGTCACCTATTGATATAGTTTCTGCAAAAGCAGTCTATGACCCTAATCTGATGCCGCTTATTATCTCCTATGAATCCTGCACGTCTCTCAACATCTCTAACAATGGCCACTCAGTTATGGTTGAGTTTGAAGATACTGATGACAAGACAGGTGAGGCTACAACATGGCCAACTACCTTGGAATAACATCTTATCTTAGGGAAACAATTAAGTAGATCCTGAATAGCATGTTTTATACAACATATAACTTCAGAACAAGTATGCAACTAGAGCCCTTTGAATTTTGTGTATGAATGACCCTGAGCTTTACGCTTCTCATCTTCTCTTGAGTCTCTTGAGCAATATTTTGTATGAACACTTCTCAATGCCCTACTTCTCTGATCATCCAAATAAGAGGTACTAGCTTTGGCTGGCTCACCCCCTAGTTTTGTATCCACAGGGGCAGGGAAGGGAAGAGGATTATCAGATACCAGGTCATACAGAATAGTCACCATAATTGTAGCACACTAGACGTATTTTTATGTTGACCAGTCACTGTTATCTTGCATTTTATTCTCTCCTCATAGCAGTACAGCTTCATTTAGGAATGATTAAGTCTTGAGCTCATTCTGAATTGGTAGCAAGTTGTGGATGTTGCACTATCTGCAATTACTTGGCAGAAAACTTACATGTTCTATATGATTGCTTTGATTAATTCTACTTCTATGCTAGACCTTGCTTTTACATCAGGGGGGAGAGGTGAGGAAGGAAGGATGGTGGTACGTAAATACAGCATCAAAATAGAGATGAAGTAGCTGATAAATGGAGAAGAGTACATTTAAAAACACTGAACAATTTTAAGCTTGACAATTAATTTCATCTTCCATTTGATTGTGCTCATCAATCCCAGTTAAATAGGATATCCCAGGTACTCAAAAACAATTACTTTCTGTGAAGTGGGTTGTCTGTCTTGGTAACCATTGGAAATAGGGCCTGGGGGGTTAAAATTCCTGCCACTTAATTCTTAGTTTCCTCATCTTGAATGAAACTAAAGAACTGCCCAAATTATTGGTCAGGTTTTCAGGTACAATTTCTAAATTTTAAAGTTCATTTTCTAAAACTTATTGCAGAGAAATCCATTAAGCATGTAATCCTGAAAATAACTTTTAAATTACACCTGGATATATTACCTTAGCTTGCTAACAATTTTCATGCAATTCTAAACTGAACTCTATCAATGCAACAGTGAACTTTATCCAGCTCTAGAAGTTTAGGACTATTATGCATCACTCTGCAGACAGAGAAACTCAGGGCTCATGCAGGAATGAAGGCACCTGCACTTTCTATGCTATGTATGTGTGATGTTTCAATAACACTTACAAGGAAGAAGATTGCTAGGAGCATAAACACGGTTTTGAGGGTTTGAGTTGTGTTGAAATAGATCTAGTGACTCACAGCTTTGCATAAATGATACAACAGAATTCTGACTAATCCACCATAGCTAGATTTCTTAAAATATTGGGACAGGTGATGCATTCTCTTAAGTTCAGCAAAGCATACTAGAAAATATTTAATACTAATCAATACTAAGAACATTTTGGCAAGGCCACTGTCCTGCATAAAGGTCAGAGCTATGTACGTGTGAGGGAGTGCACAGTGCTATAACTTTACCTTTTTGAATAAAAATGTTACAGATTGCACTGAGAATAAGTGCCTTATGGATTCTAGATGCACTTCAGTTGCAATTATTGTAAGACTTTGATCAGGCTTTTATGTCTGCTGAGTAAAACTTAATTGCTTTAGTGCCATATAAATGTACAAGAGAACTACAGATACTGTTGTTAGAGTATCTTCTATAGTTGGTCTTAAACATTTATCTGTTCTTAAGTGTTATTTCTAAATGATGTATAAAGTTTCTCTGTATCACTTTCCCATCTTTATGAGGTGATCTGAGATTCTGAATGGTGTTGTGTGAAGTACAAGCTATTATATTACCTCTTTTATGGGATCAGGTATTTAAAGGAAGCAGAACATAGAGATCCTCCACTTGAAAGAATTCTTATAGAGGAAATACTTAGCTGAATTGTCTACCTGATGCTCAAGGTATTTACCTTTTGCACAGAATCCCAAGTAGTGTTGTCAAAAATATTTTAGGTATTCAACTTAGGTTTTGTGTTGATATTTTGATATTTTTCAAATTTATTTTTAACATGAGTTTGTGTGCTTTCCATTAACAAATCTAACCCTTATAACTATCTGGTGTCTCTTCTATACTGGAAACTGAGATGCACAGGATTAGAAAATAACAGCCAACAGCTGTTAGGTTTTATTATCAGGGAGCCAAAAAGCAAGAATGCTTTACTTTTATTTCCTTCTACCTAGTGATCAGCGGTGGTCCATTTGAAAATCCCTTTCGGCTAAAGCAGTTCCACTTCCACTGGGGGGCAAAGCACAGCCAGGGATCAGAGCATACAATTGATGGCAAACCTTTTCCCTGTGAGGTAACTTTTTTTACAGATGAGATGAATTCATGCAAATGCTGATGGCAAATGACTTTGTAGTGGTGTCTGTATGTTCCTTAGAATTCTAATGGTTCTATGTGACTAAGTCGCATGGGCTTTAATGAGAATTTTATTTCTTAGATGAGTTTCTGATCTATTGTTCATCTGTTGATTGCCCTGTATTTGGAGAGCATGCCTCTCCCCAATGCAGCCCTTTCTCCAAGATTCTCTGCCCATAGTCAACAGCACACAGTTGGCTCCACAGCTCAACTGTTTTGGTCACACAGTACTACTTGCACTTCTGAAAGCCCTCTGTGTGGTTTAGTGTGCTGCACACCATCGATTACATCCTTTCACTCATGCAGATGGGAAGGATGTACTGCCCAACATGATGTAGAGAAGCAGTGTATAGCTCTACTACCTGCATGGATAGCCTGGACTACAGCTGAGGATCACAAGCTGTGAAATGACCATGCTGCTGCCACCTATGAAGCTTAGAAATGGCTTCATTTGGAGGCTCCTGAGAATTTTCTGCAAAGCAGGGACAAGGCTCAGGCCCTTCCCACAAAAATCTCTTGCAAATCCTGCAGCAGGAGCAGAGATTTGCAAACATCCTGGAGTCCCCCAGTGAGCAGTGGGGCACAGCGTTTCATGGGATAAAGGCCCGTATCAATCAAGTTAAGCCACAAAATCATCTGTTAATGCCTGATTTGCTTCAAAGTAAGGATAACAGATTTAATTTAGTGTCTGTCCATACTTATGTCCAGATCCAGAAGACTGGACTTGCTCATATACCCCAAGATGCCTTTGCAGTCTATATTCCATTATGAACAAGCATTACTGCCCATTAAGTATGAGTCAACCTATGTTGACAGCTTCTATAACTGCTTTGTTTAATTCTTATTTGTTTTTGCCTTTAAAGCTCCACTTAGTTCACTGGAATGCCAGAAAATATGCAACATTTGGAGAAGCAGCAGCAGCTCCAGATGGCTTGGCAGTAGTTGGTGTTTTCTTGGAGGTAAGAATCACAAAAATAGCATGTTTACATGATGAAAAACATTATGCTGTCAAATGTTTGAGAACCAAGCTATGTATTTAAGAGGTGCTCAGGGAAAACAGATGACTTACTGGAAACAGTAACTCATAGCAAATTGCTGTTAAACCTTCCTTAGTAGGAATGTCAAGATAGAGATAAGAAAGCTATGCTACCTATTCAAAGCATAATTATAGTCATTCTTATTTAACCTGTCTATTCCATTACTATTTTAGATTGGAAAAGAACACACCAATATGAACAGACTCACTGATGCTTTGTACATGGTAAAATTTAAAGTAAGTTTAAGACGTTTAAATTTTCTTATTTCTGGGACATCCCCCAGGAAAAAAGAAGTATACATATTTGATACAAAGAAAAATGCAAATTCAACCACCACAAATCCTCTCATCAGAGTATCACTGCAGCTTTATTCTTCCTGTCCAATCCCTCTGTTCTCTTACCCTCCAAACTTCAGTATATTTGCCTAATGTTAGCAGGTGCCTCCCTAGGCTATGCTGACCTCACTGGTCATTCAGAGGTTTAGCTTTTCCTGAGGTACTTAAAATCAAAAGCTCTGTGACCTTTCAGACTCAGCAAAATAAATCATCAAGCCTAGCCTGAACAAGTTGAAGCTGATTGTCCAAATTATTTCTGCTGCAAATCTCTGAGTGGACAACTTTCATGGGGTTCTATGCTAGTCTATTGCCAGTAGTACGTGAAGGTGGTCTTTTATCAGACGTGTCCAAGATCTTTGAAGTTTGCTGAAGGAAGACTAATTAGACCATCACAAATATTATTATTTTTTTTTAGATTTACATGGGCTTAATGCTCTGTAAGATGCATAAGTTCTAATATGCGGAAAAACACGTATCTCATACTTGAGTTGGCATACTTCTTGTTCCTTTGTATATGCTTGCCAAAGATAGGAAACAAAGGCAGTTATGCAGCAATATGTAGGTTGTAGATATTTATGTTGATATTTACTTATTCAATAAGTGATTCCCTCCACTTAGAGGAAAGCATTATCCCTCAGTTGCAGTGATAGGTCTGTAGGTTTGTCACCAGGGATAAGCTGCTCAGTCTGTTCCTTATGAGCAGCTTTACAGACTGTTGGACTTTGTGCGTTGTGAGTGACTCCATACTTCTCAGATACTTCTGAATACAACTGCAGGTTGAAAAAGTCTTGCCCTGGACTGTGGCAGTCAAGGAAATTGCTACCTTAGGCACAGCACCTCCTTCTAGTGGTCTTTCAGTTGATCCAGCTTCCTCTACTTTTAGACTTGGATGTTTTTTTTTTTTTTTTTTTTTTAAAGCTGATACTTGTTGCAGCAAGCAATGCTTGTTTTAGACCAAGTTTTCCCCAGGTTGAGATTTTCTACTAAAACAGATGGATAGCATAGAAAACAGCCAGTAACAAAACAAGGAAATTCTTCATGATATTTTCTGTAGCTCACTGAACATAGGAAGTATATTTTGTGTATATTTTCAGACCTTTTATCAGAAGATCTGAACTTTGGTAGAGGCCATGCAGCAAGAATATACTTCCTGCACTATTTTTAGATGTTTGTCATGAAGAGCTGAACTTTGGTAAAGGTCATGGGGCAAAAATGCCAAGTCCAATGTGCCAACACCAGAGGTCACACTTCACATACAACAGTATGTGATATTTTCCCTGATTCTGTCTTCATGCTGCTTTTAGATAACAGTAGTTATGAGGCAGCCAAACCATTACAGACTCTTTTCTTCTCCTGCTCTCTATTCTTTAGTATTGCTCTACTGTTTTCTTTGTTTCAAAAAGACTTGTTTAATTTGCACTTAAAAGTAAAAAGAAACATCAAATATTAATTGTCTTCCAGGGGACAAAAGCTCAATTTAGAAGCTTCAACCCCAAATGTCTCCTGCCTTTGAGTCTAGATTACTGGACGTACCTTGGATCTTTGACAACACCACCCCTTAATGAAAGTGTAACGTGGATAGTGCTGAAAGAACCCATCAGTATTTCTGAGAAACAGGTAAACTTCTAATACTGTCCCAAATCTTTTAAGATTCAACACTAGATACACAGGCAATGGCTGTTTTGCTTTGCAGTGGGGCCAATTTAAAATACCATTAGACTGTGAATAACAATTCTGTTTAATAATCAGGGCTCCTATTTTTTCTGTTAATACTACCTAGGATCTTTGCTTGAACCTATTCTATCAATAGACCACAATGAATGCTTTCCTTTGGTCCTTTTTCAAAAACATTAATATCAATTGCCTTTTTAAGCTGTAAATTATCTCATGTGAATTTACAGCTGGAGAAATTCCGCATGCTCCTCTTCACCAGTGAGGAAGACCAGAGGATTCAAATGGTGAATAATTTTCGCCCCCCTCAGCCACTTAAGGGGAGAGTAGTTCGAGCTTCCTTCAATGCCTGAAGAAAACTGACAATGGCCCTGAAATATCCAAGAGCTTCCACATGAGAGCCAATCTGTTTTCTGACCACTCATGAAGCGTGCAAGATAGCCATTTCCCTGAACATGCTGTACTTGGAGGGGGGACAATTTTCTGATTTTATAATTTATTTAAATCTCACTCTTTTTAACTTAGTCTTTCATCTTTTTAACTAGAACTCTTTTTGGCATAAGGGATAGTAAAGTAATTGGGAATGCTGTCCAGGACTTGAAACTAAAAATCAGTATAAGAAACTGTGTTGCACTATTAGTGCTGATGCACACATCTTTTGATTTGATACAAGATGAAACAACAGTCAAGAAACTTGTATAAACTGGACTTAATTTTTTCCATAGATCTTTATTGTTAGTATTTGAGCTCCCTTTGAAAGATTTTTCACTATATTTTAGCTGCCTGACACAAAGTGCACAAATAGTATAGAAGTTGTTTTTTATTCACCTCAAGGAGGCACTAATGGGAACACTACTACTTGAAAACACATACATTTTCAAGTTACTGTTCTAAGATGCTATCTTACTGGAAATACAATATGTCATGCAAATGTTTAAAAACAGGCCATATTATTGCATAGTATTGTTAGACATTAATTCTTTTAGCCCATACAGAACACATAATTATCGTGGCCTCATTAGTTCTGAAAAAATCTGTAGAAATTCAGGGATGTATCTTCTGGCTATCTCAATTGTTCCAATTCTACCTCAGGTGATTTGCTTTGCAATATGATCTCCTTTGGTGTCTGCCCTACAGAATGTAGATAGATGGTTTGTTTTACTTGAGAACTAATGTGGGTAGACCTTGACTGCACTGAATGTACATTGCTGCACAAATCATCCCCTAGCTACGGCCCTCTTCAGGAATATTCCCTGCAAATGTGAGGTTCATCAGTCACAAATACTTTTACCTCCTCAAAATTGTGGCTTTAGACAAGTCGTGCTTTAGTATCGCTGCTACTGCAGTGTAGTGACAAAATTCTTCAGACTTCTGTGACTAGTGGTAAAATAGAGTGAGGTTATCTATAACTATCCTCGCTCTATTTTCAGTTATTAAATTATGGGCTTAAAATGTTTTGCTTAATCTGTATACTTCAGACACGAGTTGTTGATCATCAGTTTTCATCTTAAATGAAGAAATTACTCAAAGCTGTATACCCTAAAGGAAAGCAAGGGGGGGAAAGGTGAGGAGAACACCACTTGCCATGGACTATTTTTTCCTTCTCTGAAAAGGGAGAAAGATACTGTGTGTGAAGCACAGTACGAGGAACAGAAGGCCAGAATTCTAGATGTAACTCTTCTACAGCTTTTCTGATATGCCAACCTAAAATGTTCTGTTCCTTCGTTTCTTCATATGTAAAATGAGAGTTATACTGTATGACTGACCTACCTCACAGGGATGTTGTGAGGGCTAACTCAGCGTTGTTTTGAACTTGAGACTCTTACACAGACTATAGTAGAGGAAATAATAAAAGAAACATAAAATGCAATGTTTTTAACTATATGAATGTAGCTTTGCTAGTAATGCAAACTGGTATTGCAAAAAATCTATTTATGTATCTTAATTCATTTGTCAAATTAAATAAATGAAACTTAAATATGCACCTCTTCCTCTATTGAGGTCTATATTTTCCTACATATTGCAGTGTTTTTTTTTTTTCTCTCAGACTTCCTTTAACAGAGAAACACCGATACCTTCAACTGATGCATCTATTTCAGATTGAGGAATGATCTGATTGCTCACCTTCAGGTTTCATAGGAACCCTGACCATGCAATAGTAGAATAATGTGAACACAGATAAGAGTCATCCCTCAAGTTGTTGATTCTTTTGGCTAAGAATTTTTGATGTTTACTTCATCTTTAATGATTTTTTGCCTACAGAGTTGATTTTTTGTTACTATGAATCTTATTTTCCTCTTATAAACAACATGAAACATCTTTTAAAATGTAAAAGGTCTTCCAGAAGAACTTGAAAGATTTGATAGCCCTAGTGTTTTATGAGGGCTAAATTAAAAGCCTCCTAATTGAAATTTAACCAGTATCACTTACCACATATAGCTTAACTATCAAAGTACTGCTGCATTTGTACATGCTTTGACAGAGTAGGTTTCAGATAAATATTTTCAGCATTTTTAAAAATTTTAAGCATGTAAGACTTTTCAGAAAGTGTTAATGGGGCTTATATACCAAAAGTTTATTCATCTTTTCCCAATTACAACCACTTGGTTTCAATAAAAGAAGCTTGCTTATCTACAGAATGTGTCCATGCTGTGACCTTGAACACAGTACTTAAGCTTCTTTAAGGGTGGTTTACTAGTGAACAGCACAAGGGTAATATTTAGCTCACAAGGTTATTGTAAAAGCTTAGCTATTGTAAAGAGCTTTAAATGGTGTATCCCACAAGGTGTTCAGTTTCTGTGAGATGCTTACTCTACCTTGCTTTAGAAATTTTATTTATAGCTTTTCTCAGTTGTTAGGTTATAAACCATATACTTCTTTTTACTACAGTGAAATGAAATAATTGATAACACAAAAGCTTTTGTAATAATTTCTTCCATACAGCAAAAGGAAGCAAAAATAATAAAATTATTCCCCACAAAAGACTAGTCTAAGATGTTCTTTAAGAGGTAAGACCAAATGTTTGACTGATAATTCATTTTAATTTAGCAAAGTTTTCCTAGTAACTATTTTCTGTAGTACAAGGGACCATATTAATTTTACATACACATTCTTAACTTGTTAATATATTGGTTGAAATATAGTTAATGTAAGAGCTTTACAGCAGGAACTCTTTTATTCTTTTTACTGATATTATGCTACTGTCTATGAGACAAGGAAAATGAAGGAGATTGTGTACTAATATTTATAATGGTCTGTGAGACCTTCAGAGGAGTAACTTCAGAGTAACTATGACAGTACAGACTGCTATTATTTAATAATTCTAGTTTTGCTCTGAGCTAAGTTTTGGTGCCTGTATCTACAGAAGTGACCATCTATTTACAGATGCACTGCATTTTGTAAGACCATAAGAATCAAGCCACTACTACCAGTTTGCTTGTCTGACTGAACTCCTAGAATCATAGAATATCCCAAATTGGAAGGGACCCATAAGGATCATTGAGTCCAACTCCTGGCACCACACAGGTCTACCCAAAAATTCAGACCATGTGACTAAGTGCGCAGTTGAAATGCTTCTATTGTCTAAATGCTCCTAACTATATTCTTTTAGTGCCTCTAGCATGCATGTACCCTTTAAAGGCTATTCATAGGGCTGAATAACTTTGCTATGCACCCCTACTTTTTGAGGATTATTAGGAACGTCTTTTTCTCGGCTTTCTTTTTACCTTCTGGCACACCTTTTTCTAAACTTGGCAAAGTTCCTCCATCACAGACATTCAAATTCTAGAACGTGTGCTACCTTTGTGTATTGCCAGCTCCCTTGAAAGAAAACTACCAGCTGAATTTAACTACTCCAGGGAGACTTGATTGGCTTAACTTGTAATATGATCATAGTTGTCATGACTGAATGAATACAAAGCCTTACTTTTTGGACAATGACAAATTGAACAGCTATAAAAGTTAGACTAAAAATGCCATCTAGTGGCTGCCTGTTTCCATTCCTTACCATTTCTTACACTTCAAATGCTTAAAACAAATTTTTAAGGCTACTTGGTCAAAATACAACACGAGAGAAAATGTAACTTTGACAACAAATAATTATTTTTTAAAGGTATAGGTGATTATAATTGAAATCCCTGTGCTGGCTCTAAGGATATGCAGTCCTTGAACCCTCGTTATCAGATAAAAAAAAAATCAATCTTACAAAAGAATCATAGTAGAACAGTTACGTCAGTTACGATTTTTGTTTCACTGGCAGATTAGAGATATCGTCTGCTTGGTAAACTATACACCTCATTGCATTTAACTCTTTGACTTTAATAGTTCCAGTTAAGGTTCAGCTTAGTTTCATACTACTCTTTGCAAACAGGAGAATATTTAGGCAGCTGCAGTGATATAGTTGATGTGATCTAGTAGTGATTTATTATGATGTTTCATGATGAGTGTAAATTAACCCAAATATAAGAATCAGTGGAAAAGTGTTGCAAGGTACCTTGTCACAAGACAGTGTTTTTGACAGTGTTCAGAGACCAGAAAGATAGAAAAGTGACCATTTCAGGAAAAACAACAACAACAAAAAACAACAACAACTAGATATAAGCCTAAAAAAAAAGCCACCACCACCACCAAATGATATTACCTTGTACCTCAGATTATGTTTTCTTCTCTAAATTCCTTTTGCAAGCAAAGATGATCATTTAGTACAGACAGTGAATATCAGCAGCAAATTGCTCTATGCTGCCTGTAATGGTGGGAGTCTCAAGTTTTCTTCTTGCTATGCCAAGGAAAGTATGGTATTTTGATGAAACCTGACTGATTTTCCAGAACTATTCCTAATTTGCATAGCTCTAAGGCAGAGAATATTTATGTCTCTGATAATCTCTCTGTAATATTACTTGTATTACCTTTGAATTTTAGCAAAAAAATCTTACTGCAGGTTGTGAAGTGTCATAGTAATAGAAACCATCATTTCACATCACATTAATATAGCGAGTTTTCTAAATGGTAAACTAAGCCTGGAGACTTTCCTGCACTTGTAACTTATCCTCAAGAAATGTAAACTCACATTTAGAGTGGTACAGAACCTTAATTGAACATTTATTTCAGTATGAGAGTGATTTTCAGTTTAACTTCAATGAGTTTGTAAGTAACATTGGGTAAAAATTATGTATGTGGAGTTAAGATCCAGTCATAGCAAATACATATGCCTTTGTACTGATTCAATCACTTTAACTTAAATTGGATTATCAATTTAAACTCTGCAACTTCGTGTATAGGTGCACTGCTTAGTCTTTGTTGTAACAGCAGGAGTTAAGTGAAGTTGGAGAGTTGGAATGACATTTTTCCTAGAGTCGTTCATTGTGTTTACCTCTGTTCATTGACATTTCTTGCAGCTTGTTTGCTTTCCTAGCATTTGAGTATTTGTTTTAGATTACATAAGAAGATCAAAGACTGGATTTTATTTGTAACCAAACTAGGAGGAAAATGCAATTGGTTTAACAAACCTTGAGGAAACTATTTTTCGCAGTCTCATTGATGATTTTGTGCTTGTAAGAGACCTCTCGATCTAAGGTGCTAATTTCTTGTGAAAGTTCAAAATAGCATATACAGCAAACGAAATGTTTGTCACTATTCACAGGGCAAAACACATATAGCAAGTAGCCTTCTTTAAAGGCTCTAAGCAATAAACCCAACTGTTTTGTATTTGTTTCCTTTCAAAGAGCCAGTTAGGTATACTGGTGTGCCTTTTATGAAAAGGCAAGTTCTGACTATCTGTATTCTCCCAGCCAGACCAGAGAGTCAAGTCATTCACAGGACCTATCTTCCTTTGCATGATGGGCATTCCCAGGTTCCCAAAGGGTTTCTATCTATGGCTATTTTCTACTGCTAGCACTAGACTAAGCCTTTCACCTCATTTCAAGAAAACTTCAAGTAGACTTTTTCCTCTTTGGATTCAACTTGTGTTTGTTACTAGTCTGCTTTCCAGAAAAGTATTAGTTATTTGTTAGAAATATTAATCTGATGTTTAACTTGTTTTCCTAGGAAAATCACACTTCTTTTATTGATACAATTGATGGATATGATTGCATTCTTCATGTGTGCCCATAACAAGCTATGTTTACAAAACACCAGGAGTCCCACACTTTTCATTATTTTCAATTGGTTAATGGAAATTCATACATATTGGCACTTGCTGTGAAGGCAGTGGTAATTAATGGACATCCGTTTGTAGCTCCTGGAATTGGAAAATATATATATTGTACCAAACTAGCCACAGCCAGTTAGTTGCCCAAACAAACAAGCGGCAGAAGGAAAAGGAATTTTCCATGGGAACAAAGGAAAACCCAAGTAGTGCAGTATCAGTGTAAGGCAAGTCAGACAGAAAGCTTTAAGTTTCACTAGCCAGTTACAGAATTAGACTCCTTTGACAAAAGGACATGAAAAATTAGGAACAGCTGTACTTCCACCTCCTAAACATATTCTGGGCTTGTTTCTTGACTTTAGCTAAAAACCTTAGTATGCAAAACTATCAGAGCTATACCAAGTATACTTTCATATGTCATTTCTGAGTTATGCATATGAACAGCCTCTTTTTCCTCCTAAAATTTCTTGTTCTTCTACACAGTGTTGGATTTTCAGAGAGAAAGGGTGATACAGTATGTTGTGGAAACATTACCTGAACTCTAGCCAACTTGAGTTCTCTCAGCAACTTAGATGTTCTGAGAGTTGAGATGGTTGCTGCTCTTCTCAAAGCAGAACAATGAGTGCCAAAACCCTTGAGCAAAGTTTAAGATTGGTTGAAAACTACCTCCCACCCCCTCACAAGATGTCAGTTTTTCATATCAGTTTTGCAGACATCTGCCTCTAGTTCTGTGTGTGAAAATCCTCATTGTGCAAATAGTCTCTGTTACCACTGAATAATTCAGGTAGCTTTACTTGAGTTACTCCAGGTATATAAGACTGTGCATCTTTCATTATACTTCATCAATTTTTTGGTGCAAATATTTACAAGTTAAGACTGCTGAAATATGTCTGCTTTGCAAAGGCTGCACAAAACCACTTTGTCATTTTAAAAGATTTTGGGAAATGATGAAGTAGAACAAATATAACTGCTTCTGTGATGGTGTCAGCATCTTCATCCAGTATATTATAATTATATTATGCTTGGCTTAGAAACTTGATATATTTAGGATCATGAATAGTAATAGCAATTTTTGCCTTAACATTCATTTCATTTTAAGTACATGGTGATCTTAAGTAATAAAAGATCACAAAAACAGTAAACCAAACTATTTCAATACAATAGAAGGCATGCAATCTAAGTAGAAATACGATAATTTATTAATATTTTGATATCTCCTGAAGAGCTTACCAAAATACATCACCCCTTCCATCAGTCTTAGAACACTAATTCTCCAGTAGGCATCCAGAAAGTGATAATGTAACTCCAAAAATTTGCTAAGATGCACCATGAGAGAAGAGGGAAGTTGTGGCTTTCCCATCCTTTGTACCCCATATCCAGAAACATACAGCCTAAGAATACAGTTTTGGGTGTCACTCATCCAAATGAACTGAGGGCCAATGCCAGAAGCAGCAGTACCCCTCTTCAGCCTGCATTTTTCCCCTTTCCCAGCATTTGATTTAATGATCCTATTACCACAGAGGAACCTGTATCACAACATCCCTCCCAACAAATTATGATGATGTCAGATCTGATGACAGGCTCACTTCACGTAAGCTCACATGACAGCTAAAGCTGACCCAACAGGCGGGTTCGGGAAGAGACTGGGAGTAGAGCTATAGGCAGCATCCAGTAATTATATCAAATTCAGTGTCTTTCATAGTCTTGCACTTCCCCGTTCATATAAACATACATGTTGGCTGAACTAACTTAGGCAATGTACTCCTGTCTCAAATACCTGGCATGATTTATCTGCTTAGAAATTCCTGTGTGAAACTTTAGGTCAGAAGTAAAGATGTCACGTGCCTGAGTAGCCTGACTGCAACCTGTTTCATGCAATGGGATTTCTGAGACTGACCTTTTAGGCTCAAATGACCATTTCACTTTATCTAAAACCTGCTGAAACTGGGATTTACTTTAATGGGAGTTGGATCAAGGCCTAAACACGCAGCATGGAAATGAGCACAAAAATATATTTGCAAAGAGAAAACAGAGTTGCTGCCCGTACAAGTAAAAAGATAAAATTATACCTTGGAAAAATCTAAATATATCATTTGTTACATTTTAACCTACCATTGCACCTTAATACAATGCTTCTGGAATTGTATTCCTCTGCTTATAAGAATTCTGTCCTGGTACAGGACATATGATACTGAACTTTTGTTCACCTACAAACAATGAAGTAAAAATGAAAGCTTAATTTTATTTAAAGAAATTTGAGTTATAATTTTTTTTCAGTGTGAATTAGCAAGGTAGAGCACCATGGCAACCAAGCCACTGTTGCCACAGGAATTCACCATAGTAATTAGATATTCCTGAAGGCAAGAATACTGCAAGCCTGAGCATTACCATTTCGTTCCCCAAATCATATCAGAGAGTAGCATTTCTACTTTTTAGCTTTAATTATGTATCACTCTGGTTCATCAGCATAACTAAACACACCAAAGCAGAATCTGAATCTCAATTGAACTTAATATCTAGTCTAGTCTAGTAATGACAGTGAAAACTTTTAAGTTTCTTATATGCCCTCATCCAGTATTCCTTCTTGTACTTGGCTTATATGGAACAAAAGCAATACCTGCAGGATTGTTAATAGTCTCACCTTAATTTACACATTTCCTAAACCATTTCATCTTATTTATGCATATGAGTTTATGAAATGACTGCATGAATATGTGAGCAGTAATAACATTCAGCTGAAGAGAAGCACTTAAACATGCCTTAAGCAGAAGAAAGAGCAGTCAAGTTGGTTTTCAGGCTGCCAGATGAGGTTTTATCACTGTTGTAAATGGTACAAAAATGAAAAAACTGGTAGGTCAGAAGCGTCTGCTGGTACACCCATTTAGGATAATTGTTTCCACATATGCTAGAATAATGCTCCTTTTTTTTTTTTTTTCTCTGAGGTGACCTTTTTTTTTTTTTTTTTTTTTTTTTTCTTGGCTTGGTCTTCCAGTTGACATGAAACTATGAAACTATGTTTCACTTTTTACATTTAGAACACCAACAAACAAAAACACGGAAACAAACATTCAGACTCACAAAGATGATCACACATCTGTCTACTGAAGATAATCTGGGAATACACTTATCTCATGTAGGATACCTGCAACACATCATGTAAATGAAAAATGCTTCAGTACAAGCAGCCAGTAAAATCAAAAATGAACTATCATTCTATCAAAGCCTCATATGAGGCTCTGTTTCTGCAGAATCACTATTCCAGGTTGAGGCAAGGTCTACTCGGTATCCAGTATGTAATAACCAATAACTACTTATTAACCACCATGCACTTTGGGCCCATTCCTTGTCTCATTACTAAATGACTCAACAGAAACTTTAACCATGACAGACACTGGAAACTAGAAAGCAGGCAGCAAAAAGGGGGATCCAGCTGTCTGAACCTCTAACTGTTGTTGCTCTTAGCTTACAGGGCCTACCATTTTCAAAGGGACTTTGTGATTTGAAGCCTTATCAGCGGGCAGCCCCAGCACCAAAAGATGTGTAATTTTATGTTTTGAAAAAGAACAAAGAAGAGTTCCTGCAAAGAGTTACCCTTGTTGAAGTCTACTAATGCATTCTTTATAAATGCATAACGGATTCTTTTTAATGGAGAATTTAGTTTACTAATCTAAAGCAGGAGGAGGGCGGGGACTGCAGCCGAGGGCACGGCGCTGCCGACCGCGCGGGCGGCTCAGAGGACGGGACATGGGGACGGGAGGTGACGGGAGGTGACGGGAGGTGACGGGACACGGCACGGCCCCCACAGGTCGGGTCAGACCGGGCCAGGCCAAGGGGGGGTAGGTCCTCCCCGCCAGCAGCACCAGAGCTGGCACCGCTTGGGGGAGGCGGCGCTGACAGAACATGGCGGAGGGGTGGGAGCTTCACACAGCCACCGCCCGGCCCGCCCCGCCATGGCCTGACAGGAACCCGAGGCCCCGCCCCGCCGCGGCCGTTCCTCGGGGCGGCTCCGGCGGGGGCGGCGCGGGTTGGGCGGCGGGGCCGTCGCTCAGCGCCCGGCACTTGAGTGGCGCCGGAGAGCCCGGAACCTGCGGGGCGCGTGGCGGCGGCTGCGGCCGGGACCGGAGCGGTAAGGGACGGGGTCGGAGGCACCACTTCGGCCGCCTACGGGTGAGCTGCGGGGGCTCCGGTGGGCTCAGAGGAAGTGCTGCTTCTGGCACTGTGCCGCTCGAGGCGGGTGGGAGCGGCTCCTACCTCATGGGCTGTAGCTCGGAGCCCTAACTAGCACCGCCCGGCGCCCTGATTAGCACCGCCACCGCTTTTTAACGCGGGCGGTGGCTGGGGCGGGCGCTGGGACTGTGGGTGCAGGTCCGGGGGCCCAGCAGTGTGCGGAGGACCCCGTCGGTGCTACTCGGCCCTGGGCAGAGAGGTGTCTGCATGGCACTAGGGGGATCTGCTGCTGGGGAAGGGAAGGGAAAACCCAGCAGAGTGCAGCCAGCTGCTGTGAGCAGGGTCGGTCAGTTTAACGCGCTATTCCTTTAAGCTTTTTAGATCAATAACGAGAGGCTTCGGATCCCCTCTGGCTCAGAAGGGTGGGACGGGGGAGAAGCAGGAGAGTGGGGAACGGCCTGGGCAGGGCTGGCAAATAACGTTTGTCTGGTGCTGCTGCTGTTCTTCAGTTCCTCGTGGCTTTTTTCTGGTTGTGTTCGCTGTGCAGCACAACAATAGGTGGTGGTGGGAGAGGTCCTTGTCCCAGGAGACCACAGGCAAGCACCGAGCCATGAACTGGCACTGGCTTTGCCATCTGCTCTCCCAATGGCCGCAGTGAAATTAGGCGGTGTCCTTGCCTGTCCTCACAGGGTCTCTGGTGTCAGAGTGGTGGGATCCTTGGTGGAACGGCCTGTCTGCTCTCTTCTGTTGTGGGTCAGGGGTGGTACACTTTGCTTTTGTTACCTAGATAAGGTTTTAGTCGAGTCCTTGGGTTGGAGCAGTAGGCCGTCTGATTAAAGTAGCTCACATTTGTTTTCAGCTTCTGCGGATTTCTTAGAATGTTTTTATTTATGCAACTGGCTGGATGGCCTTGTTGCTGTTTCATAAAGTGCACTGCTTAAAATAAACAAACAAAAACCAGTATTGCAGTAGTACATAGATAGCATCGCTGGACTGGGACCTGCAGTACCTTCTGCTGGAGGCAACCTGCAAGTGGTTCAGAGCTCTGAGAAAACTATTGTTCAAACAGGCTGCCCATGTAATCTGCCGGGAGTAGTTGTACTTGTGGTGCTACAATACAGTTAGCTTTTAAGTCCTTGGGGCAAAGCTCTGTTGGGAATTAAGCATCTAGTTGTACTTAGTAGACATGTGTGCCTCTCCCAGCTTGAATACCTCATTCAAAGGAGGAAGCAATATGATGGACCTCCCCCATGGCAGCTGAAGAACCTCATCTGTTCAGGTGCCCAAGGTTCAGTGCTGTTGGCAGCAGAGCTTTTCACAGCTGCTTGTTTTAATTGCACTCCAAATGAACATGCCTAACTGCAAACCTTTAAAAGTCACCAGTGCAACTGTGGCATAATTTTCCCTTTGTCCAAGTGCACAGTGCTGTGATAAATACATTAATTGACCAGCAGTCCATTCTGACTTCAGCTGTGCAGAAATCCTACCAGTGTTAAGACCTGGAAGGTACAAAAAAAGAGTCAAGCTTATAATCTGGAACAGAATTGGAAAGGTAAGCTAGCTTGCTCTAGATGTGAAGCTTGTGGCAATTTATATAAAACGTTAATCTGTCTGCCATCTCTTTCAGTTTTGTGGGATTTGAGTATTTACTCTCTTGGCTTTGTTATTTAGAAGAAACATTTTGTGATTTAGAATGAATTTGGAGTAGAGCTGTACTCTAGCAGACGTTTTAAAAGTTGTCCATCAATTACCACGTAGATCCAAAAAGTTTGAGATATTTGTCATCCTTGTCTTGTTAGACAAAGCTTTCCACTGAACAGTGTATATTTATTGTAGCATTGGAATTACATCTTAACCATGCCATAATAATAAAAAAAGCATGCTTGGTCAATAAAAATGAGCTTTTCTGACGGGTTAGTTGGTAAGAGGAGTCATATCCTAAGTTAAAATCACCAAGGTTGTCATTAAGTAATGAAAATTGTGTCACTTCTAGGATGCCTCAGTTCATAGCAGTCTTTCCTGAAAAAAGTTCTGAATGTTTCTGTGAGCTGTAAACTTTCTTTGTATTGCTGCACGGAAAGGTTCTTGTGAAACTTGTCTTACACCTTTCCAATTTTTATATTCCAGACTGTGAAGACATTCTGCTTGACTGAAGGAAGTTGCTCAATTTGTGGAGTGACTTATGATGTCAAGAACTGTATCATCCTGGATCTTAAGCTCAGCGAGAAACAGCATTGTCTTACAACGAAAAGGACGTTTGTACTCCATATGCATCCCAAATAGACAGAAAATAAAATGGAAGCTTGTTTTCTCCAAAACACTTCTCCACCCTGCTGCAAGCTGCAGCTTAGACAATATCTT
>NC_048903.1:11190908-11424749 GCF_011077185.1 Oxyura jamaicensis | reverse complement strand
CGCCTTGCACGCGCCCGCCTTGCACGCGCCCGCCTTGCACGCGCCCGATGCGAGCATAGCTGGCTGAAAGCCTGACTTAAGCCCTCTCCCCCCCACTTTTTCTGCAAATGCAAGGGAAACACGGCTGATAGTTAAAGTTCAGCCCTGCATACTACCTCAGAGCCTTGGGTGTGCTTCCTGCAGCCGTCTCCCCCTACTCCCACAATAAATAGCTGTTGCAGAAGCCTGAATCACCACTGCTGGAATATTATTTTATTATGCACAAGCAGTACCACAGTCATTCTGCTGTTGTTTTGTGTTAGGAGGTAAAATGTCTAGGTGGCAGAAATCTACAGGAGTAACAGAGACAAAACCATGAGCCTGCCACCACTACCACTGATCATGCAGGATGTCACTTTACACCTACCTATAAAAAAAAGGTGTAGGAGGTCAGATACAGGAACTCTTCCACAATTAAAGAAAGCTTTAAAACCTCTTGTGAAAAATATTTTAATTCCCTCTGGTGGGCTACTTGTGACTGTGTTTTGAGGAGAAAATGCTTTATAAAGGTGATCCAGAACATAGCACTACTGTACTATACACAGGCTGAATTTAAGTTCAAACCCAAGCAGATCATGATAACCCCATGAAGGAATTCTTGGTGTGTCACATCAGCAATAACAAGGCTTCTGATGCTGCCAATCCCTTTATTGGCAGCAAACATGCACATTAAGAATTGCATGCTCAGACTTCCTTATGACAAGAGAACTTGTCACAGTATAAGTTGTCTTACTTTTCCCTTCAATGCTTGTGTCTTACCTTTAATAAAGGTGTTTGGAACAACAGCCACTGCATGCTAGTCTGCTAACAGAGAGGGGGAATAGCAGTAGAGAAGTAGAGGATAAGCAACTCATTCACAAGTAGTCACATTGTTCTCTAGTCAGATTTCTGTTAGAAGAATGATGGAGACTTAAGAAATAGAGTTAAGACTGAAATAAACCACTGCTGGAAGGTACCAAAAATACATTGGCATTACTTGCAGCAACGTATACTTGCAGCAATCTTCACCTTCACATAGTTTTCCAAAGTTTCAAGAGCTCAAAATGCTACTGTCACTCCAGGAACATCCTTCTTTTTTGAACAGCTGCCTGTGCAGAGCTTTCATAGCTTCTGAAGAAGTCAGTACAGACCTACCAACAGTAGTAATGCTACTATGAAAAATTTAAGACATCTGCATCTTGCAGAAACACACTGATATACAACCTGAACAATTTATAGCCACAGATTACTCAATTCTTTGAACATGTCTAGCTTACATCAGACCCAGTCCAAGGCAATGACATGCCCAACAAGTTGGTGCACTTGACTTTAGAGAACCTTCCACACAGTAAGAAAGATTACTGGGTCTGCACTTTAAAGATACAGAAAAATGAAAAAGTTTTACTCATCCATCGTATCTTTTATTTCCTAATATGTGATCATCTTTAAGGAAGTTGACGGATAAGAAGTGAGGAACATACCAGCTGCACTTTACAGATTAACAACCACAAAAATAGAAAGCAACTATACAATCTCTGGGTTTCACAACTAGTTTTCATTGGTAACACTTGACGCAACAAGATTAACTGCAACAAGTGAAGAAGCTACATCGGTAAAGTGCTATTTGTTAAAAGTGGCTAGAAAAGCACAACTACAACAGACGAGTATTCGGTCGTTAGATTGTCGATGTCCTCAGAATCTTGCACTTCAGGCTCTGTGTTTTTTGATGAAATTGATGAGCCCATTTGTTGAGCTATCATGAGATGTCACTGGAGCATCTGACTCCAGTTCAGGCTCAATTTTCTTGGCAAGTTGTTTTCCAAGCTCAACTCTGCATTTTAAGAAGTAGGAGAACAAAGAAAAATAGTATTAGTGCTAACTTAAGGTATGTTAAGAATAGGTGCCAGTAAAAAGCAACTGGACAGTGAACATTATGGCTGACCAAATTATTTATTGTAGTGCCACTCATGAACAACTGGAATTCTCACGGGTGCAACTGCCTAGCTGAACAGAGAGCTCGAATTACACAAGAAAACTAAAGAGAAAAGCTTTGTTTTGTGTAGTCTTTCTGCACTCTAACTCCCTTTCAGTACTCATTTATGTTATGCAGTTTGCTGCATAGCAGAAGGCATTCAGCTTTCTCTTGTTCACTATTAAATACAGTATCTATCAAAATACTGACTTGTAGCACCAAGAAAATGAATAAGAACAGCTGGGCTGTGGGACTAAAAGCTTTCTTCTATCTGGACAAGAACCACCAAAAGATAGTCCAACAGCTGCAAGAAACTAGACTGGTTCTACAGCATATTCTGCTTGCCCTCCCCACATTCCATATTTAGTTTTGGATGCCATTCTAGATTTTTATGTGCTACAGAAAAAGAGCTGTATTTGTATCCCACTCTTATTTCAGATTTTATAGCAGATAGTTACAGCTTTTTAGACAGTCTTCCATTTTCAGTTTCTACTTCACTGTCTTAGGTAAAGAAACACTTCTGTGGTAACATAGCTCTAAGAATACATTCAGAAGATCTATCATTCAGTTTTTATGAAGGGAGCTTAGTGTAAATTACTATACTAGGCCTTCATAGAAAACATGCTCTTTGAAATAATCCCTGCTGTGGCACAGGCATGTTTTCACCTGAAAACAAGGAGTTATCCTTTTCCCAAATCTTTCTTGTGTAAGTTTTCCACACAGCATGTTCTACAGATTAAAGATAACATTTAATTATCTCCTGATGAAGTTTTCTATTTTTAAAGAAACCAAATTAACAAACTCCTTATTAAGCAGCTGCTTTCCACGTGGAGCTCTACCACGAACATAGGCAGAGGTGCAGCCTGCATTAGACTAGGGACCCCTACGCAAGGTTGGCAGATGCCTTCATGTAGCTCCAGCACATGAAAAATTAAGAGGTGGTCAGTCTTAACTATCAGGTACCACTCAAGCTGCCTACCAAATATTTCTAGAGATGTTCCCCCCCCCCCCCCATTACAAGGGAAAATTTCCCCTTCTAATTGTCAAAGCATGCATTCAGCCTGCTTGACGATGTACTAATTATTATGGTGTTGAGCCTGCTCAAATATCTTTTCTGCATTGTTTGTTCTTTTTTATTCCTATAAACCAATGGTCCCCTAGCTGGAATTGTATATAGGGTCATCATGCATGGCTGAACAAGGATACATTGTGGTTTATTCTCAGAAAATCTGGTTTCTAATTTAAACTATCCCATAATCATTTAAGCATTCCACTATTTTTCATTGTCTTTTCTAAGTCATGACACATTAAGGAAAACCACAGTTGGTAAGTATACCAGAAACAGATCAAGGAGACTTACCCCCACTGGTCATAGCTGTTAATATCCCAGACAACTCCCTGAACAAATATCTTGTGTTCATACATGGCTAAAACAGGAAAATAAAATCTCCATCAATAAGCTTTATCATAAAGCCTTAGTAAGCATTCACAGTTGAAAGATGCTTTACTTACCAATGATTGCTCCCAAAGTGAATGGGTTGAGTTTTGTAAACATGATGGAGTTGGTTGGGCGATTGCCTTCAAAGACCTTTGAAAAACAAGAGGTAAATTGTAGTATAGCATATTATAAACAGGCTTTTGATGCAAGTTGCACATTTTCCTGACAGCCCACGTTGGATTATTTGTATTAGCAGCAAAAATGTAATCCTGAAAGCTTTAAAGGCTAACAGTTTCAACCATAATTATTTTAATACTATGTATTATTTTTGTAGCCTATTACAAACAATGGCAAAACGTTATCTCCAAGCACTGCTACTCCCACCATGGCTATGGAAAGCTGTGAAACAAAGTCGGGGCAGTGAACAGACCATTCTTCCTGAAATGCCTCAAAAGCCTTCCAATCATTATACTTAACAGTAGTGCCATTTACAGACTGCTCCACTGTACCTGGCAAGGTAGAGCCTTGAATAAATATCCCTTTCACTGCTGTCAAGACAGTAGCACTTAATAGCCACCGGAGGGCACTGCTGCCATTAACAAGTGCCATCAAGCAGCATACCAAGGCAGCACCCTCACAACAGCAATACCACTAATCAGATGAAAACCAGCAAGTTACAGAGCCTGGTTACCTTGTGGGGCAGAAGCTTCTCCAGAGCATCCCCACTCAGTCCTGCTGCTTGCAGTTCCTTGCGAGCTTCATCAGCAGTCTTTCCTTTCATCAAGGCCTCAGTCTGAGCAAGGAAGTTGGCCAGAAGGATCTAGCAGGTAGAAAACAACTTTCATTAGCTCAAAATGCTGGTTTCAGTGCCTGAAACCAGACTGAGATGTCTTATTTTTAACACTGAATACGGCAATAAGTTATGCTATACTTTTGTGTATAATGCCTGCTATTGCTTTATACCTTGGAGTGCTGAGACACTTGATTACTACTTAATAGTGCATGCATCCAAAAAGATCCAGGATTGCTCCTAGAAATCCTGCCCATTGGAACTGACAGCAAACCTAGTAAGATTCAAAGGAGCTGGGATTTCATGTCCCTTTCACCCAGTGTCTACTCTACACCATATCATTAACATAGAATGCCAGCTGCTTTTCCACCAAGAATAGTCAAAGTTGAACAATATCAACTTTATCAATGTAAATTCTCACAGTACACCACATAGCAATCCCTACCAATACAGCAGAAGTTTTGTTTCTTATTCCTTGCCTAATATAAACACGCAAGTTGATGGGTGGTTTTATCCTACCAGTTATACTGACGATAAACATTTATGCTATCTACAAACCATAAAACCGTCTCTCTTGCACTACCATTTTTTAAAGACCATACTTGTCTGACAGAATAAAATTGCTGGTACACAATTCAATACCTTCAGTGACAAGAAAATATGGATGTCCTGATAAGGAACTCATTACCTTGTGATGCAAACCATTTCGGACTGGATGCTGAGTCTGGACCGGGATCAGAAAGTCACAGGGAATCATGCGAGTCCCTGCAAGAAGAGTCATGTTAATAGCCTTACAAATTGAAGTTTAAATAATCAATTCTCATCCCACTTCGAGTTATTGGAAGACTTAGCCACTTCAACAATTTTTAAAGTTTTATATAAACTAGGGTAAGTGACTACACAGTTCAGTTTCAATTCTACTTGATGCTCCTTATTTTAGAGGTGAAACCTGCATCTGTAGCCTTCTAAAGCCACTAATTAAGGACACTACAGTCATATCACGTTAGCCTAAAAAAGAGCCCAGCCTCTAGATCAGTGTCAACTCTGCACTCCTGCAGCTTTATGGTCAGAATTTAATTCTGAAACAAAGTAAGGTAGAGCCCTAGTTTACCTTGATGAATGAGCTGGTAAAAAGCATGCTGCCCATTGGTGCCAGGCTCTCCCCACACAATAGGGCCAGTACTGTAGTCCACACGAGAACCTTTCTTGGTAATGTACTTGCCATTAGATTCCATGTCACCCTAAAACAGAATAGTTATTTTTTTCTTGCAGAATCGCTATCAGTACAAAGTTCCATATGGACTTCAACTATAGTAAGTGCTGATTTTATAGAAATTCCATAAATACCAGGGTTACAGCTGCTTAATTTATGGGCACAAACTTAACTGAGATCTGAGGGAATAAGAAACAAATCTCTAAATCAAACAAATAAGACAAAAAGAATGGTGCCAAGATTGCTATTATAAGTTCATGTAATCAAGGACATATGATTACAATTTTAACATAAAAACATATATTCAGGTTCTAGATGCAGGACAGAAGCACACTTACATCCTTGCTTCTTGAAACCTTCTACTCTGGTTGAACCTTACCTGCTGGAAGTAGGCAGCAAAGCGGTGCATGTATTGGTCATAGGGCAGAAGTGCATGTGTTTCACATCCAAAGCAGTTTATATACCAGACCCCCAGCATTGCCAACAAAACAGGCACATTCTTCTCCAGTGGAGCCGTATGGAAGTGGTTATCCTTTTTAACAAATGAAAAAAATTACACCTCTCAAAGTAATTGTCATCCCTTCCAAATCTTAAGTTGTTTTTTTAAAAAAAAATCTTGTTTTAACTGAGAGAGCTCCCCAAGACAGTCATTTTAGAAGCACTGAGAGGGCATCAAAAGATGAACTTTAGAAACCACTCTGCCTTCAATTATCTTATTAACTTAAGAGAAGCAAGTCTGAAATAGGCATCCCACACTTACCATCCAGTGGGCTCCAGCAAGCAGACTCTCAAAGTTGTCAAAACCTAACAGTGAAAAAAACTCAATTTACATTTACTATTATAATTCAAACATGATTTTTCTGGTAGATAATTTTCTGGTAGTTGAATTTTCCTTCATGCAGAAAGGCTCCCAACCATTAATTAAGTTTAAAGTTGTACTTCAACATCTCCCAAAGTTTACATCCCATAGGACAGATATTAGTTATGATATTAGTTATGATTAAAGCTTGGACTTCAGAGCAAGCCCAATTTCATGGAACATACTTCAAAACCTTTGCCTAAACTCCCCATTCAGGCAAAATGAGCAACTGGAAGGAAAACAAAGACATTAAAACCAGAATCTGTATTATTAAAGGCTACGCAATTTTCTTATTAGCCACAGTGGGAAAAGCTTCCCCAAAAATCAGGGCAAGGCTACTAAAGCAGGAATTTCTGCATTGGTCTGAGGATAAACTGTGGTAAGGTTGTTTTGAAGAAAGGTTCTTCTCCCTTCCCTGTTCTCCTAGAAAATTCACCTGATGTTGTTTGCTCTTTAAATAGCAAACATAAGGGATTTAAATAGGGGATTTAACCATCATTTATTTTCACTGATTATTTTAACTAATGTCATCTTTTCTCACAAAACCATAAATCCTGATTGCCGTAGAGAAAAACAGAAGATTGCAGTGAAGTGTCTGGCAATCAAAGCAGAAGCTCTACCTATGGTCAGAATCCAGCTCTGGTAGATGAAGGATCTAAGCACAAAAAGTGCAGTAGTGCAGATAGCCAACAAAATCTTACTGCAGACAAAACAGTAAGTGCCTGACTTAAGTTTATTTTGCTGTTCAAATTGTTTTTTCCACACAACTCCTATTCGTATCATTCCAAGAACACCACAACCAGCGCTTTTCTTCTTACATCAGTATAAGGGAATTCTAGCTTTTATTCAGGAAACATGTAACTTTAGGGTTTGAGACTAATTATTGGAAAGGACTGATGAGGGAACAAATGCAAGGCTGCTGAACAGCATGTTCACAAAGAAACCAGTTTCTAGAGCTCTTTCACATCCACTGTATGCTCTCCACACACATTTGAGACCTGCATCAGAGATGCCAATAGTGCCCCTGTAGCAGTACAGATAGGTGAGGATCAATTTAGAGGGTCTTTATCTTTGTTCCACAATCAACTACAAACAGAAACAGCACTCATGCCATCAGGCTTCATAATCCAAGAGAATAAGTACTGGTGCTTATGATGTGATAGGAGAAGGGATTGTTTTTATGCTAAAAGACTCATGCAGAATAGGAGACAGGACTTGACACACTGAAGTTTATTAGTTACATGAACTAGATACTCTACTCTTAAGTAGTTTAAGCATGTCAGATGAAAAATCTAATTTTCAAGACTGATATGACTTTACATAAGCCAGACACTTTTGGCTAGGCAAGCAAATAGATATAATTTGACTACTTGTACCTACCTGAGTAACTTTGCAAACTACGTTTATAGTACTGAAGCTTTGACTTTTCCATCACATTTCATTTTAGCTGAAGCTCAGAGAAGAGGTTGGGTAAAACAGTGTTTGTCCCAAATCTAATACACAATCCAGTATTGTTAAAAAAATTTAAGTGGATATACTCCCAAAACAGGTTCTTATTAATATATCACAGGAATACATACCGATATGCAGGGCAATGGAGAGACCAATGGCTGACCACAGAGAATAGCGACCACCAACCCACTGAAAAAGAGACATCAGTTTAGACAGTAGAAGTGTAAAGGTTTTAAATTTAAGCTTATCTAAACTATTAGGAAATAGCAGCATGTTTAGACTATTTTCATCAAAAGATTCTTTTTGGAGGTAATTCACTACGAATCATGTGGCAATGCAAAGGGGATCTGTACCTTATAGTAGCCCCAACAAATCCTTAAGTATGCATTTCTTTAATGATTTAAAATTTTCCAACTGGTCTAGAGGCTATGATTTATAGAACATCTGGTGAAATAGCTCTCTTGATAATGACTGCAATTCATTCTCAAATACTATATTCACAGCTTGTGTTAACTGCTTTCCTAGTACTGATCTGTAAGAGAAGCCTGAGTCAGCAAGATTATGACATTATATAGGAAAAGGCAATGCTCAAGTTAAGTTCTAAACAGCAGCTTTGAAGTGTAGTTTGTCAGGCAGAGTCAATGAGACAGAAACCAGCCTGTTTCTGATTTTAAGTAGATAAGTAGAAAGGCCAAGGCTAAATGCACTATACTTAAAATATGCATCTGCTATAAAACATCAAGTTAGACTGCTGTTTCTGATGTTTGACCTTTACAGGCGAAGATTATATACAGTAGACCCCAACAGTCAAATGTCACAGCTTATAATAACTACTTACAGAGAGGAATAAGCTAAGGCTTCTATCTCCTATTACCCAGCAGATGATTAGTCAGCCAAGAACTCAGAAGGCTCTTCTCCAGACCTTCATCTACAGCAGGATTTGAATTAAATGGCCAAGATACAAGCCTGCTTTACTTGCTTGGCACACTCAGTTTACTTTTAGGCATAACTTTTCAAATGTTTCAGTACTGAGAATACAGTTACTATTTTTTTAGTTTTGTGTTGGTTAGTTTTCAATCAGTTTGCTGACATTTAACTAACACTTCCTGAAATAAATTCTAATGGTTAGCATCTACTGCACAACATTAGACATTTACTTACATCCCAGAATTCAAACATGTTCTCAGGGTCAATTCCAAAGTCTTTAACTTTAGGCTAGAATAAAAAAAGCATGGAAGAGAAGACAAACATTCTTAAAAACCTTGATGTCTAGCAAATAAAAAGCACAAGTTTTATGCCTATTAAATAGGCAATTGCCCAATTACATCTATTTTAAAAATACATAGCATCCATCAGAAAATACAGTATACTTTTATTTCTAAATATCACTATTGCCATTCAGCAGTCTTGAATTCAATGACATAACACTTGTTCTATCAGAGTGGCAGTATAGTTAGGAGTTGGACTGATACTGTTTACAATCAATACGCCCAGAATATTACAAGGGAGCTTCACACCAGTTTACCCAGCAGCCTCAATTGTTGCTGAGTCTTTTATTGCTGGGCCTTTTTTAATTGCTGCAGCTTCCCCCCTCCCCCTCTTGTTTGGGTGAAATACCACATCAGGGTATGTTACGCTCATCATATGCAAAAGATTATTCACATGAACTACTTGCATCACTTCAGCGCTTATCTTAGCATTTTGAGTAATATTTATTTATAGAGTAATTGCATTCACACACACTTACACAATAAGGGGTACCCTTCATTAATAACAGGATAGGTATTACAAGCACAACATCTTGATTTCAGATTTATAAAGCTCCAGCAGAAGAGACACATCTATAATGCCGCTTTGGAAACATTCCATTTATTTTCTGTAGAACACATATGCATCCTTTCAGTAGGAAAGTGAATTATTAGTATACAAATAATGGCATCTTAAAGGCTTCCTTACAGGATTGTATGTACAATAAGACCATCTTAACAGTACATAGAAGAAAATCTAAATAAAATTCTTATACTTACACCATTGGTAGACAAGGCAACAAAGTGCTTGGCCACAGCTGAAGGCTTAATAAAAATGAAGAATATTAGATCTATAATGCTAGTTTTTATTTCTTGTTATAAAACTGATTTGTTATCATTTACTTTTAAACAAAATATTGTTGACTATCATTAGTTATTTTCATGTTTATTAACTTGAAATCATCTTAATCACATACAGCGTAAGATTTGGCAGCATGTCTATCTGAAGAAAACGCTCTGACAATATTTTCACGAAGGCCTCCCTCTGGAGGTAGTCACTACTTTGAGCAGCACTCCATTTCCTTAGGAGTATGTTACCAGTTTGGTTTATCACTAATACCACTTTTGGGCAGATGGAGTTTGTTGTACAAGTGCTGCCCTTCCTGCTAGGGTTGCAAGATCAGGACAACTTCAGCTACTGATAAATCTAAAGCTATAGATTTAGACTTGAGTCTTTCAAGAAGTGTTTGGGCAAAGATGAGTTGTCTTTAACTAATATAATGGGAGACTTCCAAGCCCTGCTCTCAAAATAAGTACAGCTACCCTGACTGGAACATGTTGAAGACTACGTCAACTACCTGAGCAAGCAGTATTGCCTCTTTCTTGTAAGTTAGAAATTTAAGGGAATAAACAGAAAACAAGGCTTCTATTCGTAGCACAACCATCTGCTACAGAAATCTTATTTTACTGCTTCAACCATAGCTTCATATCTAGTTTTGAAAGATTTTCCAAGAATTGAAAGGCAACGACATGCAGACACCATATTCTTGGATTTCTGTGTCAGTGGTTCCACCAAGCCAGCTCTAAGGCAGATGCAATCATCTATTACTTTAGAGGCAATATTTGAGGGAAAACCATCCACAACCACCATCTATATTGGAAAACTTGTTCTGTTACTTTGTTCAGACATACCAGCCTGTCACTAACCATGATACACTTAAGTGTTGTGTATAACAAATGCTGTACTAAACAGATTATGCTTGGGCAGCTATTGGCCCCAATCCAAAGCATGCTTAAAATGACTGGGGAGAAACTGCACAATGACAATCTGTTGCATTCTGTTATGTAATCTAAGTACATTAGACTTACATCCTTAGCAGCATGTAGGAACCACTCTTTGGCCGTTTCCGCATTGGTGATGGTTTCTTGGGTAGTGAAAGTCTGTGCATTAGAAAACGGAGAAGCGTAAGACATTGTACTTAAAATTGAAACAACTTCAGGCTGCTAAAACATCATTTTTTCCAGATAACCAGATCAGAGTAATTCTAGAGGTTCATAAGACAGCTGCTAACAAATTTCAGCAAAAAAGCAAGCTTATCAATCCTAATCAGCAATTTGCTGGAATTAGCATAGTTATTCCCTATTTCCTTCCCTCCTCCAAACTGTTACACAAAACCTTGACACTAGTTTTCTCCTGTACTTTCACTAATTATGAAGTCATATCACTCAATTAGAAAGTAGCTAATTGAGCTTCAAAACAGGACAACCCAGCTGGATTGTCCTCTTGTTCTTTTATTCCTTCTTTTCTATGCAACACCACTCATTTTTGCTAAGACTCTGCCATAACTATTTTGCTGATTAGAGAAAATATTCTCCTGCTTCATGAAGAGTACAAAGAAGTTCAGTCATGCAGTTCTGCAAAGATCTACAACCATTCTGATTTACTCAACCATCAAAATTTTGCTTTAAGGGGGAACACTACATTCAACCTACTCTCATCCATCTCCAGAAGTATTTTGTTATGAAACAAGCCTGTTAGGGAAAACAAAAAAATGCCATTCATCTTCTTCCAAATAAATCCAATTATCTAACTACAGCTTGGCAAATAGAAACTGAAGTGTTACTCTTTTAATCTGGCAGTCTTCTGAGCCTTTGAACCATGATGCTTGAACTCAATTACTCAAAATGACCATTAGTGTTACTTTGTGAAGCTTACTTATTATTCCATAAGTTACTCAGCTACAATATTGCCAAAGTAAGATAATGAGCACCACAGTAGAGAAGGTCAGCATTACACACATTCATTTATTGCAGATTCTGTCTTCAACAGTAGAAAGGTCCTACTGTGCTTTACAAATGAAGGCAATCCACATTATGTAATGATGAATTCTATCCTCGGTTTCCTCTGATAAAGCAGAAGCCAGTATGTTCTAGTCAGCATACCTCAGAGGAATCTGGCAACTAGCAATTAAGTTTGAGGTTATAAGATAAGCTTGCTAACAAGGTGAGACTTACAAAGGTAGCTGTTAAGTCCATATTCAGAAATAAAGTGCTATCTTAAACTACCAGCAGTCTGTCTTCACCTATATTTAAGTAAAGAAGCTTACAATTTATAGTGCTCAAGGAACTCAGCATCCAAGTTAGAGAAAGCTTTTGCTACTACCCTAAAACAGAATGAAGATTCCCAAACTACACCGATGTGAAACACTAATGCAAAAAAACACTATTGACAACACTGTACTTCATAAACGATAAAAAAGACCACAAGTAAAAATAAGGAATGAGATGAAATCTTGAATTTCTAAGGAATAGCTACATGGGATCACACATTCCACCCACAAAGTATAGTAACAAATCTTGAATAGATTAAATTTGTGTTGGCTAAGAAACACCCAAAAATCTATCACATTGCTCTTGTGTATTACTTGTCAAGAGTGATTATTTTTCAGTGCTTGACTTCTGGATCCTTAAACACATCAGTATGCTTGTATTGCAAGTTTAGGATTAATCAGATCTTTTTTTTGTTTTGAAATAGTGCACACTAGAAGTCCTTAATCTAGAACTTCCTGTGGACAGATGTCTTGACTGAATCCTTAACCATTTGAAGTATGTCACACCAGTGACCTTATTAGACATACCTTTGATGCAATGATGAAGAGTGTAGTGTCTGGTTTAAGCTCAGCCAGGGTTTTGGCTATATGAGTACCATCAATGTTAGACACAAACCAAACACGTGGGCCTCCCTTGGAATATGGTTTCAAGGCTTCAGTTACCATCAGAGGCCCCTGAAGAAAAGCAACAGTTAGGTTTTATCTTCACTGCAGACATGTACACACAAAGATGTAAAATGTACAGAAGTCAGGTGCTTACCAAGTCAGAGCCACCAATCCCAATATTGACCACATCAGTAATTGTCTTTCCAGTGTAGCCTTTCCATTCACCACCACGGACTCTCTGGCGGGAAAAGAAACCAAGTATTTTATGCTATGTGTATGCTGAAGTTAACTCTAACCCAGGAAGTAGGCTGTATTTTCAAGCACTACTGCAGAGCATCTCCAAAGAAAACTTCAAAACTTCTAGACCATACTCAAAACTACCTTGCTGGGTAGACATTTCATTAATGCTTACTTCTGTACATGTTAGAAGTTTAATGCACATATTTAAAACAAACTCCAAAAAAATCTAGCCTTCTTACATGTGGACTACTACAGCATTTACAACAGGTGAACATAAAGACAACAGAAGTCTAGCTAGACATGAAAGAATCTTAGGCATTGAATTATTTGAACAAGACATTTGAACAGATGCCTACATTACAGATGTACAGAACCAATAGACATTAATGATATTTGAAGATTACTGTATTTAACTAGGGAACAAAAAGCTTTGTATTGCTGAAACAGTAGAATCATAAATGTATCTGACCTAAAGACAGAGAATCTTCAAAAAAAACTACTTAAGCAGACCACAACGAAATTAAAAGTGAGCTGGGAGCTTCTTCCCTCTCTCCTTCTGACTTTACAAGAATTTTAAGAGGCAGTTTCTAACTGAGAGTCAAGTAGTAAGGAAGATGTTAAGAAATAAAGCAATATTTGAATGGGGTACTTGATGTTCTACAAGACGTTAAACTTCTGAAACAAATACTAAAGGAGTAAGATCTAGAGAGCCCGTTAAAGAAAAGCCCACCTGCAAACTGACATGCAAGAAAGTCATGCTTAAAACAGCTCTAACTCCATGCTTGAGCCAGTACTGTTATAAACCTAATCCAAAAAGTGGAGAATAGCTTGTGTGAACCAGTCTATAATCCATGCCTCGCAACATGCCTTTAAGAGAACCTGGTTGACTATAGTACAAACATAAAAAGTTATGGTGATACATTATACCTGGCAGAAATGTTTCATTTTGTCCAACACTTTGTTTACTTCTGGAACAACATCTTTCCCATCCACAAGTATTGGCACATTGGAACGATTTCTCAGAGCAATATGAAGCACAGCACGATTCTAAAACGAGGAAGAAAGAAGGAAAAAAATGAATTATTTCTGACTTATCCTTCACCCAGAAAGTAGTACAATCTTAAAAGCTGATAATAATCCTTCTGATTAACTGGACCTGTTTTCTACTGCTGTCAAACAAAAATATCTACGTTTCAGTAGACAGTAAAGACTGCCCCCATAATGAGTGGTCAGATACGTGCTACCTTGTACACCATCTTTGCACCATATTAGCCTGCAAGTCCTAACTCATCAGGACAAACACCTGGCAATATCATGCTTGGGTCAACTATAAATAATTTCCACCTAAGAACAAACTGAGCAGTCAATGCCTGCAGCACCAAACACAGACGAGTCTTAAAGACGTGGCTAAAAAAAAATGTTCTAAATCAGAACAAGAATAGTGGACAAGTCAGTTCTTGCTATTAAGCAGCTTCCTTCTGTCTTACTGCTTAAAATGTATTCTGTAACACTGACAGCATCCTGTTCAACATGGCCATTTCATATTGTCCAAATGCTCCAGAGCCCATTCAACTTAATTCACTATCTTGCATTAACAGAAAATGAATTAAACCAAATCTAATTCCAGGTCTTCTTACTGTAAATGAGAAGCAGCCTGATAACGAAAGATTAGTCATCATGCAGGTAAATGTTAAACAAAGTTGCCATATTGAGACAGTATTAACATTGGGAGCTACCAGCAGAAGCCAAACACACCAGACAGTTTAATATTGTGTTCAAGTCCTATCAGGGGAAAGTACATTCCTCTAAGATGACTTCAACCATTACATTTCATCTCCGGAAAAAAAATTAAGAATAACTATAATATACAGTCAGAGATAGGCTAACCTTGAAATAATCTGTGTTATATTAGTCTATTGAAAAGCAGTATCTGAGAACCCGAACCAGGCAGGTGTGAAACTTAACCACATTTTCCCCTGCTCCCTTTTTTTCACCCCACTGTCTAAAACTACAACTTTGTATTAAAGGCATTAATAAAAAAGGAAGAAAAATGATTCTCCAGTAAAGCTTTCTGGTTTAGTCTGTGCATTTCTACAAACATGCAGTATTTACAAGCAATACAACATCCAGCCACTGAGTGATTTTTAAGTAAACTGCTTGTGCAACAACTACATCAGACAACCAAGTCAAAGCAAATACTGATTTCTGCAAATTTACCTCAAATGTGCTTAAATATTTAAGGTAGACCAGTAAATCATGTTACACTGATTTTCCAGTTTTCAACCTACTTCTCATTTAAAAAATAAGGTGCAACTGGTTCCTCTGTATGTTCTAGTGAAGATTTAACTATCATTACAACCCTCAGATCTACAAAGGGTAATATACTCAGTCTTACTAGAATGCATGGCTAGTTTTTCAAGATGGCTTATAGTCTCTACTACTAGAGGTACCCAAAGATAAGTAGCATCAACAATCCAAAGCAGAAAGTCTTATACAACCCTTGCTAACGCATTACATGCGGATTACTAAGCTTTATGAACACTCATTAGGCAAAAGCTTCTACGGCATACCTGGAATGAAACACTCTGCTCTATGCCCTTTGCAAGACCTAACTCATCTTCCTCTCTACAAAAGTGAAGAACAGAAAGGAAAAATACACCAACTCATCTAAAAACATTTTTTGTTGGAAGGAAGACTGAATAGCTTTATTCACATTTTTCTTCTGTGCCAAAGCTCTTAGAGTTTCACATGTAAGTAACAAATGTTACAACTACTTTCAGCATTTCAGAGTAGCAATTTGAGTGAGTTTTTCAAGACTTTTTACAGAGATGCACGAACATCCATAATATAAGCACAAATGAAAGGTAAGAACTATAGACAGAAATAGCCTTACCTCAGTGAAGTTGATCTTCTCTCCACTGAACATTCGCTCTCTGGCACTTTCCACACCCCTCGACTTTGCCTGAGAAATGTAAAAATAGATTTCTCTTAAAAATAGTAAGTCAACATGTACTACAAAGGTCCAGCTACACTAAAGAGAGTAAGCATGTAGCACAAGAGAGCAAAACAAAAATTAGATGAAAAACACACCATATACTAGTTTAAAAAAAATAATGCTTAAAACATGCTACACAATAAAATGTACTAAAAGATCAAGATGTAGTGAGTAGTCTTAATTACTCAGTTTCATCTTGACAGACTGCTACAGGATTTATATTTCTTTGTAACAGCTTTTGTTTGTTTTTAAACAGAGTAGCAGCAAAAGTAGTTTCATTTCAGCTATTTTGGAAGCTTTTTTAAAAAAAATCTATCCTATCCAGTCTTAGTCTTTGGCTGAACCAATAGTTAAGGAAGGTTTGTAATTCTGGACACCATGCTAAACTGAAATTAATGACAAGCTTCTTAAAATACATTCAACTGCAAATGAATCTCAAAACTAAGAATACGTAACATGAAACAATGTATTTCCATTTGAGGTCTAGAAAATATCAGCTTCTCTTACAACTTGGTATTCATCCCTTATTCTACTGCAAACCTCAGTAACAGTCCCATATGCCAGCTGGTTTGTTATAGACAAGTCTTGACAGACAAATCAGATAGCTCAAGAGATCTGGGAACTGAAAATGGTTCTGTTCCTTGTGGCCCAAGGAAAACGCCAGACTTTCAACAATGTCTTACTAGGCTTAAAGTCATGTGACCTTGAACTTTGATCATCTCTTGAATTCAGAGCTTAGTGTGTATAAACAATGATAGAATGAGTTACAATTCAAAGTTAACTTTTAGAACACTGAATTAATAAAACAGTTTTATTTAGTTACCAGTTCCACCAGCATTTTCATTACTTCTTCTGTAATGAGGTTCTTCGAATAATCCAGTAAGATATCCCCATGATCAGTATTCAGAGTCAAGCTGCCAAAACAGGTAAGTTGCTTAATTAAATATTCTTGAAGAGTTTTAAGCAAGACAATGACTACTCTACAAATAGTAAGTAATTAGAAACCAAGTTAGGCAAAGTTAATATAGTCGACCTGAGGGACTACTTGGCCTCCACAGATTTTATAAAACCATTTACTAGGTAGTACACCATTTTAACTGCAGACTAGTTTTCAACAAGCTCAATTGTAGTGTTCATTTTCTGAATGTGAAAGTCCAAATACAATGAAGTATATTTAATGCACAGCCACATGATCACATTCCACTTTCAACTGTGCCACTAGCAGTCCCTAACAATCAGTTTTTTCCTAATACATTATAGATACAAAGCTAATCACCATCTTTTGCAGCTAAAAAAAAAAATGAGCTGTCTTCCTACAGCTCCTTTCAGCAAGTTTAGCCATGTTTTTTATATGGCAACCCAAAACTGATTTACTAGTCTATACAACTTCATGTACAGAAGTACTGTCAAGCAAGATGCAGAATTACTTCCTATTTGTGCACTGCATAGTCTCACTTTGCTTACTGACTCAGTAGAGCTCTACAAATGATTTTGCTAATCCTTCCCAGAGAGCTATAGCTTAACATTTTAAAAGACAAAACTTGGGCTTAGATCTGAGGTAAGACATGAAAATAGCCTATTAGAAATCAACTAAGTCCTGTTGTATTTACTAGCCCTGTATCTAAATGAGAAGTTCCGCAGTTGCTTTATTGTCTTATACAGCAGTTTTTTACGTGTTTCTCCATTGCACTAATTAACAACCTAACATACACATTTACCTTAAATTCAAGGGTCAGTCCTTTAAGTCATTTGGTAGACTTTATCAAGTCTGCTGTGCAGTGCCTTATTCATAAGTTCCTGTCATGTTTGCTCCACATGCTCAAGCCACAGGAAATTGCATCTAAATTCAGTGTTTCCGTGTTGCTCATTATCTGCCCCGCTTCTAGTTTCTCAATATTTGGCCACAAATATTTTCACTTTTTTTTTTTTTTTACACTACAAAGATATATTATGGACTTTGCAGGGACAAAACATAGCATTGTTGCTATCCCAAACAGATACAGCATGACAAGATTCTTCACAGGAAGAATGGGACTCAACTTGCAATAACAGTAATGACCAGCAAGGTCTAGGCATTTTGGTGGTTTCAATTTTTGAAAAAAAAAAAAAAAAAAAAAAAAAAAAAAAAAAAAAAAGGTCAAGACCAGAAAACTAGTCTTAAAACACAGAAGTAACTACATAAGGAAAGGTAGGTATCTTCAAGCACAGGCTTAAGAGAACATTTATCAAAAAACAACGCATGCAAGGAAAATAGTAATAATACGGTTAATTACCCTTTTCTTCAGGAGGGTGCAAGAAGTAATTCTGAAACCCCAACCAGCTAATGTAAGAACACCTGGAATTTAACTAGCTAAGCTAAAGACTTAAGCTAGCTACCTCTCACCTGCCAAGTTTGCTCTTTGATACAGTACAGAAAAGGAACAAATCCTCCAAGTCTTTCTATTTAAAATGATATGTAGTATGTTTACAGACGGGACCCAGGTTTGAACACATTTCACTAAGGGCACTACATGAACATAAAATCCTTGAAATCTTTTATGTTTACCTGTCATACTTTATTTCTCCATTTTTTTAAAAAAAAAAAACATAAATAACTAACCTCACTAGGCTTACAAGTACCCCATGAATTCCTGGCTGGATTCAAATTACCAGAGTTGAAGAAACTGCATGAAGATGGCATTGCAAGACACCATAAAAAAAATAAGAGCAATGGCTAACAGTGAATACAGGAGATCCGATTTCCCACTTCCCACATATGAGGTACAAGCAGAGCCTAATCTCATCCTGAACCCTTACAGCAAGAGTTCCACCCCTTCTTTAAACAGGAGCACAGAAACGTGCAGCTCAATTGCATTCTGCTACACTACCCATTCTGCAATGCGGCATCCAGCAGTAGCGCTACCCAGGTGGAACAGAGGACTTGTCACGTAAGCCACATCCACACTTAAGTGATGCAGCCTTCCACTGTGAAGTGAAAGGCCCGCTGTTCCTACCAGACTGTATTTTGGCAGCACAAAAAGTCAAAAACATACTGTACATACTTGACCCTGCTCCAAACCAGAAGAGGCTATGCAAGTTTTCATCAATGGAGAAAAGACAGGAGGAAAGTTTGGTATCCATACTCAGTAAGACACAGCCAGTGAGCATAAGGCTCTTATAGTAAGATTTAATAGATACTTAGTCTCTGAGATGAAGTATTCAGATTAAAAACTGATATTCTAAAATTTCTATGGCACAAGTGTCATGAAGCACTTTTGCTTTGGTCTAACTCTTTTCCTTAGAAAAAAATCAATTATTTTATGATCACACCCAACAGATCTTCACGAAGATGATTCTCACATGAGGGAAGAGCTGCAAGTTAAGCAGAAGACCTTGTAGCCAAACCTCTGGGACTGGCTTTCAACAGATGTTAACTACAAGCCAGAGCCACAGGATGGTGGTAAAGTGGTAATCACTGAGAAGTATGCAAGCTGATTTATCAAACTAAACCTGGCTGTCAGTTTTGCATATTTGGGTATGACAGAATTCTTTGGGTAGTCGATAATGACGGTTTATCAGGAAACAGGACCAAAATCATGAAGAGAAGTGTCATTAACACAGATTAAGCAGTCTTAAACATCTTAACTGTTTCCTGTCCTTACGGTTTGCACAAGAGAACATTAAGTCAAGCAGCCACTTGAAGTGGGTACTCTCAGTAAAGAGCATTTCACAAGAAAAATACAAATTAGATAAACATGTTCTGAGTGACATACCTACAGCTTCCAGCACATAGAAAATATGCCATACATGAGTATATGTGCTTGAAACATGAGCTGCCAAATTCCTTACCCTCAATTAATGGTGCACAGCAAGTCAGTGTAACTCCCTTGGTCTATCACATATTCACAAGAAGCTAAATACAGACTATTTGAAATTGAGCTCACATTTTACAGTTAAAGTAGCTTGCATAATTAAGTGACAGCCACTAAGACTAATATTCAGTGTTATTCTCAATAGCAGCACTTGCTCAAGCCATTCAGGAAGAGTCTTGTATGAAGCATCTCAGTTACACCTTTGAATTTACTCAGTGTGCTTCAAGTTTCTTTTGTTAGAAGGATATTAATAAATTCAGTCTTTAGAAATGTACTGGAGCTAGAGAAGCTTGCAACCAGAACCTTTCTGCTAAAAAGACAAGAGATTTAGCTTAGAGATATTAATACATTTTTTAAAGTTCACAAAGATCCTTTTAGGAGCGCCAGATAAAGTTAATGCTCCAAAAACCTAGCATACCTTTCACATCAATGCAAAATGACACTAGCTGTTGTATGCTGGTATGCAGAACTTTGTATATGATGTTGCACTGCAATTCAGGTATTATCAAATGAACTCAAGAGGAGAAAAGTCGCTTTACCAGTGAAAACTTTGACACAGGCAACAAGTAAGATGAATCTTTCCTGAAGAAGTTGGCCATGTGTATATCGCCCAGGCAAATCAGTGATGTACCTACACACTAATGGACTTCCCAGATTGCTCGTGGAGCCCAGCAGTATAATTACACGTGACTGAATACAGGAGACAGCAGCCCCGTTTTATGGGATGAGGACATTGCACATTATCACGCTGCTTCCACGTCTTACTTCCTTCTCTAGAAAAAAGCCCTTGCAACGTGTCTGCTGTAGTACGCGTAGCAGGGGAGGGTTAAACGCCCACAGCACCGCGGGGCAGGGGCCGCCAGGTAGGCGCAGAGGGGCGGCCGGGGGCGATGCTCGGCGCTGCTCTTATCGCGGGGACAGGCATCTTATCGCGGGGACAGTCATCTTCTCATGACTAAGCAGGCGGCAGGCCCCAGAATGCCGCTGTGCCGCCGCAGCCCGGCGCTGTGCCGCCCGGCACGTCCCAGCCGCAAGGAGGAGTCAAGGACGAGCACACGCGGGGCCGCCGTGCCCGCGGCTGCCGGGGGGGGCTCCCCCCTGCTCGTGGTGGGGAGACACTGCTCGTCCTCCTGCCCGCCCAGCACCGCCCGGAGGCCCCGGGCGCTGGGGCTCGGCCCTGGCCGCCTTCACCGGGGCGGCCGAAGCGAGCAGCGGCAGGCGTGTGGGGGTGCATGGGGGTGCCTCCTGCCGGCGGGCCCTCTACCAGCCCCAAGGCTCCCCAGTCTCACCTGAACTTCTGGAAGCGGTCCTTGTCGCCCTCGAACAGCTGCCGCAGGACGAGTTTAGAGGCGTTCGCCTTGTGCCACTCGAGCAGCTTCTTGAAATGGGGGTCGGCGGACAGCGCCATGTTAGCGGCAGGGCTGAAGCAGCTCACGCTGCGGCGCGGAAGCAAGCAAGGCGAGCGGGGATGGGGCGGCCGCCCCTGGTTTTATAGCAGCGAAGCTCGGCCTCCTGCCCGCGGCTCCGCCCCGGCACCAGCCTCCTTCCCTTCGGCGGGATGAGCTTCCTCACGGCCGGGAGAGGCGCTTGCTGAGGGGTGGCAACGCGTCGAGGCTGTGGGGACGCCCGTTATGAGCCCCCCTCCCTCCTCCAACATACTGCGCAACGCGGTTCCCTCGCCCTGGGGCACCTGCGTGAGGCAGCGGGGGCCGGTGGGTTCGGTGCCTGTGACCGGGTTGGAAATGATCCGCCTTCCCTGCTGCCGCCACTGAGGGCCGTTTCCAGCCCGGTCCCCCCAGCCCCACTGAGGGGTGTGGGGGCCGCAGCGGCTTTGCTCACGCCGGGGGCTCGGCGCCAGCCCCGAAACCGGCCTTGGGCATGGAAATCCCTGAGAAGCTGAGCGCAGCATCTCCACTGCTGGGTGCTGGGGCTTTGGCTCCGGCAGCCTTGGCTTCCCCAGGCTCTTACATAAGGAGCTCGGCGCCTGGGCCGAGCGGCTGGGGCCTGGGTGCCCGCCTGGCTCTGGGGCGCGGCCGCCGCCTGCTCAAGGCAGGCCGGGGCAGGCGAGCAAGCAGCTGCTTGGTTCTTCAAGGAAAAAAAGTGGCTGTTCTGGGCACAGAGCAAACGTTGCTGAAACAGGGGCGTTTGTCGGCTTCCGGGGATTATGCGCTTGAGGCTTAGGTGAATAAATCCCAGTGAAGTCATATTTTAAGCACCTAAGCCCCTTCATGGATCTGGGCCTAAATCAGTCACAGAATGTGAATTTGACTCAGATCACTAAAATCACAGCCCAAGCCCTAAGCAACAGAATCTACATCTTTTTCCTTACTGAAAATCCCCAGACATTCTTAATTGAACCTGATTATGTTACCAAATGCATACTTCAGTGACAATAAACTTTATAACAAACATCCTTCCTTGACTCACAGTGCTCTTGTTTCTAAGGTTTGTTTGTTTTTCAAACTTAAAATAACTGTTTAACAAGCCAAATATATATATATATATTTTTCTTCAGCATAATAAATCTTAAACACTTCAAATGTTTTCACTTCTTTGGCAGTTTTGGTGGTCACTTACCCCTGCTTGTCACAGGTTTGGGCAACTTCTCGAAGGCAACGTGGGTTCTTTCGTGCTGCCTAACCATCCATCAGCGACTGTGGTTCCCTGCATGCTTTCATGTAAGGAAGAAAAGATAAAAGTAACAATTGGACTGTGAAGGTGATTCCACAAAGAAGCACACAAGTGGCCAGTAAGCGTTTAAGAAGCTACTTTGATCATCATGCAGATTGCCACGCTAACTTTATAAATTTTCCTTCCTTTTCAAGGTCTTTAGGATAAAAATCTCAGTAAAACTAGACTCCCATTCGTAGTCAGGCTATAACCCAGGATATAAAGTTCTCTGCCCTAACAAATATCTTCTATTTGTCATGGGGAGAGAATAAGTACCCTTTAAATATCTTAGCTTTACTGATGGAGTTTCATAGTCAGTCATTAAACATTCCTGACTCACCTGTATGATTTTTCTCAAATCAGGGCTAAAGGGATTTAATTAGTCTCACCACATCCCCACCAAATCCAGTGATCCCTTACATACATACATTTTCCTCAGTTTTTCTTCTGCTATCAACAGTAGTTACCCCACTTTCCTTGTCCTCAGAGCACCTGTCATGTCTTCTTTTTTACTGCTTAGTCTCAAAGTGAAGGTCTGCCATTTGTACAAATTTACATTCACTTCTCTTGCAGGTCCTCCCAGCTATCCTGTTGTTTTCTTAAACACAGGTGACATCACAATTTTACTTCTACTTTTCCTCTTTTATTATTTCCCATTTGGCAGTTCCCCTATCCTGCCTTTCACTGTAGAACTCTGCAAATATCTAAGTTGCAATCCTCTTCTTGAAATTCAGAATTTCATTGCATCTTGATATTTGACCAGCTAAAATGTCTTCCTCTGATTCCTTTATTAATTTTTCACTCATTACTGTAGTTCTCTTTTTTTCTCACCTCACTGTTGCACCTCCTTTGCAACCTACCCAACCACAGCACAGCTCTGTAGCTTCCTACTGCTCTGATCATGTAACAATCTTGAATTGCATCATTGTTCTTTTCTTTTTCATATGAAATTTGAATCCCACGTCCTCACACAGCACAACTGCCCAACTGTACCTCAGTCCACGATTCAACACAGCTCTATTCAATTTTGTTTCCCCTTACCTGTCTTTTTTATTATGTTCCTTGCATAATTTGAATTGTCTCCAAATCCTTGAGATCTTAAACCTTCAAGATCTGCAAATTCATCTGACCCAAACCCAAAGTCAGATGGATTTTGTTTGCTTCACATCCCAAATAAAAGGATGTTTCACATCCAAGCATTCTCCTCATGCTTAATTTTATCTGTGCAAGAGTGTATAGGGTCAGGTAATCAATAAGGACATACTAATTCTGGTTCACAGTGTGGACCACAACATCACTGTCTTGCTGCCAATTCCACTCTCTAAAATGCTAATTTTATTACTCATAGTTACTGTGTATGCTGTTCACATACTGTAAATTCTGTTTGCTTTGTTTTGTAATACTTTATTCTAAGATTTTGAAATGTTTTCTCTCATTTCATTAACCCTAAACTTCTTAAGTTATCTGCCATTTATATTTTCTTGCACATCCTTCCCTGCTGCCAGTACCTTCTTACTTCCTATAGTCTTTTGCTAGGCTACAGGATATACAATCCTTAGAAAGTTCTAGAGTTCAAACTACCCCTGCAGCAGACTATGCAAATTTTATGACATACAAAAAAGATATCCAGGTCAAGGTCCTAATTTTAATCTCTCAAGTCTACAGGATAAGGTTTGTAGCTGTTCCAGTAGTTGTTTCTTTCCTTAAGCTGTGCAACAGCTGACCACTACAGGGACAGTGAGGCCTTGTCTACATTGAAAAGATCAATTGATTTCATTGTAGGGGGTAAAAGGAGGATTTGGACCTGGGAGCTTCAGCAGCTGAGACAGCTGTTTCTTTGACAGCTGCTAGCTGTCATACCACTTTCCCTTAAGATTAATTTTAAGGCAGCTCTAATGTAGATGGAAGCCATGATGCAGAACAAAGACAAAACCTTAGACTAATGGAAGATAGATAGTGTGAACACGGTGATGCTTTGTCTTTTGCATAGTATCCAGCTGAAACACATTCCCATTCCAGAAAGGCCAAAGGCTATCACAGCGAGGGATGACACCCTTCGGGGTTGAGAAAGGGCATTTTAGTAAAGGATATTCTGTAATTGATGGAGATCAATTTTATGACCTATAGGGTACAATGGTGGATTTACCATTTTACAAATGCCAGCCTCCATTAAGAACAGCTGCACAATGACCTACTTATAAAAAAAGACAAGTGAAAATTCCATTTTGCAAGACAGCTGCATTGAAATTAATATTTCCAAATGAATGTGTAGAGCCTAAATACTACTGCCTCAGGCACTTATGCCAGAAAGGTTAAGTGGCATGTTTAATAGATAATCTCTATGATTAATTTATCAGAAAGAACCAAGTGGCTAATTTCCCCTAATTGAAATTTTCCTGCATGATATAAATTTTTCAGATATAAATCGACTTCCAGTTAAATCCATCGTACTAACTTTATTAAATGAAAGCAAACAAAACTACAATCTTGAATCCAGCTTTTGTTTTCTACTAAGGAAACAAAATATTTCCGCAGTGGCAGAGAAAGTAGTAAATTCTTCTGAGGATGCTGAGATTGGAGCAAGTTTCAGGAAAAAAAAAAAAAAAAACAGCAATCTGAGGTCAGGACTGACTGTGTCAATGTGCTAACTGAAATATTTGAGCTGATTATCTATATCTACATTTTTAAGTACTTCTACTAACTTTAAGTGCCCTGAGTTTTTAAGAATGGGAAGCTTTGCAGGGAGAGGTAATCTTTTTAGCTCAGACTGTGGTAATCAGATGCAACTCTTTTTCATGTTTGGCACGGAAAGAGCTAACTTCATGCTAAGGACAGACAGGAAGCAATTGCTCTGAGTTTAACATTGCTAGGTTAACCAGTCAAACATTTTGAGGGATAAAAGGGTACCAGCATGTGACAATGGAGAAAACTGGCAAACTGAGAAATAATACAGGTCTTAGAAAAGAGAAGTGTAGTTACACATTTCCTTTGGGCCATGAGGCAGTACATGTGCAGAAATTTTCCATGTATTGTAAAATCAATGTCTTCATTATAACCATATATATATATATATTCTGCATTGTCACTTTTATTTATCTTGTCTTTTCAGAATACTTTTTAAGTCTTTCTTGATGGTCAGGACAATGATCGCTGATGGTGATTATTTTGTTTAAAACTCCTGCTGCTAACACTTTCTGCTTTATTGCTTGGCTATGGGAATTAATTCCAGCATGCAGTAAGTGGTTGTAGTAATTGTACCCTTCATATAACCTTCATAAGGACTTTCGGTTCATTAGATAACACACACAGTTTTGGAATGTGCATGTTAGGAAACATACTGATGGCTCTTGTGCAGAGCTGTCAGATCTTGAATCCACTGTGCAAGTGCTTGGCACTTCTGAAACCCAGCTTGACATTGCTAAAAGAGTGAACCTTTGTGGTTTTCTGAGGATTTCCTCATGAGTCCCTGGGACTAACTCACATTCCTCATTCAACGTCCTGCACCATATCTTCTCTACTAAAAAGTGTTGCCATTGATTAGAGTCACGATATGCAAGCACTTCTTGGCTAGAAAACTGTATTTTTAATACTCTTTAAATCTGTCCTAGGTTTTACAGGTTTTAAAACTCATGCAGAAAAATTTTGCAAGTTGCTCTCCCTTCTCTTCCCCCTCAAAGGGGCTGGGGCATGTGTGCAGAATTCTTCGCTATTCCAGATACAGTCCTGCCTGGTCTTGACCGACTATGCCCCAGGGAGTAGCTTCAGACGTGGAAGACAAACTGAAAAGCTGGGCCGGCTGCAGCCCCCTGTCACCCCAGGCAGTTCCCTGGCAATGCAGCAGGACAGCGCAAATGCCGTGCGAGGGAAACACAGCCAGTCGGGAGAAGAAAATAGTAATAATGCACAGCAGCTCTGCGTGGCAGTCATCGTTCAAGGTTCTGCAGTAGCTCTGCAGCTTTGCTAACCAGCTACCAACAGATGGCAATACTGCACTGGGTATTCGGCATCTGAATACCGTTTGGTATTTGAATACACCTCATGTGGGCCAAAACCCCAGTAACACAGGCATCCTAAGAACATCAGTTGTACTATGTTGGGAAAAATCTTCCAGTGGTGTTAGAGACATGGACTGTAACAAAAGTATTTTCTAAAAGTTTCTTATTGTTACAAATAGCTTTCATCTACCAGAAAGGGAGCCAGAATATAAATGAGCATTAAGCCACCACATTTTAATTTCTTGGCATTTTAAATTAGGTGACAGCAATAGAAGTGAAAACACAGGTAGGAAGTGGGCTTGTTTTCTCAGAAATACAAAAATTGTTAAAACTAGAGCTTCCTTCATACTAGGAATGGTAACATTTTGAAAAAAAACGAGTTTTGTTCACATGGAAGCAGGGCCTACCGTGTGTTAAAATGATTGCTGATAATAACCATAGTTTCTTTGGCTAGGTCCACTGTTTCATCACCCCTATATGTTAATAGACTGTATTACAGGTAGTAATTTGGTAAAACAATATTAAGTCGGGAAAGGTTCAATTTTGAAAGAGATAAAGCAGCTGTATATGTACGAGTTAGTGTATACACATACATCTGTATATACATGCATGCATATACACAAATTGTATTAAACATGCTCTCTTATTAAAAGTTGACAGTGTACTAGAGACTTGGAGAACAATGAATGTCATATAAAGAGTATGGTAAGAAGGTAAATTAGAAACCAGTAGGGTTTTCCTTTTGTCTAGCAATTTGCTTATTTTATTTATTTTTAAATTATCTATTTATTATTTATAATAATTATAATTATAGAATATTTATTTTAAAATTATTTGTATTTATTTTTGGTTAAACTATTTTATGATTTACAGAGAACTTCAAGAGGCCTAATTAGACCCCATCACACAGGCAGTCTGAGGGCAAGCAAAACTCATTGTTGACAACTATAAAGTATTATGCTATGGGAGGGAAGAAGAGAAGTTATGTGCTTCACAGCTTTCTAAAATATTGTGTCAGCTTAGAAAACAAACAGGTCATGTTTAGTTGTGGTTGACATCCTATTTTGGGTGTGACTGAAGCTGTTTGTAGGCTCTCCTGCTATTGTTCCTGATCCTTCTGGGCTAACCTGGTGGAAGATCCATTGAGATGAATGCCACCTAAGTAGTAAACATCTCTGTAAACACCTAATACGGAACACATATGGGAAAGAATCCCAGTATTGTCCTTTCTGAAGGTCTTAACCTTTCCATGCTTCAGTTATCAACTCACAAAATGACTGTAATGCTAACACTGTACATGAATGGTAACTAGTTAATTAACATTTCTTATAGTCCTGAAACCCCAGATTAATAGTGCTCTGGAGTATAAAGACATAATATTATTTCATCGAGCATTTGTCATTTAAAAAGCCCTATGCCTAAAGCTTTAATCAAACTCTGTTAAGATGAGAGTAATTTTCATTCTTGTCACATTTGGATCTTTTGTCTCTACTACGATGCATGGACAGGTCAACTATTTCTTTTGAGAAGAGCACAGGCACTACTATTTGTATGACCAGGGATACCAGACCCAATAGTAGAATTCTACACTTGAGAGAGGTGGATAGTTGTTTTAAGAGTTATTTTTAGAAGGTATGTTTACTCAATTTACAAACTGTGATCCTGTATTACTTCTATTTGCACAGAAAAATTTATCCTCTTCAGTTAACTATAGTTAACTCAAGCTACCAAGTCACAATGTCTCTAGAATGGCTAAGACTATTATTTTTAGTTATATAAAGCAATTATTGGTTACCAAAATTATACCTTTTTTGGTAGCACAGGAATACATTCATCTTTGATACAATTCTTCTATAAGCATTTGGATTTTAACAAGGCAGGAAAATAATTTATAATCTTCCATCATGTTACATCAAATACTACAGAAAGCTAGGGTATTATTTTGAATAATGAGCGAAGGACGAATACTATTCAGTAATGTCCACTGCTATAGAAATCAGAGTTTTCTACAGTGGTCAAGAACACTTATTTGGATAATACAGCATCACTTCAGATGTGCATGTGTGACTTGAGGCTAAAATTTCATAGTCAGTTCACAATTGTGCCATAAACATTAATATAGGAACACAACTGAAAATGCCAAGACACCAATGGCAATAAAATCAGGCCCCATGCAGTGGCGTTTTCAAGCTGCAGATGACACTATGGAGCATCAGATTGCTTACTGGGGTACCAGTTTAGTGTCCATACAGAAATCGTCCTCTTTTCCAAAAGGTAACACAATCTTCTGCCAAAAAGATAACACACGTTTCAACACCAACAGAAGCTTGTTATTCAGGCCTTTTCATCTTGGTCAGCACACAGCATCAAGAACATCACTGCATGTACAATGCAGGCAACAGCAAGGTCTGAGGCAGTGGGCGTGGTGGGACTGCCCCTTTCAGAAGCAGACAAAAATTTCTGCTGGATCATAAAGACTGCGTAGCGATGGCCTGCAATAAAACAGGTTCCAGTGACTACACAGAAGTAGCTCTGAGAGCCTGTATTCTTATGGTTTATTCCAGGAAGCTAACTTTATGCAGAAAGCTTTTCCTGCTTTTTTGTGTAATCAATACTGACGGGTAAATTCCTTCTGAAGTATTTTTAGACATTAAATACAAATTTAATCCAGTCTCTTGCAATTCTGTGTTTCTTTCCCTTTACCAGGAAAGAAGCTGAAATAAGATTTTTACTTTGAAAGGGACTGGAAGAACAGCAATGGTGCCTGCTCTGATTTTTATATTACATTCAGTTTAAAAATTCTATACAGATCTATTTATTTACTCGTTGTCAGCCTTGCCCACTTACTATACAAGGTTATTATGGCTGACTTGAATATGAAAATAAAAAGAAATTCAGGAAGCACAATTAATAATTCTGCTACTGATGCAATGACCAGGAAGCTTACTCTTTCATAACTGCATTAGTGGTGTCACACTAATGAGACTAAGTAGTAGAAAAAAACTAAGGAGATTTTTTCTCATGTGGAAGGATGGTGAATTAAATTAAATACATAAAGTAACTGCATGATAAATTATGTACATTTTGTCTATATTTTTGTCTATATTCACAGTAAAAGCACTTGCCTAGTTCAGACAGGAAATCATTGCGAAAGCCTGGATGTGGGGCTGTGATCCAGCCATCTTTGTCTCCTGTTTTTATAATGTGAGCCAATCAGTTAGGTAAAATATCATTTCACTGAAAACAATGGGAAATTCATTTTGATGGTAGTGAAATTATGTTGGATGCCATAATTTTTCCAGGTAATTGTTATATTTATGATATATTTGCATTAATTACATACTATTATAATTATGTGTAATTACATACATTTTACATAGTGTACTTATTTTGCACATACACTATAAAATAGAGAGGGAATGTCTTAAGACAAAGTATGTGGATAAAATGCTACTTACTGCCAGGTAAAAAGTACTTTTCACAACGGCAATGGTTTAATACAGTCATTTAAGTTACTTAGGTTTCTAGCAAAATGCATTTTCTACAGTCATGGGGTCTGATCTCAGTCCCAATAAGTTTAACACAAAGATTGCTCATCTTAAAAGCAACAGAACCACACTCTCAGAATATTTCTTTCCAATAGGCTTACTACTCTTAACTGTTCACTGTTGCTGCAGTGAATAGCATACACATCTGAGGATTAAGGCTTTTGCAGTATCCAACAGGAGGTGGCTTTCAGTTACACTATCTCGATTATATGCGTATTAATTCAAAGTTCTAGCAAATTCCCTGTGTATGATTTTTAGATTGCCAAGAGAGTCCCTAATGGGAAGCGCAGACAACTTTCAAGTACCATTCACATGTAGTAATTCTTGGCAGCTGACCCACTAAAGCAGAGTTTTAAGACTTGTGCTTTGCACTATCATTTCTGCTACTAGTTTCCTTCCTCCCCTCTCAGTGGGACTCCTGTCGGGAATGTAACACACATCAGTGGAGTAAGCAGTGATGTGCCAGCCTGCGTCTGCTACAAAGCGGCCTAAAAATAAAACCCAATTGGACAATGCCATTTGGTGTACAGCAGCAAACGTTCCAGTAATGTAAACCAGACTGTCAGCAAAGATAAATGATTGTTCAGCTGCATACCAAACAAATCTCAGGATCTTAAAAATAATAATACTAATAAAAAAATCTTTGATTTTCACTTATAAGCTTAATCTCTAGAGACTTATTATCATTGCAATTTAATGAATTATCACATCAGTGAAATTATAACGAGCATCTCATGAACATTTTGTTTAAAATTACTAATATGTTTTAACAAACCAGCCCATCTTGCAGCTTGTTTCAGTTCAAGAAAGTTCTCTGGTAATGTAGATTTTGTTTTACAAAATGCCTACCCATCAAGTGACATTTTTTCCTGTGCATATCAGAAGAGCTCAATTGTTTTGCCACGATCTCTCTTTAAAATCTCGGTTCTGTAGACTGACTTTTTCAAAACCAGTCTACAGGCTGATGTTGTTATTTCTACTGATTCGATTTGAAATACCTATTTATTTATTTATTTCCCTGTGTGTGTATATGAGATTCCTTGAATTTAAAAGGCTATGGTCACATGGAGTGCACAAGTAACTGATGCAAATATTTTCAGGCTCTTCAATTACAGATACAACTTTGTACCTCATCTTTCAAGCTACTTTACAATTTTGCACAGGAGAACTCAAAAAGAAATCACATCCCTACTGAATAAGATTCTAAAGATATTTACAGTTCTTAATTCTTTATTCATAATTCTTTGGCCTTGAAACAAATGCCAACATTCATGTTATTGTAAAATGGGAGTAGAATTAAATGCCTAATGGAATCACATTAGCTGCAGGTCTCAGGCCTTTAAAGAGATCAATAAATGGATCTCACAGCAAGATCAGTTCCATGATTTTTAACATCATTAATTAAAAACATGACAAAGGCTAACGTGCTTTAGACATCTTCTATTTGTTACAATGTTTATGCAGAGAAAGCCCAAAATTACATGTATACCATTGTGCAGCTGGAGAAATGAGTTTTACAAACATTTCTGTTTATGTATTTTCAGAAAAATGATTACATACTCTAAAAAACATAGTGTATAAAACCACTACAGATTGAACTTCATTCTTATTATGTACTATGCTGTTTTGCCAGTCCTGCATGTACAAAAACCATGAGAGAACATCACAAAGCATTACAAGTTTGATTTTCTTAGGAAACCACCATTCCTAAAATTTGGAGACTAAAAACCATCAGTTGCATGCAACTTGCAATCAGAAGTCCAAAATTAGCAACTCTGAAGTCTCTCAATATGTCATTTGCTCCATATGAGAAGAAAAACAGAAAAACTCCTGTCAGGGACAAATTCATTTAATCCCCAAATCCTGCTCCTCTGAAACCATCACTGGGGTCACCCTGTCTACACAGTGAAGAGTTTGCTTGTTGGCACAGAGGTCAGTCAAATTCACGTGTTTGTGGGCAATTATTCCAGGAAATAGCAAATCATATTACTTCAACAACTATACAGATTATTTGTTCTCTAAAATAAATACTCAATAGAATGGGGGGAAAGGGAGGTGTACACATTGTACATTTTAATTTAAGAACCCAGTAACAGAAATTTTTAATTACTTTTATGATTATTATCTGATACAGTCTCCATGACAGGACAGAATTGTCTCCAAAGGCATAAAGAAAACATTTAGATCTGCATTGCTTCCCCAACTCATAATGCTGTTTACAAGCCCCGATGCTATTGCAGTTTATTTACCACCTTCTTCTATTTTTAGCACTGGTATGGTGAAAAACAAATTACAACTCTCTGTATTTTTATCACATCAATCTTTATAAAAGCATATAATTCATTTATTTCTTGCAGTGTCTGTGGTGACAAGTGAAGCTAGACAAATCAGTGTGTGTATTTATTCATGTACGTATGCATTTCGTGCTATGCTTTAATGGTGTCTTTGAGTTGGACAAAAACTGATTACAGCTAACGTTAGTGAAATATAAAAAAACATAGGCTTATCATTCTGATATCCTTATTTCATATTGAGACAGCATGTATTTACCTTACTCAGAGGAAGCTAAGCATAAGCTACTTTGTTGTGATAAATTCATGACAGGTTCCCCCACTAATTAGTTTTATTTCCTATATGGCTGTGCAGTACGATCTTTTTTCTTCTCCTTTAAAGCTAAACTGATTATCTGTCAACTACATCACCATGCAGTATTCTCTGTATCCTATTATTTCCTTCTTGTCTTCCAACTCCTGGAATTAAAAATGTCCTTGAGACGTATATAGTGTTGACAGTCAATACCAGTATCAAAGTCTAGTTTTGAAAGATCTATATAATAGCAGTTCCCCACTCACTCCTGGAATTCCCAAAGAAAACTAACATATGCAAAATCCAACAACAGAAAACAACTGATGTATAGTATGTGCATGGCCTACACATCATTTTACTACTCCGCTTTCAATAACCATTGTTTTGAAGTTATGTGTCTGAAAGTATATGAAGTATATGTATTTGGGTTATAGCATCTTGATGTGTCAGTGTGGAATTCACAAAAAATGCACCTGTAGGTACTGTTTATCTGCTGCTTTGAATTATTCAGCAGTGCTCACACGAGGCTGAAACGTTTCTTCCCCTCAAACCTCAGCAGGCAGTTGCTGCCACAGGGCTGTTGTCTCATGGTCCCTCATGCCAACACATATGACTTAAACAGGAGTTGCATACATGCAGTTCCTGTGAGACTGAGGTTTTGTTTCCTGCCTCTTAGACCAGCAACAACTGTGTTCTGACAGTCTAGCTTTTTAGCTGGTATGGTAGCTTTACGTGGTAGCTTTTTACATCATTTTTTACAGTACTGCAATTGATGAGATGTCATGCAAAGAGCAGAGAACCACAGCTACCAATTTCAAAAAAGTTAAACACAATTTATACTAATGACAGATGAATCAGGACCTTTGGAGCCAAATCACAGGAGAGAGGTTTGTACATGCCTCTTGACCTCAAAGTTAAGATAGGGGATGCAGAGAGCACCTTTAAATAGACCACACAGACATAAAGGGCATCGATCTGCCTTAGATACCCTGGTGCCTTTGAAGATGATGAAGGATCTAAAGTACTGAGTGATGCCAGAGAAATAACTTTTGGTAGCCCTTAAACTTCAAGCATAGGAATACCCAAACAAGACATTTCTTGGCTGTGAAAAAGACAGCAGTATAGTGAACCATAAACACTGTGAGACCTGCTCCTGGGTGCCTGGCATGTGTCCAGCAGCGCAGGATATTTGCATCTAATAACATAGCCAGCTGTGCGCCCTTTTGGCTAAGAAAGTTTAGAAAACAAACATAAGTAAAAAACCACTGGGAGCTGTATTGCTCACTTCATCTTAGTGATAAGCAGAGTGAACTCCTCAAGCCTGATGTCAAATTTACCAAGGAGAACCAGATCCAGGTGGTGGACCACAAAGAAAACAAACCAAATACACTCTTGGCTGCTGTTACAGAGAAAGTGTGAAAGCGTTACAAGCTGACTAAATAAATCAAGAACCTGAAACCTGCCACGGAGGTCAGCTACGCTGGCTTTCCTGTTGGAGCCAGAGGAAAGTGGTACTGAGCCAACCAGGCATTGCTAACTCACCGGCCGCATGGAACGCAGACAAGACTGGGTTGCCAAGTTTTAGTAAATAAGTCCCACTCTCCTCTGTCAACATCTTCTCAAGCACAGGACAGACAGGTGGCCAAAGACTACCTCATAGGTATCTCATGTTTCATGATGTCACCAGGAGACCTGGACTGCTCTGGACAGGACACCTAAAAAGAGGCTCTGTATTGAGGGGTTTATCAATAATCGTTTACAAAGAAAGCTTTTATAGTCTTGTATTTCATTGTTTCTGAGAAATGCCTTCCTGTAAGTGGATTACCTACAGCACAATCCCACGCAGGGCCTTTGGGTATTTCTGTCATTAATGAAGAAACTCTAGAGAAAAGACTAATCCATTCAAGTGTCGTGCCTGCATCAGAACACAGCTTTTATCAACTACAGGTTTCCCTGTGTTAGCAAGTAATTTAGCAAAGTTTTGACCATGAGATATTGGCTTGCAAGTTTCTCTGATATTTTTCTGTTCAACCTACTTTCATAATTCCATGTTCTACATTACGAAATGACTCCTTATTTGGCAGTTTTCCACAACACAACGTAATCTGTATAGGCAAAAGGTGGCAGCAGTACCACTAAGGCAGTTGAAATTAAGTTGCCTTTGTTACAGTACCCTGACAGACACTAAGGCAATGTGCTAACTAAAGCTTTCAGTTCCCTCTGCTGCAGGAACTACCATATGGAAATTCTTCAATACTACCATTTAGGCTTCCTTCCAGACCACTTCAAACAGTTATAAATATTTATAAACATATATAAAACATTTTGCGTATTTATATAAAAATAAATTTTAAATAAATCATCCAAGATTCACCATTCATCTGGTAACATGTTTCATATAGACCGTTAAAATAAGAATTATATGTCCAATGTAAGACACTTTCTAAAAAAGACAATTTGTGTTATCTGAGACATACATAACACCTCACTAAAATCAGTTACACAAGGTCAAGAAAAGAAAATGTAATTTGGCAGCTAGTAACTGATTTCAAACATTTAATAGAAGGGATTATATTTTTCTGTACCTGTCTATAAATGTAGCTCCAGAATTCATTCTAAATTTTGTTTTACTCCTTCTTAAGTTGTGTTTAGACTCAATTACATTACGAACCCTAAATACCCTATTAATAAATTGTGCCAGTCAGAATTACATTTTATTCCTGCTCACAATCTTACAATGGAATATACATAGATGCCATATTAATTTCTAGGTAAAAAGGATAGTCTAATTCTCATCACACATTTAGAGCATATCTGTTTTCTAATAGTCTTCTAAGATCTAGTATTATAAAATGTTGTCAACAACAGTTCTTTGTATCTCAGTCTCTAACATCTCCATACTTGCGGCATACTTTGCAAAGTTCTGAGCCAACGGCTAACCAATAATGAACTCATAATCATTTGATACTCGTCAGAATAAATCTATTTAAAATACAAAAAATTCTATGGTATTTAGATGGTCATGCAAACTATTTTACCACAGCTGGTTGAAAAGTACATTTTTGTGGTTTTGCAAGCTGACTCCTTTTTTGTGAAAGTTTTCAAGAAAACAAGCAAAATGAGATCCCAGACATCTGAATCATCAGACTTCAAAAAAATTATATCATGTTTAAGTAGTTGACTTCCTGAAGCAAAAATGTGAAATGCCAGTGACTATTTTGTGCATGTAGTTGGGAGTGCTCCATTCCTGTACCCATCTAGCTTATTGAAACAGAGAAAGAATTTATCTCAGGGTCTAGTCCTCCATTTCAGCACAACTGGAAGACAGCTTTTTAAGCAGAACAGCAACTTAAAAACAAACACATCTCCTTCATCTCAGGATTAGGGACAGTGACCTTAAAAATATCTGAAATTCTTCCAGTGCCTGTAAACAAAAAAGGACTGCCGGCCCTCATGATCATGTGTCACTTACAAAACATTCTTACTTGTTGGCTACTTTTTGGAAAGGTTATTTGCTGTCAATCAAGTGACAAGTTCTGCTTATAATAATGGTGATGACATCAGACCTGCAGAAGAGAAGATTAGTATGGGGTGTCTAAATATATAAACTAGAAGGTCATGGGATATGTCCAACGACAATTGAAGTCAATGGCTTCCATTCACTTCAATCAGAACAGGACTGGTACATGTAAAATAAGAGATTCTTTTGTATATATATTTATTTTCCCTGTAGCCAGTGTCACTGGCTTGCAGCCTAGGATTTTTTAAGGTGACCTGGATCTTTTATTTGTCTGAGAAGAAAAGGTGGTTGTCCCTATTTTTATTTTTAGGTAGCCATATATAGTCAGTCATGTTCACTCTTTCCAAAGTGGGACTTGCCCTGTGGAAGTAACAGGCAAGAATTTTTCCACACAACAGCCTGGGGGCTCTAACCACGGATTCCTTTTGCCATTTGGTAGTGTTTACAAAGAAGCTGGGCAAGAGGCCAATTCTCATTTTAAGCCTCAGGTTGGACACAATAGTTGGTCAATGTACTGAGGAGTATAAAGCATAGGTCAGCAGCTTTCCTGTTAGGCAGCAAATAACTAAATTTCATTTGTCTGAAATAGGATTTTAGTTGTCCAGGGCTGCAGGACAAAAGGACTATTCTCACCCTGACAGCTGGAATGGATGATTTGTGAAATGTATTTTTAGAAGTCTTATTTGCCTACGTGTATGCCTGCATTGTCAAACATTCAGACAGCAAGAGCAAGTTAGACTCTGAGCTGCGAGAACTGTGACATACTGTACAAACTGTATAATGAATCTAGGTCTAAAACTGCATTTTCATTACTTCTCATCCTCCAATTGCAAATGTACCATCCAAATATTGAGGCAACACCATTGCTGCTCTTCCTGTACTTCAAAGTACAATCACAACTTTCACAGTAGTTAGTAACCACAAAGGGAAAATCACTGTTGACACAATAGAACATTAGTGATCAAGCCTGCTTTCCAAAATCACCCTGGTTTTCCCCACATTTCCTTTTCCTATACATATCTCTATCTGATTAACAGAAACAACAATCCCTTGTAAATTAGTTTCTACCCTTAACAAGACAACCCACTCCTGAGGGATTCTATTACTAACATTCATCCTCCTAATCTTATCCCACACCTTGCTGATACGCATATCCTTATTAACATTAGCACACTGGCTATTGTGCCAGTGCTGCTTTTTTTCTGAGCTAATGATTTCTTCCTCTACAGCCCCTGAGATCAGGTTGCACTCATAATACGTTTCAAAGCTGGTTTCCTTTCTCGCTAAATAGCATTGTTACATTATTTGTTTATCCAGTGCACCGGTTTCCTTCCCTTCCTATTCAATGGAGGTCTTGGAAAGCACATATTTTGTATATATATATATGTAACATTGATAGGAAAATCACAAATATAATTGAATACATTTTTTGTGTGCAGATCTACATAGGACTTTACTAAATAGTTAATCATACTATCATCTTTCAAGACAATTAGAATTCACAGAATCAAAAATTAGAATATTCAGTATAAATATAGCATTACAAGCATTTAGGAAAACAAATTAATCATCATGTCACACTATGTATTTGTTAGTCCTTAAGAGTTTCCTCTTTATTTTGCATTGGTTATGTACTTCTACTGAATTGAATGTTTTCATACTCTATTCACATGAAGAAGTGTGAACTTTGTATTTATTTATCAGTCTGTCTTAAATTCCTACCATCTGGTTAAGAAATATTAGCTTTAAGGCTAGGATTTTTGTCAGTCTTCTGTGCATTTATGCTCTTAATCTATAAACTTCATCTGTAATAATTTTCAAATGAAATGTCTGACCTTTGGAGATGGTTAAGTGTTAAAAGTTGCTATATACCATTGTAAAAAAATATAATGATATGTAAATAAATCCTGTGAATTAAAATAAAAAATACGCTTATCAAAAAATTCTTTCAACACCACTGACAAAATCAAGTTCTGTGCAGAGCCACTGAATACAATTAATTCACTAGGGTAACAAAATACAGAGCAGATTTGGACACCTACTGCTGGTATAAAAGAACATTTGAGCATTGTAGTGAACTGTAAGGTCTGCAGAATAAATTTCTGCTTGTGAATACAGTATGTTTTCGTCAGCAGAGCTTGTGTAGTTTGGGGATCTGTTTGTCAAACTGTATCTATAGCACTATTTAGAAAAAAGGACTGGTGGATAGGCATCACCTAGGACCGTATTTTTATTCCAATATTTGGAATATTTTATATTCCATTGTTTGCCAGCTATCAGGGCAGGAGCCTGTTGTGATCCTGTGAGCACCGTATTACAGTCTTCACATGACCAAGAACTGCAAGGTATGTGGCTTCGATATCAGAAGGGAAAGAAAATTCCCAGAATAGTTTATAGGTGGGAAACGTCAATAGCTCAACAGGGATTACAGATTTCTTTTTGGACACGCCTGGACTGGATGTGCAAGAAAAGTCAAGAATGAGAGGTAATGTTTGCCTCAATAACTCCTGCTGGTTTTCTTTTTCCTACAAGAGTCTCCAAGGCTGTTCTGTGCAGGCTATGTGGCGCAACCTCAGTGCAAGAGCAACACTTGAGCTCCTGGAGAGCTGCTTGCAGCTAAAAGGCTCCAGAATGGCCACTGTGCTTCTCAAGGATAGGAAATACACGTATACCTAAAAACATGTGTGCTTGTCTGTGTCTCTCCCTTCTTTCTTTTAATAAACAAAACCAAACCAAAAAACAGGAGGTATTTTGGGTCTTTCTTTGGATTATTTTAAGGTGCAGCCAGAGATTCTGGCCTGGGAGGAAGGAAAATACATTGCAGTATTTTTAATCTTTCCCTTCCTTTTCAGTTATTTATACTTTGCTCCTATCAAAAACTTGTTCAACCCCCATCTGAGTCGTTATCTTTTTTTTTTTTTCAAATCAATGTTCACCTACTATTTAGCTAGTTAAAAGGAGAAAAAAGGTACCTTTTCCAGCCCTTTATTGCAATCCCAGAATAAAAAGAATGATCCAGTACCCATCTCTGTTGAAGGAGCCAACAATATGACAGCCTTCTGTTGCCTTGCTTGCTTTCCAAGTATTTCCCAGGTATCTCTTAATTTGAGGACTAAATTTACCAGGAAGAGACAAGCTTAGTAGACATACAAGAATCAGAAAAGTTCGGGGGCAACACATTGATGAGAAGCCCAGTCTGCCAGTAACCATCTGTTAACAGAGAAGGAAACAAAGCCACAGATTGCTCCTAGGCAGCTTCCCACAGACACTATTTGAGGACTATTCCTAGCTTGTGGATATAAGGTGTCCAATAAATTGTCAATTTTACTTCTTCCCACAGAGTTTTCTGATTAGCAGCACAAAAACTGGTAGAAATTATTTGTTTTCACTTTATTAGTATCATATTCTAGTGTTTTGTTGCCTTTTTTTTTAAAATAGAGCCAGATGACCAGAGGCTCAGTCCTGTAAACAAAGTTTTTGCTTATTTATATTCCAAGAACTTTTAATTATTCTCTCACCATTATATATGACCTTATTTTCTAACTTCTAACAACTATTTTTGTATGTTATTAACTTCTTGATCCATTTCAAATGTAAGATTCTAAATAAACCTTAGAAATAAACAATAACCACCTTCTGCTAAGAATGACAGGATTAACAGGATTTTTCTTTGGAAAGAAACAGGATTTGAAAATACATTGAATTGCACAGCAAACCTTTATATATAGAGTCTTCATTAAGCGTGAGGAATAATAATAAACTGGTTCAAATTCACACAGCAAAGCCGTCGTGTACCAGGCCTGTTTTGGTTGGGGCAATTTGTAAGGCTGGCAGCACCATGATAATTATGCCCAAGGGGACCAATTTCAGATAACTTTGTGAGCATTTTACCCAATCCCCAAATAACCGTTTAACAACAGTGGTGAACCCCATAGTTTCCCTAGCTAGCAACTTTAAACAGAAGAGGAATACTGTACTTTGCAGGTGCTGATGGTGATCTCTGTCACTGATCATTCCCGCGTGGAAGGACATACTGCACCTGACCATAAAACGACAGGACGAGAAACCTCGTTATCTGAGGTTAATATAAAATACGGACTGATTTTTATTATTTCCCGTCTTCCCTCGTCCTCCACTCTGAAGTAACAGCCTGCCCGTTCCTCACCCTCCCCATTTGCCCCCCAGCAGCCGGGGCTGGGTCCCCTCACGCGACAGGAGGCAGCAGGGGCCTGCCCCACACCTCGAGGGAGCTCGGAGTGTCTGTGTGTGTTCGTGTGGAAGGACCGGGGGCGAGCTCCTCAGCACCCCCATGCCGGGACAAGGCCCCACACCTCCCCGCTCACCCCTCCTCAGCTCCCTGAAGCGCCGCTCCCCCCCGTCAGCCCTCAGCCGCCCGCCCCCCTCCCGCCTTCCCCTTCCCGCTGTCAGTCGCGGCTCCGCCCGCCCCCGGCCGGTCCTTGCCCGCCTCCTTCCCTCCCCCGGCGCCCGGCGGAGGAGCCGCCGTTTCCGGAGTACACAGAGCGGCGCTGGCCGGGCGGCGGCGGCGGCTGTCGCGGGCAGGTGAGTGAGCGAGCGCCGCCGCCATGCCCCCTCTCATCGCCGCCCTTCCTCAGCCCTCCCGCGGCTCCGCAGCCTGCCGGGCCCTGGCGGTGCGAGGCACCGGGCTGGCGTGGCCGGCGTTACCGCCGCTCTCCTTCCCTCTCCCGGGTGCCTAGGCGAGCAGCGGGCGCTCTGGGGCCGGGAGGAGCCCCCCGGCGGCTCGGCGGGAGGGCGGCGGTGCCCAGAGGCGCGGCCCGGGGGCTGTCGCCGCGCTCCCTCGGCAGCGCCGGCCTGGCCCTGCTGTGGCGGCGGGAGCAGGCTCGGTACGGCTCGGCACGGGGCGGTGGCGAGGCTCCGGCCGCGTCCCTTTCTCCCCTTTCCTCCGCCGTGACCCGAGTGCGGGCAGCCCGGCGGGGCCTGCTCCTTGCGGGCGCCCCTTCGTGGCGTGCTGTGACCGCCCGCCGCTCCCTCCGGCCTGCTCCGGCCCCGCAGTGAGCGACAGAGACCCCGCGGCGGGGGCCTCGCCTTAGGGCGGCGCGGCTCTGCCCGGCCGCTTCCCCGCATCGGGGCCCGGCCGGGCTCCGGGGACTGCCCCCGGGAGGTGCCCCCTGGAGAGGCCTGGCACTAGGCTCCCCCAAGCCCCCGGCCCGCAGCGGTGTCTCCGCGCTGCCGCCCGCGCTCGGCTTTCACCTGACGCTCGCTTCCAGCGCTATTTAGTGTTATTCTTAGTCCCTCGTGTACATATTGCGGGCTGAAGGGGGAAACTCTCGTTTTGGGGTGTAGCTGAAAACTTTGCTACTATAGCTTCACTTCGCCCTGCTTGAGACAGGGCCTGCGCGGGGTCTTATCACTGAGTGGCAAGGAGCTGGGGCAGGTATAAATTTGCTAGGTGAAGGGAAGTTACTTCAGTAATCTGAACAATTTTGATAGATCTCTCTTGATTTTGTTCCAGGTGGAATTGCAAGCCTAGTTACAGGTACAAGTCAGCCATTATTATTAGTTTTCCAGAGGAACTGGGTGTCATGGTGAAGAGGGCGGCGTACATCAGCCCTCTATAGTGGCGATAAGTGTCCGGCTCCTCACAGCCGGTCAGCCTGGGGCTTTAGAGGCACGTGTAGCTGGCAAAAGGTGCAGGTTTGGTTCCCAAAATGGCACTGGGCCTTGTAACAGCCAGCGTGGCTGTTGGATAATCTCAAAACCAGAGGCCGGGGAAAAGGTCAGTGCTGGTTTTAAGGCCGTTGTTGCTTGTATACTCAGGCTGACACCATCTTGGGGTGCTGTTGCTGTTTTCTGTGGGTGACGGATGGCTGAAGCTCCTGCAATCTGCTCCCCTTCCTTCACCTCTCTGAGGTATGTGGCATGTGTCGCGGAGCTCCCAGCCACATGAAGGTTTCGGTATGCAGTTCATGGGATCAGGAGTGCTGGCCGATCATGGCGTGCACTCAGGTGCTATTTGTGTATCATGTACATCGTGATTTTGCACTTGGCTGGAGCCTTTTCCTAAGTAGCGTTTCTACAGAAGACCCTAATTCTGGAGAGAATTGCTATTCTTCCAAATTTAGGACTTGCACAAGGATTTTGCTTCTTTTTCTTTCCCTCCTAGAAGGAGGGCTTTTCTCTTTTGCACTATTACAGTTGTGAAGAAGGTGTGTTTTGGGTCAACATGTGTTTCTGCTGCTTCATGTCACCTTTGAGGTGTGAGGAACTGGGCTGGAAGCAACGCGGAGCTGCTCCTTCATGTGCGTCTTGTGGTGTTGCTTCTTAGGTCAGCGTAAGGCATAAATCCTTCTGTTAGCGTTTTTCATTCTGAATCAGGAGTTACTCAGAGGTGTTAGGAAACTAGAAATACTGCATACAGGGAATATTTTTGAGACAAAAGTCTCTTCTGAGACTCTGAAATGTGGCTAACGATTGATCCTTCGTACAAAGCAGTATGAAAATAATCTTTTAAAAGAATAGTCTGAGTTTCTTCCACCTCTTAGGCATCAACTTGTATTTGATCACTTGAATCTTTTTTTCTGTGTTTTTTTTTCTTCTGCCTCCAAACTAAGAGCGCTTTTCCCCCCACTTCTTCCCACAATGTATTATTTTTCATGACCTCCTCTTCCCCTGCATACAAATGACTGCCAGGCTTTCTTTGCAGGAAAACAATTGTATTTTTACCGTCGTGTGAGGTATAAGTAAGCTTCCTTTTATATCCTGTATTGAGTGTAGTTTTAAGTGCTGCTGCTTGCCTCTCATTACTCGAAACAGGGTGGTGTGAAGAGAAATTGTGCCGCTGCTTTTGTTTATATAGTAGTGCTGTAATAGGAAAAGACTTGTTCTTGGTACAGTGAATGCTGGTACACCAGAGATCCTGCTAATGATAGTGATTAATAGGTGCTGCTCAAAATAGCTATCACTGTTGATATGACTAATTGTACTGTATGAGAAGAACTCCTTTATTCCCAGTAATCTCAAGGTGTTTCTACAGTTCTAGAGAAATGCCTGATACGTGCAGACAGAGAAATGCCCAGTGAAATGCAGAACTTAAAATGAAGTGTGGCAATTCTTCAACAGCTTGCTGCTGTGCTGCAAAAACACTTGGGGCTGAAAATGAAGAATATCTTCTTGTGGTTACTGTAGGTAGATAGAATATTATTACTGGAATTGGATGCTAGCCAGAAAAACACCCTACATGTTACAAACAATGCCAGGGTATTGTTAGTAGCTATAGAAAGGGTTTTATATCATACATGAAAGATGACATTTCCAGCAGCATGGGTAACCTCATCACAAAAACAGTGTGCTGAGGCTGGTTCCCAGGGCAGCTGATTCTGCTAGGCTCGACAAAATCTACATTATAATCACAACAGTCTTCCTAGAGCTTGGTGATATGTCTCAATTAGTGTTTTTTGACCTTCGTTGGCCTTTGGGTAACAACAATTTATTAGTAACATGCTGCAGGCAATCTTGTGTTCTCCAGGCAAAATTGTATTCTGGGACGTTTAAATTTTGTACATCTTGTGGCTGAAAGCAACTCTGGAACCACAGGTCTAAACCACAGAAGGTGCTGTCTCTCGGTATCTTCAGAATCTGAAGCTTTGCCTGGTAGGATGAAAAAATGTTTTGAAAGCTAAGTGGAATTTGTTAAAGATGTGTTCCAGACTCACTGAGATGCTAGTATTAATGTTTTGTTGTGCCTTTTTGGCTTTGTGTGGGTTTCTTGTCTTCTGTTGTTGGTATATTTAAGGATAATTTTATAGTAGGAGGGATTTAGTCCATTCTGCCCCCAAAGAAACTGTTAAGTTGTGGGAGAGGGGAGCATGAGGCATTAATATTACTAATACTTCTTTGCAGTTTAATTGCTGAATTTGTCTGATATGATCCCAGTCTTCTGGTGTTCTGTGAATATATCATTTTGGTCAAATCAATGAATTTTGCCAAAAAGATGACATTGGTGAGATGTTTCACTAATGTTACAAGACAAGAATTATTTTGGGAACTGTGGTGGTCTTGAAATAACAATCTTGCCTTAGTCAGTTGTAATTGGTGAGGATTAGTATATTGTTTTCTTAAAAATAAATTTGGGGAGCTTACTCTGCATGGTTCTATTAAGCTTATCAACTTTGCACGAGGCAAACTGACTTCCAGCGACCTGAGTTAGAGCAGCCTTAGAGTACAAGGGGAAGAGTGGGTGTGAGGGGGAACAGCAGAGCAGAGATTCTGGAAATGTGGGTTTAGCTTGGAAGAATGAAAGAAAAGGGCTGAAAAGGGGAATGCAAGGTATTCCTGGTGGTGCTGAGGGAATGTTGAGGTGGCTGTGAGTAAAGATCAGTAGGGTGTACATGAGGTGGGAGTAGCTGGGGCTGGTGGAGCATGTTCAGGAGTCTTTTTAGCAAGTCAGACATTCTTCTGTCTGTGGTATTACCTGCTGTTGGTGGTCCACTGGCTTCAGGCTAATGATAACATACAAGAGCTTATCGGCGCAAGCACCTATTGCAAATTTTATTAAAACAATTAAATTTTTAAGTAGGATATTCCAGACCTTTACTTTGAAAACCATTTTCACAAAGGAAATAAATACTCTCCCTTTGAAGGAAAGCCATTATAAGAGAACATGATAACACTAGTAAATATATATATATATTTTTTACTTCTAAAATATAAAGCAACTTCTTGCTGTAAAGTAGCTGCCCCCCATTTTTTAAATTAAAAGTTATCTTGTGTTTTTTTACTGGTAGGGTTACATCGGAGAAAGTAATTCCTTAAGAAACATCTTTAAATACCTCCTTAGTTGTGACTGCTTTCCAGTTACGGTTTTCGGTAAAATTCTCTCCTTGGGATGACTGAACATATTTTCTGTTTTAGGCTAGCTCTCTTTTCGTTGTCTTGCAACACGGCTGTATTCCTTCTTTGTGGTCTTGTGTTTCTTGCTTTTCTATCAGTTTTCTGCTTTTTTAGTAAATATGACTTTTGAATGTTCTATATAGTTGTCTTTCAGTGGGGTACTTGTCAGAAGTTAATATTTATTGGTAGGCATTTCTGTATAATAGCATTGCAAAAGATAGATTATTTGGAAAATTTCAACAGGAAAATTCCTTTACTACCCTGTCAGCCACCTCATCTCAGGCTTGGATGTTGTATTTTTGTTCTTTCCTGACTTATGTGTTGGCTAGGAAGTTAGAGGGGAACATGTTAACTGATTGTTTAATAACAGTATTGAAGGTGTGATTCTTGTTTAGTTGTGCACTCAAAGCTGACATTTAAATGGAACCGTCTGATTACAGAAAATTCCTCATAGGCTTCTGTGTGACATATGCTGGTGCAATCTGGGGATAGAACAAAAGTCCTGAACGTCAACGATTTCTGAATGTTAGGGGAAGTTTGTTTCCCTTGTTAGAAATAATAATTAACTTTGACCCTTTAATGCTTTATTCCAACATGCTATGTTTGAGGAACTTTTTAAAGCACCGTGTAGAGTGTGTTGTAGAGGAGCGTGTGGGAGAAGAGCAGAAAGATGGGAATGTTATGGACCCCTTGCTTCGCCAAAACCATCCCTAGTGTGATTCATGCTTTTGTTACTATGGGAGAGTAATCCAGCAATGAAATTTATCTTCAGTTCTTTCAGAACTGACTGGTTTTAGTTTCTCAAGTTGATTACCTCACTGTGATAACTTGGTATGTTTGCAAGTTTCTGGATAGTATTAGGAATTCCTCAGGATTTACTGGGGTGAAATTATGCCCTTTCAAGTATGTCTGCATGCACTGTCTGATAACAAGATATTCAAAGCAATGTTCTAGGTGTTTTCCATGTTTATGAAAGTTGAACTTCCTGCTCTTCTGTAAAGATTATAGAACTTGGCTGATTATGCTTTAGAAGAACAGTTTGAGTTCAAGCACAAGAGCTTCCCTAGAGAAAGATAAAACACCTGAATGTCTACAGTTTACATTCCAGAAAAATCTGGAGATCTTTGAAGTGTTTCTTCCAAAGAGCGTAAGTACAAGGTAATATTTTTAAATGTTCCTTAAAAATACTTGAAGCTGTTAATCTCATCCTGAAGATGCTAGAAATTCTACTTGTGTAGCTCAGCCGTATTACAGAAATGCTGAAAACCAATGAAAGCTCTTGTGACCAGGAGGGACAGACAGAAAAACAACTCCTGTTGTCGAAAGATTTCCATTGTCTCTGCATCCTCAAAACTTGTGAAGAAGACTGAAGATCACAGGGGAGATATCACTATGGGTAAATATAATTCCGTGCCAAAAGAATCAGGCAACGTGATCTTTCTGTTAAGTATTTCAAAATTTTTTGCAGAATGCTATTTCCAAGTCTTGCACCAGATGGTATTTTGTAGAAGGAGGAAGAATATGAGGAGGAAGAGACTAGCTAAAAATTTCATTCTTCCAGTTCTATAATCTGTATTTTTTTGCATGCTTCTGGTCAGGTAACTTCAATGTCCAATGGTTTCATCATCTCCAGATGTTCAGATGATACCATGTACGTCACATGAACATAAAAACAAATGCAACTTTTTGTCTTTTGCTGAAAGCACCTGTGATTAGTAAAGAAATAGAAGGATTTTGAGACAAGAATATATTGATTTATTTATCTGGAGCGAAGCATAGCAGTATTGCTTACTGTTGAGTGGTCTACAGTTCTTTGTCCAAGCAGTAGTTAAGGCCAGATAGTATAGAACAGTGTTAACTAAACCTGTGCAAATATGTTGTACAGAATCCAACTTCATCAGTGAATGTTTCGTAGCTCTGGAAAAACTGTATTTAGCCTCTTACCAAGGATATAGTTAGGTATTTATTTTCATTTGGCTGAACGACACAGTTCGCAAATATTTGCATAACAAGGTAATAAGTTGTACGCTTTTTCCAATGTGAAATGACCATTTACAAGCAGGTGATGTAGCTGAGAGCTTTAACGTGGTACCAAAAATAGATCTAAAGCTAAATAGGTGTGTCATTTAGAAAAGCTAAAAACTTTCATTAATTGGATTATGATCAAACAATGAAGAAAATGTATAAGATCCGTTAGCGATCAGAATTTTACTTTCCTGAGCCCAGTTCTGAGCAGTACAAATGAAGTGATCAAGCCTGCCAGGTTGCCGCTGTTGTTGGCAGGAAAGCAGAGGTTTGCGTAGATACTCGTACATTCTTCACCTACAGAGAGCAAACTGACGTACTTTGCTAACTCACAGTGGAATACAAATAAACTGTGCTGGGCAGCAACTGGTATAGATACACAAGTTGTGATACAAGCCAAGTTAAAATTTTGGTAGTATTATAACCTGTACTTCTGTTTTAGCTATTTCTGAAGACAAGCTGCTGAAGTTTTTATATGGAAGAGCAGGGCTACATTAACTAAAAATAAAATTTCCTGAAATAATGCAAGTAAAAGCAGACTTTTATTTCTATGGCTTCTTTTTCTTAAGAGACTTCCATGCTAATAAAAATTGCTTGAGGTGCTGGGAGGAAATGCCAGTTATTAGGACAAAATGCTGGAAAAAGAACACGTATGCCATTACTGGGAATGTGCTTGGTTCTCTATTAAACTGTAGAAAGAGTCCTTACCCAGAGAGCTTCCCATTTTTCTCTCTGTCTTGTGTTGCTTTCTGGAAGAGAAAGAAAACCTTTTCTCGTTAGCAATCCCATTAGAATCATAGAATCATATAATATCCCGAGTTGGAAGGGACCCGATCTCATAATAAACCTTCTTACTCCAAATGTTGCAATAAGCTACAGGACAACGGATTGCTATTTCAAATTCAGCACTTTGATCTTACTTCAAGACCAAAGAGGAACGAGTGTTGTAAAGTTTGAGACAAATTATTGCAAAATTAGCTAAGCAGTTATCAAACATTATATAAAATTGTGATGATTTGACCATGAATTTAATATGGGTTTGTTCAAGTTCTTCTTAGCAAGTGCATTCTGTGGTTATCAACTCTAATTTAAAATATCTTTCATATAATATTTATCTTTCATATAATATTTGGTCTTAGGTCATGGGACAGAATGTGAGGTAGTTTGGCAGTCTTTGGTCAAGTGCACTTCTTGCTTTATCCACATGGAAACGTGGTGCAGCTGACCTGTGCTATTTTGAAATTAATCCGATGCTTGCTTTTGTGGTTAGAAAAGATTCTGCTCTGGTTAAGAGAAATCTATTGCTCTGCAGATGTTGCTGGACGTGAGATCTTTTGAAAACCACTAATGATACATGTTTTGTTTTTATATAGGAATGTTACATTTTTGTGGTGATGGATTGGTATGGTAGAGTAAATCTGTAGTTGACGCACAAGATTAAGTGAGATGCTTTGGGGAAAAACGCATTTTCTTCCTTTGAAGACACATCAGGAAGCATCTTTTCTTTTTCCATTTTAGTTTCTGGAACAGTTAAGTTATTGTGATGATTAGTTAGAATTGTCTGATGGTCAGACAAATGAAAAACAAACTGATTAGCCCCTTTATTGTGTTTCTCCTGAATGTGTGCTGAAAGACTTGCAACTCTTCTACTCTTACCTTCTCTTGCCTTCTCTCACTGTATTGCAGTGACCCTGGTTTTAGTTGACAGCTGCAGAGATCTCTTTTGAATCAGGTGCTGTCTTTCAAGCATCAGGAGATGTTCTTGTCACTGAATCTCTAACGCTTTTTAGGTTGCTGCCGATCAGATGTCAGAGTTACTACATTAAAACCTTTCACGGTGTCTTTGATTCAGAATGCTTTTCGGAAGAGCATGCTTTAACATGCCTTTGGACTGAACACTTGGTGTGTAGATGGGCTTGCAGGCACCAGAGCTGAGGGTTGAATAGCTACTCTGGTTATGAGGTACAGTGTAATAAGTTTAATTGGTTCTTAAACACCTGCACAGAGTTTATTACCTATCCAATGGATTGATTTTATTTTTTTTTGACTATTTATTGTGTTTTTAAACTAAATTTCTCAAGTCAGTTTCTAAGGGAGTGTATATAATTAGCATATTGCTGCTGGTCTCTCTAGAATTGCCTGTCCTTACCCTCTTGTTTGCTGTTTTGTGTTTTAAAGTGCGTTTCCACATCCCTTGCACTTTGCAGAATTACTGATGGAAAATGTTTGCCTAGGCTGCCTTCTCTTGTGTTTCGTATCTTTTGCTCCATGTTCCTCTCGAAAGGACTTAGTGTCCCTCAACTTTTTGTGCATTACAATATTTACAGAAACCTACTGATAAAATTTTACTTGACATTAAGTTGTGTTTATTTCTGAGATATTGACAATTCTTATTGACAATTTCTTAAGCTTGCAGTTCAGCAAGTGGATGGTCTTCTCAGTCTGTAGCATGTTGCTTCCTGAAGCAGAAGAAAATTATCTATTTCAGTTAGTCACTTTCTGCTTAAAAGTTGAATGTGTGTTTTGCTCCAGAATTTTTAGCACAGATGAAGCAGTTTCTTTTTCAAAACATTTGTTGCTTCAGGGAAGTAATACGTTCTCTTCTTTGCGTATGCTATTTGATATATTCTGTTCAGAAGCACAAATTGCTTGTCTTTACTGTGTTGGTTGTTTTTCATTGCACGTTAAATTGTCTATCAGGAAAAGCAAGGGTAAGTGTAGCTTAAAAAATACTCTTCACTACCTAATTGTTGTCCTTTCCCTTTTAACTTAATATTTTGTTGCTTGTCATGCTGTGGACTGTACAGACAAGAAGGTATGCTGTATTTTGATTCAGTTATACAGAATGTTGAAGAGTAACATATGTGAATGTGGGGCATCTTGTGTGCTTTACCTTTGCTAAATGTATTTTTCTAAAAGGAATCCTAAGTGAGCAAAGTTAAACTGGCAGGATTTGCGACAGTGGACTTAAAGTGAATATTGTGCAACTAGGTATGTGTGAATACTGGTTATAACACTTGGTGAAAAAAACTGGTTGTGCCTTAAAGCACTGTTTACTTAGTGAACTTCCTATCCCCTGCGTAGCTGTCTCTAAAGGTTTGTGTTGTTAGGGAGTGGTGTTTTTTTCTTTTCCTTTTGCATCACACCGTTGACTTAAGACCTGTAATTCACTGCCTTCGTTTACCTTGCACTGTCATAGGCAGATATCATTCTGCCCAAAAAGACAGCGTCCAAAATATGGACAAGTCTACATAAGTGGAGTCTATACATTTCAACTTCAGAGGCCAAGAAATGCCAACAGAATACTCTGAAAGATATGTAAAACAGTTGATGGAAGCATTTTCTGTTCCAGACAGAGAACAATATGTTGGCTGTAAGGGGAGATACAAATGCATTTTGTAAGTGGCTGTGCTGTTTAAAATGATGGTATGCATATAAGAACTCAAGCAGCAGAATGCCTTGCTAATAGCATTTGAGACACCATAAATAGTTTAAGCTAATTTTGATCATCATATTCATGCACTATAAAGAAAACCGTCAGTTTCACTGCCGAGCCCGCAATCATCTCATTTTCTAATGCCACTGAATCCAGTCACTATACTTTTCTCCTGGTGATTTTTTCGTTTTGTAGTTGTTTTTTTTTTTTCCGTTTTCTACTTTAATTCCCATTGAAAATGCTCCTGTTTGTATGCATTACACAGTGAGGATTGCAATGCTAGCTGAAGGAGGCAGAGAGGTCTGCCATGTTGAAAATGTGAAAGATTACTGTTGTTCTAAACTCAGTTTGGCTTAAACTCCCCTGCTGCACAGAAATACAAGTGGTAGTTGAAGGTAAAAATGCCTTGATGTATAAAATACTACTTTGAAGCTAGTCCCAGGTCTGACTTCAGTGTAGAGTATTCCGAATAAAATAGTTGATAAAAGCAAGAAGTGGTACGGTCTGCCCCAGCCACGTAATGGGACATGTTAAATAAAGGTCATTTTCCTTATTTTTAGAATGGAAATTTTGAGAAAATGATCTTTTGAAATGCTATTCTCTTACTAAAACAGTACATACCTAGTATGTGCCTATTCCATGATGTACTGTCAGGTGTAAGCAGGATGTATTTGTTGTGAATAAGAACTTGCAAATAAAACCAAATATTAATACCTTGATGAGCTGTAAGAATGCCTTTCTAATACAACGGTTTTGAAATCTACAAGTAGGAAAAAGAAATTAAAAATCGGACCAATACCATAGGAGCAAAAATAAGAATTTTAGTGTACAAAATTCACAGGTAACTACAACCTTTAGATTATAATAGACAGGGAAAAGCAGAGTTTCTGAGGAAAAGATGGAAAAAATAAATCTAGCATGTCTGCATTTGTTTACCAGTGTTCTCATAGGAGATTGCTACATATACATGTTGTAAGCTTATGCAGAATATAGAGTTATAATTGCCTGATAGAATAACTCTAGAAATAGAGCAAGATCCTTACAGAGAGTCTTGGAAGGAAGGCATATCAGTAGCAGTAGTAGCACAATTTTTTGTTTTTCACCATACGATGTTTTGGAGACAGGAATGGATAGAAATCCTTCCCACAGAAAAGTGTTAGCTATTTTGTTTGATTGTGAGGAGCAATTTGCACTTTCTTCTACAGTCAGTAACTCTGGAGCAGGTTATATACAAGTTTGGTTTTCTGTGAGTTTGCAAAAAGGGGGAAAATGTGGAAGATATATTATCTGTAAATGGAGAACATAGTTAAGAAAAATAGAGAAAACATGAGCCTTACTTAGCTGGTAGGTCTAGCAGCTTCTTTCCAAACAGCTAATTGTTCTGTGGGGGACTATTACTGTGCTGTTTATCTTAAAGCAAATATAAGGTGAACTTTTTACCCAAGTAATAATTCCACTCATCTTCTCCTGGGACATCTGTGGAAGGAGTCATTATTTTTATTTTTATCTCCTAACTCTGTTGCAGGTTAGACAGAAGGGAGAAGTCCTTTAGCAGTGGAAGATCTTGGGCAGAAGTGACTACACTAGCAGACCGTGTTTGCCTTTTTTCTTCTGCCCAAAGCCCATCTCCCTGTGTTAGGAAAAAGAAGGTAAAGTATTTAAACACGTTAAACAAAAAACGTATTTAGGGGTAGGGGAAAGAAACCAGGGTATTTACAAGGTTAGATTTAGGAACTGTAAGAATTGCATGGAGTGTAGTTGGAAATAATTTCCCATTTCTCACAGAACGGACACCATCTAAATATTCAAGAATTCATTGGGTTTTAGCTACCAAATTAAATTTGAGAAAAAGTTGGAAGGGAAATACTTTAATGAACTGTTTGGCCCAGTCTCGATTACTGAATAATAGAGGAATGCTTACCTTTTGGAATAGGCAGAAGTCATTTTTTTCACGGGCTTACTTAGTCTTTGCTTAGCCTGTTGGCTCTACTTTTTGACAGCTTTTCTTCATTTTGCTGAAATATAAATAGAACACTTTGTAAAAGATCCACAGTGTCTCAAAGCAACGTTCTTCAGGGCTTAGAGCTGATCTACGAGCATCTCAGTATACATTTCTGAGAGCAAGATGGAGGACACCAGTGTCCTGTGCTTCCTGAAAGCACCACGATGAGTTTGCGTGGTGTGGGAGATGGACACTGCCGTGGCGTATAATGTTGATCATGGACTAGTAATGGAATGATGAGTGGTGTCCAAAGTCAGCCTGGCTGAGCTGTATGCAGCTACTGTGTGAATGTTCCACTGTGGTTCAAGAACTTGAAAATAAAGAATATGTCCTAGATGGGATCCGTGTTGAAATACAAAATCCCTGGCTGTGATTCCTGAGTGGCGTTGATGGCAGCGGTGTCTAGCTTCTTGCAGGAAGGTGGGTTTTGAGCAGGCTGCAGGCTCACCTGGCGGGGAAGCTCTGTGTGCACTGAATCAGATGTGAAAATGTTTGATTCACAGTTTGTGGTAGGTGGCACACTTTATGACAAAGAATACTCTTACATGACTAAAACCACTTATGCTATGTTCCTGAAAGTTTAAGAAAGGTGGGGGTAGAAAGAGTTATGAAAATGTAAAGGCTTTCTTAATGTTAGACTCAATAAGGATTTTGGAATTATTTCTGTAATTCTTATTACTGAAAGCAGAGACTGCAGGGAAACCATTTATAAAATATTTACATCTGACAAGCAAATTGTATTAGTTCTTTAATTTCGTATTTTAGGGAGACCACAGTAATAAAACGTTTAATGAATTTAGTATTTTGAAACAGTTATTTGGATTGTTGGGCAGTCATAGTGTTTTTCCATTTGAATAACAGTATCCTTTTTGAAAACATACTGGCAAATAGTTTCCTAGTGGTATGATAAATTTTTGTGGCCATCATTCATTGACATGAGAATTTCAGTGAGTTTTTTTAGATGTTTTTAGCCTTCATTTTAGGATAGAGGGGAGATGAGAAGCTTTCAAACATTGAACCTTAAGACTCAGTGAAATCAATGTCAGAAGTATCTTCGTAAAACATCGTTCCTTGGTAAGGGAAGGGCAGTCTTGACTTGTAACATCATCAACATAAATGAGTTTCTTTATTTTTAGTACAGATAGTAATGTTGTTTTTTCTCCAGTCACCACCTGGGAATGAATTTCACTTTGGGCTGCTTAAGATTGTACTGCTCCTGTTGGCATGCTAACTTCATGGTATAAACTGATCTGATAAGTATATTGATGATTGACTCTGACTTAAATTTTTTATATTTATTGTTTTCCAGTCAGTTTCAAAATCCAGCTCTGCTGCCCTAAGAGATTCTTGCACTTGTTTTTCTCAAGTCTAATTTATGTTCACTTATCTGCTTTTATTCTTAATTGCTAGAGGCTGTCCTCCCACTTGCACAGTTCAGTTTCTGTGGAACTACCAATAAATTCAAATGATGCCCTGCTGAGAATAGGATGGAGGCTGAAGGAGGAGTGGGAGAGAGAAAGTAGAACATACTAATGGCATTTATTAGAACTGCCTGTGCAGACTAATGCAAAATAAACTGTATTTATTGTAAAACATGCTGATAGAATATATAAATTTAACAAAGCATGTTGTAGCACTTCATGTCTTAGTACAAAGATTGTTCTTTCTTTCCTAATTTTGCTTATGTAGCCAAGTTGTCCCAACAACTGATTATATCCAAAATATAATTCAGAAAAAAAATTTTGAACTTCTAATGACAATTTGTTTGCTCTTATAATTCTAGGCTGACTAATCTTCTGATTAAAGAAAGTAAAATAATACCTCTGTAGTTAGTCTTGTTTTCAAAGGCTATCTATTGGTTTGCTGTAAGCATTATCAATATTTTGCTATGTGGTTCATTGGAATTTACCATTTTTTTTTTCCTTCCACTTTTGGTCACTAGTGCCTAGTGACCAAAGCTGTCCTTCACTGCAGAGTAAGCACAGCCAACTGAGCAGTGATAGGCATTCCCGCTGCTTTCTGAGACGTGTTTCCTAGGACTGAAACAGATTATTTGGGGGTAGGTGGAAGAGTGTTAGCATGTGGCCGATGAAAATGCAGACACGTACTTGTAACTGTGCAGCTCTGAGGGCCTGACTGTGTCAGACTGCAACCTCCGGGCTTCGGATACCTCCTGGAAACGTTTTTGGCACTTTGGAGACAGAAAAATATTTTTTCATTCTTCAGGGAGTTGTTCTGTATCAAAGTGCTTCTGTAGGAGAATTTGTACATGATGGGACATTTCACCCTAGCAACTGTTAAATTAAATATTGATAGAAGTATGAAAGGGAGTTATGAATAGTGCTAACTAATTAGAAGTACAATTTTAGACCCCAATCATTGTGGTCTGGATAGACATTTGATCCGGTAGACTATTTTGATTTTAATATATTTTGTGTAGGAAATGTTGCAGAATCAATGGTCAACTCTGTATTTTGTTGTTGTCAAAAAAAAAAAAATGCAGGTTTAAGCAAAATCCATCTAATAAGTAGATGGTGTTAGATGATAAGACTTCCTTTGTAATAAAACCCTGCAGTTTTTAAGACTTCAGCCTAATGTCTGTAAATATTCTCTAAGTCGCTCTAATTGCTGTAGGTTTATGCTTCACTTTGCAGACTGCCCTGAAATGCATTTCTGTTGTATTTTAAGGTCTTTATCTAAACCTTACAACAAATAAAGCTGTTTCATTGCAGCGCAGTTCTGGCAGCAGCATTGAAAACTTCTTTTTCAGAGGAGGCTTTTAAACCTATAATACAAAAACGCTGGGTGTTTCTAATTCTAATGCCCTTAAAAGTGATGTAAAATTGTTCTCGACCAGAAGCATATGGTTGTAAGTTCTGACGTAGTGTGTGCGCTATCATGACTATAGGAAACAGTCTGCAACGCAGAGGATATTTAATTTAAAAATTGGGATAAGGGTCGTGAATTGTATGCTAGAAATAGAAAATAAGATTAGAGGTTATGTTTCAGGCATGGAGCCGTCTCTGGGGGGGGAGAGCAGAACAAGGTTACTTCAAGGTTTGGAGCCTGCTTGGGGGATGGGGAGAAGGCAGGAAATCCAGCAGGGCAAAAAGAGTGCCTGGGTGAGTTGTTGTAATAGATTACGTAAAACTTGCCACATATATCCTGGGTGCTTGGTGCTGTGCATGGTGACTTTCTCCTTACCATCGCTTGCTCCTGGTCCATCAGGCATGGGCAGCGCGTGGTGCCACTGGGGTGGTTCTGCCTGGGCCGTCTGCACGCCCTCTGCACAAACAGCCCCACTGGCGAAGAGGTTGCTTTTTCTAAGCATAATACAGAGAAATGTGTTTGAAAGGGGTCTGGCTGGAGCAGTAATAGATGCACTAGCTCGTATTGAAACACTGCTTGAATGTGTTTGGCATCTTTGCCATGTGTTATGGCTGGCAAAGTGTTGCTGTGTCGCAATTTCTGCAGCAGAAAGCCCTTTGCCAACGTAAGCTACTGGGAAGGAGCATTAGTTGGCTAAAATAATCTAAATGTGTAAGCCTAGTTTCACGTTTGATAATTATTTTTAAAAATAGTTGGCGCAGCAGTAGATAGGTAAAATTTTAAATGTTTCTTTCTAGTCTTCATTTGTGATCAAAAATCAGCTGTTAGTGAATATTGAAATCCAGCGGTGGATGTGCTTGGTTAGTGAAGTTAGGATCTTCCACTGCTGCGTGTGTGGGATTTGTTGCACCAGTGATACTAGGGGCTTCAGAGGGAACAGGACAAGTCAGATTTCAGAAGGATCTAGTAAAGTTTAAGTGTTTAGGTTTGCTTATGGATGTTTCTCTGGTTTCTAGTCAATAGATCACATTCATTTGTTGTATGGGTTAAAACATTACATGTATTTCTCTTCCAAGATGTATTACAGCAGCATAAATCTCCCATTGTACCCTCTGCTGGGAGAGATTTCTTGCACAACTTGGTGTAGAAATTTTGGCACATAATAACTCGGTGACAAATTATGCAGATGGATGGGAGCTTAGCTGTTTGTATAAAACTGTCAGTTTTTCTACTTTCAGGACATGCTAAGCTGGTCTGACTGTGCTTTTTATGTTGCAAATTAGGTCAGATAATTATTTAACAATTGATAACTTAATTTGGAGAGTGGTTTGGGGAGTAATTTTAACCCAAGAACAATGGATTTTTTTTAAAGAGAAAATGGCATTGCATCAAATCGCATCAGAATTTATCTCAACATCGGTTTGTCTGTTGTATGCCTTTCCCTGCCATACACTTGATGTAGTAGCTTAAAGCTGGAGGCAGGCAGAGCTGCGTGCGCTGCTGAGACGTGCCGGTGGAATTCCATGTATGCGTTTGTTAGCAAATTGCTGTTGTGTTAAGTTATTTATATCCCTTAGTAGTGTCTACACTAAGTTTAGAAAATGAGATTTATTTTCCAAATGTGTAATTTTATTTTTGTTGATAGAAATAAATAAACCTCAGTGTTGAGTGTAAACTGTTTTAAAGAAGCAGGAGAACAGTAGTCTGCTAAAATACTAACGTCTTCTTTTTTTTTTTTTTTTTTTTTTTTTAATACAAAGAAAGTAGATGTAATCAAGCTAGTCTTCCTGGGAACATAAATTTAAAACCCAAACATCTAAGTGCCTAAGAAACCAGAAATTTCTCACAGCTGTATCAGTGTAAGGAGGGGATGGAGACCTAAGACTACACTAATAGTCCTCAACCTTCAGTCTGCAGCTTTTTGATTTTAAGTTGACCTGTGGCCTATTCTGACATTTACATTGTGTGGATAAAAGGCAACAAATTATTCCATGAACTGAAACAGAAAGCAGGATTACTGAAGCAGCTAATAGATGGCACTAGATGCTGGAGTCTGAAAAGATTTAAGCTGTTGCCATTGTAATAAACATGGGGTGGTACCTGCTGGAACCATAGGCTTGCTTAAGAAGGGCAGGAAGAGAATCCTTTTGTCTCTGGTGCTTAACTTCTGTTTGAACCAGTGTTAATAAGACTTGCAGAAGATTGAGCAACTCAGGGAACTTTTTTTTTTTAAGTTGTCTGCTGTAAAGCAGGCAGAACTAGCTAAGTGCTAAGCCAAGATGTAGCTATATTTTTCCTGTTTGGTTTCTATCAGAGATTTAAAAACTGGAGGGTGCTCCTGCAGTTCATCTTGTAACTAATTGTGTTGTGACCCCAACTATGCAGGATGAGTTAGTGCTATTTTAAGTCTCATCTATATTTAATTAAGACTTATAAATTCTGGCCTTAATGAGAAGGAGAAGGCTGTGCTGAAGACATATAAGCATTTTTTTGAAGAAAGGTTATGAAGTATGCATGCTGCCATTTTGAGTTTTCTAATCTTTATGATCTCAAATTACTTGTCACCACTGTTCCTTCATCAGCTACAGAAATTAGTTCTACATAATTTATTGTATAAAAATGTAGATTTCTTAGAAGCAAATCATTCTGACAGCTTCCAAAAGTCTCCTGTTACAAAGATCTAGTTCAAGAATTATTTTAGAATTAAAGTTGAAGCTATTAAACTACTTTGTGATTTACAATATTATTATTTGGTGCATTTGGAGTATTATGTACACACTGATATTTGGTTTTGTTATAGGAGAAAGGCTGCTATGCACACTGGATTGCTCTGGTTTATTCATATCCTGTGACAGTGAATCAGATATTGCTGTCTATATACAGACTGAATTGCCAGCCAACTTCGGGCCCAAATATGGTAAACATAATTATGTTCATTTGCTATAAAAATACATTCTCCTTAGATTAACATTTTCATGATTACAGTTTTCTGATAATTCCATAATTTTCAACATGAGAGGGATCTGAAAGGCCTAATCATCATGTCCCTCTCTTCAGTATAGACTATAGTTTGTTTTCCTGGGCAAAACTCCAGCTGTTCACTGATGAATCTGCTGCTACTCAAATACAGTAAGCCTGTAAGCATTTGGAAAGTCAGAACACAGGAGCTGTGGTACAGGGACATGAATCTCTGTTAGCTACATGGCAAAAATGCTCATGGTTGCAACTGTCATGAGACAGTAAGTGCATGTGCTGATGTCAGTGTTTCTGATATGATGTTCTCCTGTTTTCTATTTCTGGAGATGCAATTCATATTTCAGAATGCTTAATGACTTTCAAGTAGGAAATTTCAATGAATGAGTTGGGTGAGGAAGAAGGCAAACATTAGAGGCTTTATCTATTTTAATGTGTGCTGAAGAGAACAAATTCAAGTAAATGCTGGATTAGTCTTAAGTATCAGTCACAAGGAAATAGTATGGTAATATACTTATTAATATGAAAAAGTGAAGTTTGCATGTGGAAACGCTTGCTCATAGTAGCCATTTCATTTGTTAAGTGGGTGAGGATCAGTATGTTTAATGCAACTAAGAAAACACGTTTGCAGTTTTTTCTTGATGTAGTCTAGCATCAAGAGAATGTTGTAGTTATATTCTGTAGCAAGCATTGAGAATTTAGAAGCAGCATAATAATTTGGGAAAGGAAAGATGGTTGGTGTTGAGTTACTCCAAATGTTTTGAAAGGTTTCATCATGCTTGCTACAAACAGGCAGAGAAAAAAAATCAAAACTTAAAGGCTTCACAGGATTTTCTGTACATAATCTGTCTCATAGTTCCAGTACTCAAAAATGTGTTGCTCATAGGAGAGCTTTAAAAGTATAGACAATTTATAATTTTCATTGCCGTGAAACATTACTTTTGTCTAACGTTACTAAAATCATGGTGTATTCTGAGTCTGGATTTTCTTTTTAAAGCTGCATAGCATCAAAAACTCAGTTAAAACAGCCCTGAAATTTGGTTTAGGAATATTTATTTCATTGAAAACAAATCAAATGTGTAAGCTGCTAAGTGTGAGTGCTGTGGCATTTATGATGTATAGTATCTGTTTTGGCTGGAAGCCTTGTCTGAAAATTAACAGAACTGTTTTCTGTTTCCCAAATCAGCCATTTCAGAGCAGTTGTAAGTAGGATGTCATTGTGATATGATGCTTTTGATAATCACTAGGTTGTAGTGAGTAAGAAGGTCAAAAATGGCCACATTGATTCAGACTTCAGAGCTGATCTAATTCAGCCTTGTTTAACCCTCATGGTTGTTATAAATGGATACTTAGGGAAAGGCAAGAACAGGGTAAACTTGTGGCCTATACCCATTTAAAACTGTCTTCGGTGATTTGCTGCATTTAGGATTCCCTGAGCCTGCAGTTGGTCTGTTACTAAGCCAGAGGAAAGAAAGAAGGATCCAGAAACGAGAATGGCATGTTAAATTTGAAGTGTGGGTAAAATGTGATTTTTATAGGGTTATAACTGTTTTCCAGCTTTCCCAACATACACACACACACACTCCTTTGCTAATAATTTGTAATGCAAGACTTAATCTTTTGACTCTTATATTCAGCATCAGGCTGACATTTTAGCTAAAACAGTTGTAACGCTGAGATCAGGCTAGAGCCTGTCACTTTGTGTGAGGCTAGGAATGTTTTTCCCACGTACAAGTTGATAAATTTATCCATAGTCAATCTCATCTCTTATTTTAGTCCCTCGCCTCCTGTAAAGTTATGCCATTCTTTGTGTATATATTTAGTAGTGTATGTAGTATGTCATGCTTAAACGCTGTAGTATTTGACTTGGGCTCTTCTACTTGTCTTTTTAAGTCTTGTTTAAGATATAACTCATTGGGGGCAATGAAAACTTCCTGAGAGGAATCTGATTCTGAAAGAAGAGCCGCGGAAGGTAGCGTTTATAGAGTGCCTTTCCATTATTTCTGTAAGTGCTTTGCCAAAGGGTGGGAGTCATTGCTATTTTTATGGGTGCATAATCTTTTTATGAAGTATTTGGAACCATGATCAAATCATTTTAAAACAGCAGAAATAAAGCTCTACAGTGAGCCCTCTTCAATTGCTCGATCTCTGCTGACTCAGCAGTAGCTAAGCTTTTCAAAGCAATTTGCAAAAAAAAAAATTGTTAGAGATTTTAGAGATTTAGGCAAGGAAAAATTCAGTTGAAATTTTTAGCATACATTTAACAACATGTACTAAAACCTCCTCTTCCCATTTGATGATACTGAAAAATACATCTGGCATTTGTTTATACAGGAAAACTGTAATTCATGATTTAACAAGGTACTTGAGTATGTGAGAGATACCGCTGACTTTACTACAACTAATCATATGCTGTAGTCCATTGCTGAATTGAGCCCAAAGATTAAACTGCTTGCAGGTTTGAAATCTCTGTGATGAGACTGCAGGATTGTGTGTGTGTGTTCATTGCTCTTCGTGTGCCCTCCTCCAAGTAAAAGCTGGCCTTCTGCAGAAGTATGGGAAACCTTGATTTTGTACTTACCAGAGAACAAAAAAACAGTTGTATTCCATTTTCCCAATACTTGTTTGTACTGCTTGTACATTGTTTGTACATTTTGACTAAGAAATGCATAAATAGCTTCTGCTGCACTTCAGAAATGCTTTAAGCGCATCTATGACAGTGATGTGCTGGGTGGGTTTAGGAGGAAAGACCTTTGCAGAGGGCAGGGGCAAGTTATCTGAAATGGCCGTAACTGGACCAGGATGCGCACGCCTTGCCAACTAATAGTGCTGTTCACAAGTTCAGCCCTTTCTTCCTGCCTTCCCTTCAGCGGGAGGGGAAGTCTGTGGCTGAAATAGGACATATATAGGAATAGATGTTAACTTATTCTCAGACTTGTCTAGAAATTGTCTACTTTCCTTCTCTTCCTTGAAACTACAGCCTTTGGTACTTAACTCTGTTGTGAAGAAGAGCATATTTTTTCAGATGATGGGTTGCAAGTGGCTTGCTTTCAGAGAGAGCAGGCTTCTCTTCCCAAGCACTCCTGTAGGTAATAGCAAGAACTTTGTAGACAATACATTCTGAGAGGTAGAGCTCTGTTTGTTTTCTTTCTTTTCTGGAAAGCTTATGATGTTTATGCTTGCTTTTACTGTGGTCCCATGAATCTTTTTTTTTTTTTTTTTTTTTTTTTTTGTCTTAGCACGTTATACAGCTCAGAGAACAAGAGCACAAATGCTTCTGGCAGGTGTGCACCCTTTTGGGAGATGAGAGAAATGGGTTTTGAGTCTCTGGTGGCAATCACATTGGACACAAATTTATCGTGCTTTGTGCAAATGCCTTGTTAATGTCCATTCTTGATATGGTAGCTTATCTTCTTTTCCTTCTCTTTTGTATGAACAGTTGTCTTTAAAAAGAGAACTGGTCCTGTTTTCAAAACAGATAAGGTAAGCGCCTATTGCCAAGGGAGGATTGAAACAGTGATCCTGATCTGACACAGGCATCTATTTTTGACATTCAGGGAGGCACGGAAGTCTGAAAGAAGGTTTGGTTTAACACATTCCTTTCACCAGATTTTCCTTTGGCTGTCATATCTTATTTCTGAGATTGGAGTTACTGCCATTCTGTGGTAAGTGTTCCACTTCAAACAAAATGTAAGAAGCTGCCTGACAGAGTCTAGGCTCTGCCCTGGAAAAATCCAGTCAGTGTACTGACAACTCTGAATTTGGTTTAGATATACCACCTTGCAGTTATTTCAAAGGGAGTGTAGCTATGTGCCTCAGGACTATGGATCCTTTTCTGGAGGATTGTTGGAAGTGAGGTGGTGTGGTGCTGAGCCATCAGGACCCTCAGTCCTTACCTAGCTCTGAAAATGTGTTATTCTTCAGCTTTCTCCAGTTCTCTTTGTTTCCGAGTGATTTTCATGATGAAGTCTTCGGTGGTTTATTTCTTTGGGTGCAGGTGATGGGGCTATCTATATCTGTCTTTGCTTATCATTTAGGACATGTAGCATACTTGGCTTCTACAGGATTTTCAGTACAAGGGCAAAACCCACAAACTGGCACCAATAAGCTAATAGACTTGTTTTAAGGAGAGTCATTTTGAAAAGGAAAAATGGCCTAGACAAAATGTAATAAATTAGTTGAGACTTACCTATAAATATTAGGTAGATACTTGATTGAAATCTGTCTTTGAACTAATAAAGTGAAGTTGATGGAGCCTCCCAGTTAGATTTAATAAATCTCCATGATTCCATTTCTAATTGCTTCAGCACTAAATTAGAAAACTAGTTTCTGTATTAACAAATTGGTCTGTTTAGATTTATGTAAAACTAAGCAGAATGCTCAGTTACAGTCTGGTTAAACTGAGGCAAACTACTTAAACCCTGTGGACTGTCCTGTGAGTTACGGTCTCGGGCTGGTGTGGGGGGACAGTGGGCCAGAGCATCTGGTGAGCTGCTTTTAGGAAGGGTAGACCCTGCAAGAAGGATGTTTCCGACAGGAGCTTTATGGGTTTGCTAAGGATTGGCATGCATAGTTGTTATTTTTTTATTATTTTTTTTTCCCTCCAACTGTTGTGGGCAAGCAGCCAAGAAAGAATCCCAACAAGCAATGTGAGCTAACAGAACTAAGATGATACTGGTTTAATAGTCTATTGATGTCTCTCTTCCCCTTTCTCCTCAAATAGGAGACTTAAAAATTCAGGAGGTGCCACAGCAGTCCACCCCATTAAAAAGGCTGTCAGCCTTGAAAAAAGAGGTTGGTTTTCCTTTTTGGCTTTGTAGCCTAAATACAGGCACCTGACTGAAAGCGGCGGGTTTTGGTGGTGTGGGGTGCCTGGCGCTAGGCTGAGCTACCAGCATGGGCATCCTGATCCTGCTGGGGGTGGTGGGCTTCTCTGGTGCCTGCGGCCTGGCAGCTGCCTGGAACGAGGCCCCAAGAAACTGTGAGCCCTGTTTGCCCTGGCGATGAAGATGATGATGCTTGTCAACCCTTGTAAAAGCATTTTCATGCTTTCAGTATTTATGATGTGTTGGTAAGAAATTACAGGTGCAGAATAGGTGAGTTGATGTCAGACAGATTAATGGGTATTTTCCACCAGTCAGCGTTATTTGGAGATTGCCGTTCTTGTTTAATTTTTGGAAAATAGTTTTAGCTCTTAAATTATCCTGAAAAGCTTTTTTTTTAAAAAAAAAAAAAAAAAAAAAGAGAGAGAACAAAAAGAACCCACAAAGAACACTTTCATGAATTTCTTCCAGAAGTATAAGCTATGCTATTAATCAAGTGCTGGCTAGTCCTGATAAAGCTGATACCTTCTTTGTCTTCCCAAAATACACCATGCTGTGTTTCTTCAACATCCTCGAAAGATGATTTTTGAGAGGTATTTTTGTTATTGGAGAGAGTCAATATAAAATCACGCCCCTTTCTTTTGTTGGTTTTTGGAGATCCTGAGATAATCAGAATATGTTAGCTCTGATCAAAACTGCATCTAAACTTGATTAGCTTCTCTTTTACTAAGAAAGTGTAAAAGTTGTTATTGCTTGATTTAAAAAAAAAAAAAAAAAAGCCTCAAAGAAAAAACAAAACAATAACAACAAAACCACCAAACCCACATTTCCTCAGCCAAGAAAATGAAATAGTTGTTTGAAATCTTGAGCAACTGTAAATGACCTTATGAAAAATGCTGCATTCCTACCAGGAAGGTTAGATTAAAACGTATATATCATGTGAGACACGTTTGTCACGTTTCATATATAACTAGTATATAAGAGGTAGCTTCTTGTTGTGGTAACTTGTTACTATGTTTATCAGGTTCCGCAAGCTTATTCTATGTTTTTTTTTTTTTTTGTATTGCAGATTTGTTATTGCTATATTTATATAAGCTTTCTTCAAAAAACATGTAATTTAGAATTTTCCAGCAATATGTAGACTTTCGTTTTTAACTTATGTTTTCAATTGCATGACAATCCCTGTAATGTAGCTTAATTCTATGCTGTTTCTTTTTATTGATGGATCAAATGTTATACAGTTGTTGAGAAACTTCTGTATATTCTCATTATCATTGATAAGGCAACTTAAATAGTAATAGATGTAGCTTCTTAATTGCGAGTGGAGATGTTCTAGTTGAAGGCAGAATTGAATTTCGCAGCTTATGAAATTTGTTAATGAATTCTATTATTACTTGTTTTTCTCTGGCATGTGGATTTCAATTTCTAGTGGTTTTAAGTGGTTCTGTTTTGTAGATGCTAAACATACTCTGTTGCTGTGGACGTAATCCATCTTTAGTTCGGGATAGTTTAAAATGAATCAACTCCCAATTAAAATGGGTAAGCCGTCTCTACCGATATATGCTTCTAACTGTATATGAACAACACTTTGGCCACAGATACATAAAGGAAGGCATACAGCTTTCTGATCTGTGGTATGTTAACTCTGAGACTTCTGTACTTGATTTCTGAATATCTGTGTTTTCTGCAAAATGAAACACAAACTTTGCAGTTACATTTTGGACAGATAACATGCTACTCTTGTATTGCCAGAATGAAATCCTTTGATTTTTTTTCTGATACAGCATGGTCTGGATTGACGCAAAGTTCAAAATGTTAAAATATGGAGTCCCCACTCCTAGTCCATGAGCCAAGAGCAGCGGTGGAGCCACAGCACTGAGGAGGGAGGGGGGAGCGTGGGAACGGTCTTCTCTTCACTTTTTCAGAAAAAGATACAAAAGGAAGAGTGTTTACTATACGTAGCATGTTGGAGTCTCATTACAGAATGTGTAATACTTGTAGCGTTACCCACATGCCTAGTGTCTAGGAGTATCAAGACCTGTCACTGTTCTCTCTTTAAAGAAACGTCTATCTTCTTAGATGCTGAGGACATAAGCTGTCGGTGTAAGCTTTTGTGTTGGTTTTATTACAAGTGAATTTTGAAGGCTATGAGATGTTGAAGAGTTGAATATGTTCTTACAGATTTGTCTGTGAAAGTGTCTGTTAGTAAAACAGTGATCAATCATCTTTGTGCATAGCTGTAGGAAATGTGAAAGCACCACTTTTTCTAGGCATTTCACTTAGGTTTTTAGGGTGTAGCAGATTTTTGTATGAGTTAAATATTGGACTTATCAATTCACCACCTTAGTTTGACCCTGAAAGGCTCAACACGAAGAACCAAAGCGTAGTGCATCTCTAATGCCTAATTCAGTGCTGTATAGCTCAAACTCCTCCTTAATTAGTTTTTTCTACTTTTGGCATTAAGTAACACTTAGATGTTTCACGACCATTTCTTAACTTCTTCTGCACTGTGACATTCATGTCTATTTAGGGAAAATAATCACCAATTTACTTACACAATGCATATAGATTAACTCTTTTGTTCTGCCTATGTTTTTATGCAATCAAGAAAAATGATTTTTCTTCTGTAAGGCACTGATGCTTTTAAAGTAAGAATCAATTTTAATGGATTTACTGCACTTCCATGCATTCAGTGTGAATATTGAGAGAAGTGTAAAGTTAGTTATTAGGAAATAATCAGCTTAAAGTACTTTAAAAAGGGACGGTGAAATGTGTATGGGACTGTCTGCTGTGTTTTATCTGTTCGTCATGTTTTAAAAAGTGGGAATGTGGAAGAATATTTGCTCTAGATCTCAGAAGCAGAACCATCTGCAGCAGCAACTTCCTGAAAAACTCGTGTCTGTTGTTTTAGTGGGTGTGAGAATATCCCACTCCCTTCATGTTGTTCTGTCCTGCTGCGTCTTGCCTGCTTTTTTCTGAGGTTTTGTTTCATATGTCTGTCAAAGCACGTTATATGAATGAATTGATAGTTCTTTTTTCCACCAGTCTGAAGAAATTTTGACTGAAGATACTATCTTTATTCCCCAGCCGTTTTGACAACATTAGAACAGGTTTCATATCTTAAATGTAATAGCAAAAGAAATATATTGTTGTTGAACTAAAAGGTTCCTTCCTTTTAAATCTAGATTATTCTTTGAAGTACTCGGGGGGGGAGTTACTATTTTATATTAACATTGTAAAAGGTAATTGCAGTAAGAAAAATAATGTCCTTGTTTGATGAAATCAGCTTACATAAATCAACTTACATGCACGTGTAGGAGAAGGAGAGAGTGGCTTAGAGTGACTAATGCCTAAGAACGGATAAAAAACAAATTGTATATCTCTATATTATACGTCCCTTCTGATAGTGTTTTGACACGGTAAATCAGAGGGTTGTTGGTTTTTTCTTATTTGTGGGTAAGTGTGATCATTGTATAGATACAACTATAACTTGCATATGTGGTCCTGAGATGCCAGACCCTGTCCAGTTAGGAGCTATGCTTGGCTAAGAGCAAAGACTTAAAAATCTTCATGCCTTTTTTCAGAAGTTCCATCTCTGGCCTTGAACGTCACCTGCTGCAAACTGACCCTTTCTTGCTGCTCAGGCTCTCTTCACCTCCCTACAAATGCCTTCCAGAAAGTGCCCTTGGCTGTCCAGCTGCACCTCGGTTTGCCAGTATGAGTAGGGTAGTACTCCTGTATTTCCTCCCTACTTTTGTGTCTGGTGAAATTGCTCTTCAGGCCAATCTGTTAGGCAGTTCTGTCTTGTATAAGATCTTGCCCCTATGATAGATAAATGCCACTGTCCTGAAACAGGATCTCAGTTAGGATACAGACAGGCTTTTCTAAAGGTTGTACTAAAAAAAAAAAAAGCTGTATGTTGATTTAGTAAATTACTAGAAGGAATGGGAGTCTCATATTTCTGCAATGAATTATGGTATGTGAAAAAAGGTTTCATTGACTTAATTTTTGAATTATATAAAAGGATGAGGTTAGAAAATATGATTAACTCCTCCTAAGGTCTGCATTAATAGACTCTTCTGTTCTTAACTGTGTAAGGGTTGCAGTGGGGATTAACTGCTACTCAAGTTTGAGTCTAGGATGGGAGAATTAATAAGAAAACACTCAGCGGTGTTGATTTCAGTGTCGTGAGGATACCAGTTTGTAACTGCCTTTTGAACAGTCCGTGCAGCTCTCCCTTCCTTTCCATCTTATGTGTCATCGACAATGTATGTCTAGAGAAGTATACCAGGACACTGCAGGAATTAAATCTTAGGACTGCTCATTGTTCCATAACATTTTAAACTTCTTTTTCTTTCTTCACAGGAAATGACCTAGAGGCCTTACAAATACATTTGTGCATTTTTGTTCTGAGTCTACAATTGAGGGCAAATGCAGTCTGGAAGCACCACTTCTTAATGTTACAACGGAAACAACTACCTCAACAAACAAGGCAAGGGGAAGAAGGCTTGCAATAATAAACACTCTAATTTTTAGTAGCTTATACTTGCAAGGTCTTCTGTAAACAGAGTCCAGATTTCTTATTTTCCCTCCAGTATTAAGAAGAGACACTACAAGTAAACTGATTTGGCAGACTGGATCTGTCAAGACATTTGAAGATATTTGATCTGCTGACATAAGGATTTGCTTTTTTTAAAGAAGAAGCCTCTGCACTGCTTTTATAATCGCTGTTGATCGGTGGTTTGCTCCACTTTTCCTGATATTACTAATTGGAAAAATGTATTAAAGCATTGCTTCTAAAAATATTATTTGTGTTGACAAAAATAACTTTTGTAAACTTAACAGCAAGTGACAATAATATGCTCATGAGGAAATTGTAGGCGATAACTTCTCTGCTCCAGTGTTGCTTTTCTGTGTGCGGAGTGGAATACCGAACGAGACAGAGCGTTAATAAGATACTTTGGCTTGCTTTCTGAGTACAGTTTATAACTGCAGCCGGGCTGCACTGAACACTGAAAATACTAAGTCAGCAAATCTGCTGCCTTTCTCACTGCTGATACAGATTATACAGACACTTGCCTTTTTGAAATGCCTTTTGTGAAACCTATGTACACAGTCCTCCACTGTTACTGTACATAACTATATATTTGGGGAAGGAGTTTGACAAGTGATTGTTAATTCAAGAGATCTTTGGACAAGCATTCACTTATGTATTGCTGTAGTGCACAAGAAAGCAAAATGGACTATAAGCGGCGCTTTTTGCTTGGCGGGTCCAAGCAAAAAGTGCAGCAACACCAGCAGTATCAAATGCCTGAGCTAGGCAGGACCCTGAGCGCACCGCTGGCATCTACAACCCCAGCATCCCCTTTGGTCTCCTCAGCTGCTGCGGGCAGCTGCAACCACCCTGTATCCCATACTACTCCGATTGCAGACATCCAGCAGGGAATCTCCAAATATCTGGATGCACTCAACGTGTTTTGCCGTACAAGCACTTTCCTTACAGACCTTTTCAGCAGTGTATTTAGGAACTCTCACTATTCTAAGGCAGCTATGCAACTGAAAGACGTGCAGGAACATGTCATGGAAGCAGCGAGTCGACTCACAGCAGCAATAAAACCAGAAATAGCAAAAATGCTGATGGAACTGAGTGCAGGCGCTGCAAACTTTAAAGATCAAAAAGAATTCAGCCTACAAGACATTGAGGTAAGTTACCTTGGGGAATTCTGTTTTGCATGTGAATTTATATCTTTCCTTCTTAATTGGACTTAAAATCAGTGCTACGCTGATAGTTCTTTCTGCCTTGTTTTTGTATTTGTGGGCAACACTGATAAAAGGAGAAGCATTTTCATTTTTGTTGTCAAAATTATTAAGTTACTTAATGTGGTCAGTTTCAAACTTGGTTGAATGAGGTGTTTAGTGGGTATTTCTGTGTAAGGACTTGCACTAAATTTAGAGATTTTTATGAAATAAGATTAAATTGTACTATCTACCTAATTCTAAATGCTATTTTCTGTATGATTTAAACTTACAACTAGAAATCCAAGAACCTCTTTCATACTTGGAAAAACATGCCTAGTGTAAAATAAATAAAATAATTTAAAAACCTACAATAATTAAAGCAAAGCAAGCAAACCCAGCACCCCACTGCCCCCAAACTAACAAGCTTAAGTAAGTAAATGAAAGTCTTAAACATTTGATTTTTAGGTAGTCCTGTGTAGAGGCAGGAGTTGGGCTCAATGATCCTTGCGGGTCCCTTCCAACTCCGGATGTTCTGTGATTTCCTGTTCTGTGTTAGCTAATTTCTAATATTAGGCCATCGTATTCTAAATTAAACTATATTTTCCTTAGTGTTGTCCATTCTGGGTGGAAATTCGAACACTTAAGAGAGGGATATAGCCATCAGTGTTTGCATAAAACTGCATATCAATTGTCAAAAGATCCAAATTAGTGTAAAACACTTGATCACTCTTCAAACTGTTTGTTTACTTTGTGAGCTGTTAAGCCTAAAAAGAAAATACCAAGTGAACATGAAATTTGCAGTTGAGGTGAAATTTACAGAAAATTTCTGTAACTAAATGTTACAGAATTTAAATAAACATTATCCTCACAGATGGTGTGGGCAATGCCCATGGACAGTAGTGTTGCAGAACAATCCTAGGGCTTATGGTAGTCCTGTGCTGAATACAAGTCAGTATTGAGCTGTTGCAAAGCATAAGTCATTATTGGTGCTATTGCAAAGGAAGAGTTGTCATGTGTTTAACCTAACTATAACCTGCACAAACCATGAAATTAGTATTAAACTCTTCACTTTGGCTATTGTGGCCGTAAATACAATGCTGCATCCAGGCACTCCTGCTGTTACACTTAATGTAGTGAGCAACTGGAAGGGACATCGGGGGGGAGTAGCAGGAGTAAACAGGCATCCAGAAAATAGGACTTCAGAGGACAAACTGGAAGGACTGACTCTACAGAAGGAAAGACTGAGAAGGAAAACCAGAAGCCTGCAGGTATGAGAAGCAGCTAGAAGACGTGGCAATGTTCTGTCCTTCAGGTCCACGTAAGACTGAGCAAGAAGTAATGAAATTAAATTTCAGAAGAGAACATTCATATGGGATGTTGTGGAAATTCTTCGTAATGACAGAGAAGCGCTGAAGTGGATTGCTATGAAGGGTAGGGAGCCTCCATCATGGAGACCTTACAGAACACGTTAAACCTGTGTCTAGCAAAACTGACTCAGTGAAATTACTCCTTGCTTGGGACAGTAGGATGACCTTTGGGGATTCTCTTCTAATCTGCTTTTCTATGATTTGAATACTGAACTATTTATGCAAAAAGTTTAACAAATTGTTATTTCCCCGATCTATGTGAAACGTTAACATCTTCATAAAACTAGAAGCAGGATTTAAAAACTTCTGAATCTGCACAATGGAAGCATCTGTAATGCTTGCGTATGACTTCACCAGGGTTCACTGACTGGGGAAAAAGTGTGAGAGGCAGGATATTTTTTTTGTTCGACTGAGTGGGGAATATAGTAATATCTGAAGTTCCCTTTCCAGCATCTCTACTAGGTGACACTCAGTGTCTTGAGTGGCAGCTCAGCAGTATCCTCAGAAGAGGTACTCAGGAGCCTCTTATTTGGGCAAGTCTTTTAAGTTGCTCCTGTCTCCTAATACTACAAATGTAGAGGTACAACTTCCACTGGAATCTACTTTATCTTGCAGGTAACTCCTTGTTAGCGAGCAGGATTGTGTCTTCTCTTAGAGGTGTTTTGGTTGTATGAGATCACTCTTCTGAACTGCAGGGCATTGCGTAGTAAAAAATGAGTAGTATTCTGCTCACTTCCAGTAATATGTGGGAAAGGTGGTTATCTTATAATCTGGTACACCAGTTTGAGTAATGGCTCATTGTTAACTTAATTATGTTGCTATTTTAATATGGTTTCTTCAGTGGGTAGGCAGGTTGTGCATAAGGCTTGTCAGCAGAGCCATAAAGAGCCATGATAAGGGAAATTAGGATGGTAGAAAACCATTGTATAAATGTGTTGTGATGTTATTTGGGGAAAAAAAATAAAAACAAAAATGTAACCTACCACTGCATCCCCATCTGATGCTTTGGTATGTATGTAACCAGTTTGATTCAACTCATCACTTGTTCTAGAGACAAAGTCTGACACAACACCTTCCTGAAAGTCTTATTGCTTTCAACTGCCTAACTATGATACCAGATTCCTTTTAGGTAAGGTCATTCACAGATAGATCGTTGTCCTACCTGGTAAAGGGTTAGGAAAATCAACGTGCTAAAGGTGTAATTCTGGCTTGAAAACTTTCTATCCCAAGACAACGTCATGGTACATGCAATGGAAAGGATTCTAAGAAATAGTTTAAGAAAATACCACCATCAAGAGAAACCTACTGTTTGACAACTGCAACAATTCCAGTTCGTCCTTGATTATTAAAAGGTCTCTAGATTTAAGTTCTTATTATGGTCTAAAGCAGGAGAATTGAACACGTCTGCAAGGCCAAGTAAGGAAAGATATACTTGAAATAGATGGTGGTATTTCTAATAGTGAAAGCGCCACATCCACATGCTAATGTTGTTCTGCAGATATTGCAACAGAGATCTAGAGTATTGCTTTACGCACTTTAGTAACCGCTGGCTGACCTTGGCTGTATTTGTTAACTGGTGGTGGTCGTACTTCTTTCCCACTGTGAAAACAGAGATTGAGCTCTTGGGAAGAAAATCCACAATAAGTGAATTTTGAAGCAAAGTGAGTTTGTCATCTGGAGTGAGCAAAAATCTTCCACCGATTGGATTTTATTTAAGCAGTTAAAACCACTCTTACCCTTTTCTGAGGAAGACTGAAATAGATTATTCAAACAAAATAGAAGTTCAGTAAAGCAGATGTTCCTATTTGTCTTTACTGTTTAACATTATAAATTACATTAGGAATGTTGTGTGGTGCCACTTAAAAACTAAATCATTTGTTTATTTTGAGCATTATTCCCAGGCAGGGGAAACTTCAACCTCTGTACCTTAAATATTCTTTGAAACTTAATCAGCTTGACATTCCTAATGAGTCCTGGTTTCTTCTTCCTTCCCCTGAGAACTGCATTCTTCATACTCAAAAATATTCAGATTGCCAGTCTTTTCCTGCAGTTTTCTTAAAAACCTTTCTAATTTTGTAGTCAGGAAAGTTAGAATTTTATTCATTTTATTATTCACTGAGTGTTTTTTAATAGTGCAAACTGCACTTTCAGGGGTCAGTCAAAGTACCAAAAATGTTTAATTTTATGCCTTGTACAAAGAAAGGAAGTGATTGAACCAGAATGGAATGTCAAAAGGAGACCGGATGCAATGGAAAAAAGAATTGCCACCACGGAGTCTTTTAAAGTAGATAGCTAATGCATATAACTGTTTGTGCGACTACAGCATCTTGCCAGTAAGATCATTGTCTGAATATTTTTATTCCAGAAGAATGTAGCTGAAAATAAGCCAGATGACTTACTTGCTCCAAGGCACAATGGCTTTGTACATTATCTGTGTATTTTATGAATTATTCCTAAAATGGAATGCAAGTCTAGTCTCCTAATAAATGAAAGCCAAATATACATTTAAAACCACTTTGTGTGACAAACTCCATAAAAGAAACAAAACATTTTGAATAGCTCTTAAATTCTTTCTATGGCAATTTGGAAAATACTTTCTTCTCTCCTGCATCCTAGTTGTGCTTTGTTGTAGGCTTTTGTCCACTCAGAAAGGAGTGGCCTTGCAAGGAGGCAGAGCGCTTGTGTTCATGCTGCCTTGTCCTCCAGGTTGCCCTTTCACCTGATTGTACTCCACCAGTCCTTTCTCACACGGTGGCTGCGCCATAATGCTCGTTTTGGGGGATCTTTGTTTTGTTTGGCTTGAAGTAACTGAGGCACATGTCTGTCTCTGGTATAATTCTCAGGAGCAGCATTAGTGCGAGAGAGGGAGATAAAATGGACTGGGCATGCATGGGGTGCAGAGGGCACTACTGCGGGTGTCCAGGACATGGAGCTGTGGCTCTGGCACCCACAGGATTTGGGGTGCTCTCGGTGCCACCTCCAGCCCCCTCAGCTAGGGGAGGGACAGCAGCTCCTCCTGTGCTCGCTCTTCCCTACTCTTCCTCCTGCTGTCCAGATGAGTGGTATTATGTGACCCATTTCGGTGAAATATTCTGACGAGAAGATTTGTGCCAGTGTTAGCAGTTCCTGTCAAACAATGCAAGTGACAGAGCTGCAGTTTTGTGCATGTTTTCTGCAGTGACTGTTATATTCTAAAAATGGTACTATGGTGCCTCTCCGTATTATGTGGCAGAAGGTTTTTCATGCGTATTACTGATTGTCGCTCTGTTTAGAAGATAAACTTCTGGATTAAACTCCTAATTTTGTGATCATGTCTTAAAATACCTGACTTTTTAGCACAGATTCAGCTAGGACTGTATGCAAATGGGTTTTGCTGTTGACACTACTTCTGATAATGTGCTACCTTTTTATTGTTTCACATGCTTGATATTGGAAAGTAACTTAAAACTTTTCTTTCTTCAAATAATCTTACCTTGATCTCAGAAGGAAAGACGACATGAGGCTTGCATCAGCCATGTCACTCTGATCTCCCCTTAGATCACAGGAACTGTTCCTCGCTGTTTTGCTTTGGTAAATGGTTGAATATCATGTGTCACTTTAGGTCTAATTCATTATTACTTTTTTAATTAAAAAAAGATCTGAGTTTACTTAATGGCCTACATCAAGCATTGAACAAAAAGGAAGAACTACTTCTATAAAAGCTATTTGCTTGAAATTGTTTTTTCCTCCTACAGGTGCTTGGGCGATGTTTCTTGACAGTGATGCAGGTCCACTTTCAGTTCCTGTCACAGGCTTTGCAGAAGGTCCAGCCGGTGGCGCACTCTTGCTTTGCTGAAGCTGTAGGCCAGGAAAGAAAGAGCGTTAGTGGGGCTGGAGCCTCAAATTTAAGCACCACAAATGAGCTGGAAGATGCGATAAGATCATGGAGAGGAGCAGCAGAGGTATGGAGGACTTGCTATAGTGATGTTGCTTTAAACTTGGTGCCCAGGCTTGGAATTTGGTTTAACCCTGACAAGGGAAGAAGAAATCCTTGATTTTAAAGAAATGCTACGTTTGGAGGAGGGAACGCGGTGCGATTAGTTTCAGATGTTAAAATCTGTTTTACCTCTATGGTGTTTATACTATCTCTGCTCTGTAAAAAGTTTTTATTCGTGATCGATTGTGTATAGAAGGAGTGCACAAACAGTGGAAACAGCTGTTTGTTATTAGAAAGGAATTAACAGTGTTCAAATGTGGTTGAGTGGAAAGTCTTTGCAGATGCAGAGTAAAATTTTAGATGAAAAATAACTTAGATAACATCTATACCTCTTATTGTGAGCATGAACTCAGTTTTATATTTTAAATTTTTTTTATGGTATCTTTTAACATTTTTCGTCTTCATGCTGAAGGAGAGTTATCTGTTAGGCTTGATGTTGTTTGATTCCATTTGGAATGTTAATCGTATTACTTAAATACACCACTCTCTCAACGTGGGTTTTAGCTAACACTTGCCATCTGTGGAATCCCTACTTTTCCTGCCAAAAAAAAAGTACAAGGAAAAATAGTTTTATGAGCTTTTCTGCTTTCCCTGTATGCTATTGAAGTCTACAGACTGACAGATCAAAATGGCTTCAGACATTGAGCACATGGTTTCTTTAAATTTAAGTAACCTAGAGCATTGTGCTTTTGAAGTCTAATTTGGCAACGTCCATGGGCATGTTAATCATCTTGACTGGAAATATTGTCAGGGTTTCCATTTATCAACTAACATCTGTAAGGTGTATGAAAGCAAACAAATTTCCGTTAGAACTCTGAGTGCAGATGAATTATTGGTAATTTCTACTGCAACATAGATTTCTTTCATTAGTTGAAATAAGGATTTGGGAATACTATAGGTATATTATGTAGAATCTTAACAGTACTAATCCTGGTATAATTTCATGTCCTTTGCATAAGAACAGTCTACTTCAGCTATTTCTCTTAATATCACCTATGTTTCAAAATGGAGTTTAATACAACTGATTAAATCCTGCATTAAACATCCATACATGGGGAAGAGGCAAGTTTGTGTGGGGTTTTAGAATAGTAAAGTAAAAGGCTCTTAAACAAATCTCTGTAAATAAATGATCTTTCTCTCCTCTGTCTTGAAGATAGACCAATATTTATCATATCTATTTCATCTTGATAGAAGGGAGACATGAAATACTGAAGTTTTTCTGAATTTTTACATTGGAGATCGGAAGGCAATCCATTATTTCCATCTAAAACCAGCCTGTTTGGCAGTAGGCTATGTAGTGTTTAAGAATAATGTTTATGATGGTTTGTGTGTAGCTCAAAATTACTTTTCCTTTTTAAGAATTTCACTTAGAAAATGGTGTAACTTTGTATGTGTTGTAGAAGTAATCGATACATCTGTTCATTGGCTGTAGTAGCAAAAATCCCCAATATGGGCATCATGTTTTAGAGCAAGACTCCTTCCTTAGACGGAAAAATCAAGTGTCTGAGGTCTTAAATGTGGTTGGGGATGGGATTTTATTTGTTTTACTTCGCTCAGTAGTGTACTATTTTTATTGTACTGTTACAAGCAGATATTTCGCTTTTCATATTTTACATTTTTTTTAAATCATATTACATAAAGCTGCTGTGCCCTTGCTGTGCTCCGTTGATTTTAGTCTTGTGTGGTTCTTCTCAAATTGCACCGCAGTAACCACCCTTAATTTTTATACAGCATACCTTAATGTATGTGAGTCTCTCCTCAGGCATCACGTTGCCTGTGTAACTAGGGTCCTTAGTTAAGAAAGGGAACTGAAATAGAGCAACCAATGCTGACTTGAGTTGCTAGCCAACACCTATAATGCCATACAAATTATGTGAGGTCTATACTTTTAAAAGTAACAGTAGAAATTGAAGCAGTTAAAATAAAGAATCAGCTCCAGGTGCTTCTTCTCATCTCCTTTATAATGCTTAAAATTTCACATATGGGGTTTTTTCTTTGTTTTTGTTTCTTCACTTTTTAACTGCGATCTAGTTTATTGTTGAACCTCTTTACCCAATATTTTTTTCTGTACATTGCAGGCGACATCTCGATTGCGAGAAAGAGGCTGTGATGGATGTTTGGCAGGAATTGAAGTTCAACAACTTTTCTGCTCACAGAGTGTGGCAATCCCTGAACATCAGCTCAAAGAGCTAAACATGAAAATTGATAGTGCTTTGCAGGTGAGTTGTAAAGTCTGTTGCTTTTATGTGTGTCTAGTACAGTCAGTGGGTCAATGAATTAAATAGGGAAGGAATATATTACTGCAGAAATATGGACCACAGGCAGCCATGAGGTATCTGAGGATTAGCAGTATTGAGGTCTTATATGATAAACACATATGTGCTATACAGGCTTACGCACTTAACAATTTCTACATGTGCAGCCAGATACAATGACTGCCAGCTTTTTCGCTGATGTGGCCGTTCCATTTCAACTTTTTCTTTAATTTCAGGCTTACAAAGTGGCTTTAGAGAGCCTAGGCCATTGTGAATATGCAATGAAAGCTGGCTTCCACTTGAACCCAAAAGCTATTGAAGCAAGTCTTCAGGTATGATCTGCTAAACCTGTTCTTTCATCCCTCCTCACCTTGAAAATAACTGTTTTAAAAAAAAACATTGTCAGCAAGGTTTTCTTAATGTCTTCGTTTCCTTCTAATTGATCTTTTATACTTCAGGGCTGTTGCAGTGAAGCTGAAGCCCAGCAAACAGGAAGGAGACAGACTCCACCGCAGCCAATTCAGTGTGAACTGCCCACTGTACCTGTTCAGATAGGATCACATTTTCTGAAAGGAATATCCTTTAATGAGTCTGCAGCAGAAAACCTGAAACTGAAAACGGTAATAGCCCTGCATCCAACCACAGTAGATAAAAATAAAAATCAGTAGAACTCCTTAAAACTCAAAGACCAACTGCAGTAGAAGTTTATTGCCAGACTTGTACTTAAAAGTGCATATTTTTAGTCTGACTTCCTGTGGAAACAAGATGTGATAACATTGTTGGTCCATGCCTTTCTCTGATAACAGTTTTAACCACCTGGGCAAATTCAGTCCAATCTAAGAGAAACACAAAAGTCTAGGAGGTAATTAAGCTTCTATGAACACTGAAAATAGGTGGTTAGGTATCAAAATCTGCAGAGCAAAGTGAGCCCTTACAGATGCCCCAAGCAGGTGATGTACTTCAGAGCTTTTATTTTCTTAGGTTCCAGAATCAGTCAGATCCATGCTATTTTACTGCTGAGGGGAATGCTTTAAAAGGAACTTGATTACAAAATGCTTTTTCATTTCTTCTTAAAAACTTTAGGCAATCTTTCAAAATATATTGTATTTTTAGAAGTTGTGGAGAAGTTTATCCAATTTTCAATATAAAGAAAAGATAACCATTCAGAAGCAATTTGGGCAATTTTAATCAGCATTTTCGCTCTTTCAGATAAGGCTAGTTCCCTGCTCCTGAAAGAGCTGAAACAATCCTCAGCTTAAAATGTTTTCCTGTTGTCTTTGCGGTGTTTTTTTGTAGTTTTATTAAACTGTTTTGCAAGAGCATAAGCTAAATAGTGTTTATCGTGTTGGAGTGTTTCAAATAGAGACTGTGTCCCATATTTTTATTCTGCAGTGGAGCTCTTATGGTTTCACAAGACTGTTCAGAGGTAACAGACATTGTAGTTGGTTGAAAAGCTTTTGAAGGTGTGTAGAACCAATGGTAAATACATATGGAGGCATTGGTGTTAACATTTCAGAAATGTGTGCTAGGTATGACAAATTTTTTGGTTTTTCAGCACACAATGCTGCAGTTAATTAAAGAAGCTGGATGCCATAATGGACTTACACCACGAGATGACTCTCCTGTTACTGAAGTACTAAATCAGGTTTGCCCTTCGACTTGGCGAGGAGCCTGCAAAACTGCTGTACAATTGTTATTTGGCCAAGCTGGACTGGTAAGTAACTATAGATAGGCTTAGAAAAAAATAAAATAAAATAAAAAATTAAACATCCTGAAGAAAAAGTAGATATTTTAAAGTGTTTGGAAATTCATTTCCTGTCTTCCTCTTTCTCAGTTTTTAACGCTGCAGCTAATTTAATGAACAAGATGTATCCTCGTGGAATACAAGTTCTTCATAGATACTGTTTGTAGTTGGTAGGAACAGGGGAACATACTGTGTACTTCATATTCTCCATGGATTAGAGGGAACATAAGACATTAAATTTAAGTTCAATAGATAGATTTGAAAATCTGTTTTGCTATAGATGACCATGTTAATGCCACCCCTTCTCTTAGCTCAGCTTTGAAAACTACCATTTTTTCCATTTCCTCTCTGTTTTGAATGGAAGCAGGCTTCCTGCTCAACAGAAGCCAGGAAGTCCTCTGCACCAAGTAATACTACCTGACACCTCCAACACAAGACATAGCTATTAAATGATTTTCTGTAGACGTGTTGGTTACAAAGAAACAGAAAACCCCATCGATTTTAGAGTATCTAAGTACTGCTAAAAAATACATGCTTGAAATGCATTCTCGTGACAAAATGTATTTGTACTTCCATAACCACTTACTGCAATCTCTTCTTTTAATGAAGTGTCCAGTTATCACAAACACATTTTTTTGAACTATGAGTTCTCATTTATCAGGACAAATAAAACGGGGGAAGAGTGCAGTAGGATAGGAAGGATATACATGCATAGAGATACACTGTAACCTATGATAATTTCTATCAAGAATCCTGATTAAACTTTATTTATTAATTTAATCAATTTATTAATTGATTAAACCATATGTTTTTGGTATTGTTGATACATTCTCCAATAACAATGTCAGATACTTGTTTCAATATCCCTTTCATATTAGGTATTAGATATCCACTTCATGTTAAATATGCCAGAGAAGTAGGTTCAAATCCAAGTTGAATTCAACTGACTTCTCATATAAATAAGGGACAGACCATCAGTATCATAACAACAACGTACCTGCCGTCAGTCCTTACTTCACTCCGATATGGTGATTTGAGGATAGGAAATGGAAGCACTTTCAGGAAGGCATAAGATGTGTTATTCTGTAGGGATGGAGAGAAGCTAGGAAATAGTAGGATTGATCAAATGTCTATACAACTGAAAATGTGTGTTAAACATTAATAAATGCAAATCAACTAGGAAAAGGGCCATGGTTAAGTGAGATTGTCTTCAGCTGACATAGTTCAGGGTGGGTAGAATGCAGAGAGCAGTAGGGTATGGGAAATGAAGCCAAGGAAGAAGCTGCTTCTCAGTAGCCCTGTGGGAGTGTGCTGTAATTCCTGGCTTCTTGGCTGGCTCCTGAGCATCTAGATGAGGAATGCCTTGGAGGATGCTGCAACCCCCCATCACTTCCTTTTCAGTGAAACAAAGGTGTAGGGATTTCATTCTTGCCCTGGTGAGATTTGGGGAGTGGCCTGAGGCACATTTTGACTCAGGAGTCTTAAAATCTGGTGTCCTCTAGTCTAGACATAACTAGTTAGACCTGCTGGTAATTAAAGTGCTGATACCCTTCAGGTTTATCATAACGTAGGGAGAGTTGTCAGCATAAAACTTACTTAGACGTTCTCCCAAATGATAATGCTGGTGTAAGGAATATTACCTGAGTAGAAGCAAGAATGTCTCCAAAGATTTTGCCTGAATCTCTGGTTCTGAAAATAGCAGGATTTTATCTTCAAAGACACAGTAACGAGCTATACACTTAGCAAAATACTTGGAAGCCTTTTCTCTTAGTTCATTCTCACTTTTGATTTGTTACAGTTTGAAAGGGTGTGAGAGTTGAGTTCTTCTTTGTAATCTGTATGTCTGTATACCATAACTTTTTTATAAGATTAATTATGCTTGTATGTAGTCTCATGCAATGATGAGAAACTGTAATTTATTTCTTTAAAGCATTCTTTGGGTGGAGATGAGGGAGGAAACACCTGTAAAACAAGAACAATAGATGTCTGATGCACAGGAAGCTATCTTCTAAGCACCCACCAGGCAGGGAGTGACAAATGTGTTTATTTTAAGTTTATTTTGTGTACAACTCAGATAAATGAATTGTGAGACAATATTACGCGGGCTCTTGACCCTGAAAAAAAAGCCCAAGACCATAAGCACTATGATGCATCACTTCCAGGAACTGATCTTGATCTGCATAAATCAGTTTTGCTTTTTGACTTAAGGGTCTCAGATGCAGACAGTTATTTTCTTGGGAGCTGGAGGGGACAAGAAAAATTACTATGTAGTTTTATATCTCCTTAACCTGCTTATATTTAGTAATATAGCTAAACCTATACCAAATCAAATAAAATTAACATGGTATAAATATGAAGAAAAGAAGTAATGTGGTTGCACTGTTACTAATTGAGAGATATTTTCATTAATGGATACTAGCATGGTGCCTTGTATAACTGTGCTTAGACACGTTTTTACAAGCTTGAGCAAGTGTTCAGAGACAACTGGAGGAAAACTAAGTCCCTATGCTAAAATATTGGAATAATCGGAAAAAAAGTTTATCATTGGATTATTTTGTTAATGCAGGAGAGCCAAGAAAATCTCAGCACTACTTATATTTCACGTTTCATAACTAGTTAAAAGACAATGAGATAGAAGTAAACCCAGTGTAGGGTGATTGCAAAAAAGCCAGTAATGCCCCTTGAGGCTTTTTATACAGAAGGACTTTTTGCCATTTCAAGGATAAATGGTACAGCTAATCTGCTAGTCACTGGAGCAAGAACTGCTGAGTGCTGCCAAAAAGCTGCTGGTTCAGCATGACCAAAATAGGAAATTATGGAAATGATCAAAAAGGCCAGCCCATGCAGACTGGACAACAACAGAAAGCAGAAACCAAATATGGAACTTACCATCACTGGTACTGAAGTTTAAATGAAGCTGAAGTGAATCCATTCCTTCTCAGTTTACATAAAAAGAGTTTCATGACAGCAGATTAATTTTCAAGACTTTCATCTTCCATATAAATTCATGATGTCTTACAGAAAGCTGAGAATTCAACAAATTGAACAGTCACTTTTCTTCTCTTCACTACTATTAATTCCCTGTTATAAATAGTTACATTAAGTAGAGAAATACTGGTATAAAACTTCGTAACCATGAGTGTGTGTGAGAGGGAGGTATATGTGTTAAAAATTACAAGCTATGAGAAGAGTTTCAGACTGACTACTGTTTGTATCATATTGTGTGCTGCATTTAGGTTATTTACAATATTTTAATAAGTGTTTGAGCGCTATTAAGGTAGTAATTGTGCCAGACTTCTCAAATGTAAGGGCTGTTATACAAAGCTATTGATAACTACCAGCTGCTACATATAGCAGTTGGTAAGTACATGTTTGATATGTAACTATAGTATGTAATTGAGAAGAATTAAGTCCTTGAAATGTAGGCTAACATTTCAAACTAATCATTTTGTATGCATTCCTTCCCCCTGCCCCCAAGATATTAAAATAGAAATCAACTGTTAATGATTTTGTGACTTGATTTGTTTTTATATGGTTCTTTTCACACCTGTAGCATGGTAGGGAGGTGAGACGATTGCATCTGTACTGCAGGGGTGATAAAGCAGAACTAATTCTGAAAATCGTTTCCCTTTTCTTTTTATTTGCTAGGTGGTTGTGGACACAGCACAGATAGAAAATAAAGAAGCCTATGCTCCTCAGATAAGTCTAGAAGGATCCAGAATTGTGGTGCAAGTTCCATCAACTTGGTAAATAAAAATACTGTATTGCAGATGGTACTAGTAGGTATGGCTGTCAAAGTGTATAGGAAGAAATACAATGCAGTACAAATGGATCAGGGAATACTGTGATCTTCCTTAAAATCCTTTGCCTTGTGCTGATTGAATACCACCTCTCGAAGATTGACCAACAGCTGTACTTTAACAGTATTTGTACTGGTGCTCCCTCTGTTGGAGGCAGTGGAAGGGAGGCAAGGCTGGTGCACTGCAGCATTCCTCTAAAGAGAAGAATGTAAAAGCTGGATCACGAAAGAGAAAGTTAAATATAAATCCAGAAATATTCCTGTTATGCTCCTCACTGGCAGGTCCCCACAGCTGTTACCACAGGAAGGTCAAGCATCAGATGAGACTAAGACAAGAGCTTTGACCCTCTTAACTGAGCTGTTCTCTAAGCGCTGCTGTGAACCACAGAGCTGTGTTTCGAAATACGCCATCCCTAGTGGCTTAATCAACCGACCAGGAAAGCATATTAGAACTAATCCTCATTCTCAGGCGAGGACTTCTTCTCTTTTGAAACAATAATTTGGGATTAGAACACTTCCTTTCTTCAGTGTACACAGTGTTACGAATTTTGGTGCAACACAAGTCATTCATGTGAATCCTTAGTGAGATAGGCTGTCACTAATGGTACCACTGGCATGTCCAGAAGTACAAGTCAGCCCATAGTCTGTTTATCCAAATTCATCTTTAATTCCTCTGCTGAGTAGAAACTGGCACTTCTGTTCTCTTTCTATAAAGTGCTCTATTGTGAAAGAGCTAAAAAACTGCAAACTGCTCTGAGCCAGGGTTTGTGTGCTCTGGAAGAGCTCCGCCTACTGACTGCAAGAGCGCCTGTTTACTCTTCTCTGCTGGCTTATTAAATACTTGACAAATGTGCCAATATGTAGATTTAAGTTACTCTGATTTCACCTCAATTCTGTGCCGTTAATGAAAAAGTTTCAATATTTCTGCATCTTCACAGCTCAGTAGCATGTTCTACAGACTATTGGATATGCTGAATCACTGTGCACTCTGTGTGTGTCAGGCTGGGTGTTTCGTAGCATTGAACTCCTAGATTGCACTCCAGATGTAAATGTCATGCACTAGCATTTTTGTCAGGTTTGTTGAGTGTTCTTGATACTTTCTTAAAAATGCACTTTTGTGTATCTCTTATTTCTTACCTCTGTGCTTGCATTATGCCTGCTCAGCTAAAGAGAGAATCTTGATTTTAAAAATAAACTTAAAATTAGATTAGTTGTATATTCAACAATTGAAAAGAGAAACTGGGACTGCAGGTGTCGTCCTTAGGAACCCTTGGGTGTTCATGCATTATATTGCCTTACTTGTTGTACCTTCATAGGAGCAGCAGTAGTGTATAAATTAGCCTTTTATTGTCTGACTAGTATGGTAAAATTGTTTAATGTGAAATTCAAAGCTTTTATTTTTAAAAGTTAATCTTGATGATTACAGGTGTTTAAAGGAAGATCCAGCAACAATGTCTTTGCTACAGAGGAGTCTGGATCCAGAGAAGACTTTGGGTCTAGTAGACGTGCTCTATACTGCTGTGTTTGACATGCACAGGTGGAAGGAGGGAAGGTACATCTCCTCTTGAGCCTCATGCTTTACTTTTCCCATTTTAAACAAAGCCATCATTGTTGAAAAGGCTGTACTCTAGAATTCAGATAGCATTAGTTCATCAGAAAAGGAAATCAGTAGTCGAACATCCATGCAAGAAACTGGGACTCTATATAGGTACCTTGTATCTATTTAATGTACAGAGATTTTTTTTTAAACAGCAGCTTATCCATGTGTACAAAAGTATTTGTTTCTCTTGCGTTAAAATATATTTTGTTTATAATAAATACCTCCATTTAGGTTTTGAAGCACAGTTAACGTTCCGTAAGGAAAGGAGAGTAATAAATGCTATTGCAAACATTAGTAATAGTTCAAATTGTTAGCCGAGGAAGAAGCCGATCAATTTAGCAATCTGAGAGAGACCTTTGCTTTTATTTCTGCCACTTTCTATTACCCAAATACACGTTTTTCTCCAAAACACAAACTCAGTTAAATTTCTTTAGACATCCAATGGGATGTTAGGATAAATGAAGTTTATTAGGTGGTTTGATAAATATTTTTGTTGATGCAGGGAGCAAGCTTTGCCTTGTATTCAGATCCAGTTACAGCGTGAAATCTCAGACTTTGGGAGTCAAGTTGACATGCCATCTGGAAATGGAAGCAAATCTTCAGGTGGTCTACAGAAGACGTTCTCAAAATTGACTTCACGGTTTACAAAAAAAACTTCCTGCACCAGTACAAGTAATAGTGGAAGTTATTCAATTCCCAATACACCTTCCAAAAATATCTTTATAAGTTCCAGCTCAGAGGAGAAGACTAAAATGCCTACTAACATAGATGCACGGTTACAAAGCATTTTGAACATTGGTAACTTCCCTAGGACCACAGATTCATTGCAGTCAATTCAGAGCACAAATAATCAGATAGTGAATGGGTTTCTAGTTGAAAGACGGGACAACTTCTTCAAGCCAGATGAAGGAAAGGATGACAAAGGTATGAATTTACCAACTGACCAAGAAATGCAGGATGTTATAGATTTTTTGTCTGGTTTTAACATGGGCAAATCTCAGCAAGCTTCTCCGATGGTGAAAAGAAGGAACTCTGTTGCATCCTCTACAGGAACAGAACAAAAATCAGGAACAGTACAACAGCAGCCGCAGTCTCTCTCTCATGCACCACTGCATCCTTCTCAGCAAGGTTTGTCACAGCAACAGCAGTCACAAAAGCAGCAGCAGCAAATGCAGTATTACCAACATTTGCTTCAACCTATTGGACCACAGCAACGTGCACCTACTAAATGGCTGACTAATTCTTCACAGCAGCCAGCCCAAGCTGTTGGAGCTGGATTGTCTCATATGAACCAGTGGAACAATCCTGGTTTTTCAGATTTAAGCTCTGATTTATACAGTTTGGGTCTTGTGAGCAGCTATATGGACAATATGATGTCAGAGATGTTAGGACAGAAACCACAAGGACCTAGAAACAATACGTGGCCAAATCGTGACCAAACTGATGGAGTGTTTGGGATGCTGGGAGAAATTCTGCCTTTTGACCCTGCAGGTGTGTGTCTTTTTTTTTTCTTACTACTTATAAGGATTCTCTTACAAAGGAAAGAGTACTGTTAAATATTGCTAGCAATAATTATTTCTTGGTGCTATTTACCAGATGCGAAGGTGCTTAAAATGACAAGTTCTGACCTTTCTTATTGGATCACATCAAAGTGTTGAAACAGTTACTTAGAGATAATGTTCTTTCTATTGTTATTTTTGAAGTCGTTTAAAAGCATTGTTAACTTCCGAATGTATGTATTTTGCCTCACCCCAAATGATTTCTCCTGCTATTTACCAGTCTTGAACCCCGGAGATAGATTTGGATTGCATGTTTTCCATACCCCTGCATTTCAACTTCATTACTATGTAGTGTCATAGAAATCATATTGGTTTCTGCTCTCCAGCTGTTACTGCAGTGAAAAGCTTTGATGTTGAAGAATTAGAGACTAAAGAGCAAGTGCCATGTGGTTTGCCACATGTATTTGAACCACCAATAAATTGTAAATTTATGGGGATTATCGTCAAAGAGGAAGTGAGATAACTTTTTATATCCATAAGCAAGTAGCCTAAAGGCTATGACATTGATTGTAGAGTCTGCATCGAAGAGGAGATTAATGAATTGTTCTCATACTACTAAAATCAACAGGCCAATCTATTCTCTCATAAATATAATTTCTGTTGGCATGGAACATAGCTACAGGAACTTTGTAGTATGTGTTTATTAAAAGTGCCTGGAGGGAGGCAGCACTAGAACTAACGGAAAAACCTTTCATCAAACCACAAATCCTTTTCCTGCTGTCATCTGTGTATATGTGTGATTTAAAAAAAAATCCAATCAAATAGATTGGAAAGATAACCTCTCTTCATATAACACGCCAGCTTAAGGTGCGATGTAGGAGTTTTCAATCTAAGCTCTAGCTAGAAAGCTTTAAAACACACACACACACAAAAAACCCTTAAACTTTAAAACTTTCTTAGGACTTTTGTCATGTGAAGCAAATAGATACACTTGATAAATATTTTTAGAGTATGAAAAAGATGACTTCAGATGAAATCTGCTAAGGAAGATTTGAGAAAATTGATGTTTTTTCATGGTCAAAGACTTAAGTATCTATTGCAAATGTATTGTGCCATACTTCTGTAATCTCTAAGAACTTAATGCTTTATTAGTAGAAGGAAAGTTGACGCATCTGTGTTTTTTAAACTATTTTCACAGGTGAACCTATCTCATAAAAAGCTGTTTATCTGATATGTTTTTACAGATGTAAAAATCAACACAAGTTGCTATTTTTGAATATAGGAGTAATTTAACACCTAATGCTATCCACAGAAAAAAAAAATCTGCATGCCCTTCAGAACCAATCCAGACCAGATCTGAGGATGTCTAGCTTCAAATCTCAGCTTAAACTGACATAAGTATTTCTCAAAGAAAACAAGTATTAGTGAGAACATTTTGTTTCTGTACAGATGTCAGGTAGCTCTGTCCCTTGCTTATATGAAAAAGGATGTGTAGAAACAAAGTTATCTTTGTTATAGTTTTAATTTGTATGCAACAAAACATTGCAGAGTTCTTTTATAAGTGTGCTAAGCGAAGAAGCTTTTCTTCAAAAGCTGAACTGAACGTAGGGAAGAAATCACATGAAAGATACCTCGATTTCTGTTTTCCAAGCTGTGCACACTTGGATGTTCTTCACTCTTTAAAACTGAGACAAGCAAGCCAGCAGCTGTGTGCTTCATGTTGTGACTATTACGCATGTAGTCGAGAAATTTTCCATAAATTCAGTCCAACTGTCAAGTCTTGGAAATTGAATTACGCTGTCTCCTAAGAGTTGTTTTTTTTAATACATACATTATTTGTTTTTATTTATTGGGCATTAAAAACACTTATGGAGTAAGGCTTTTGCTGTGTCTGCCCAAGATAGTGCATACTGCTTATCTGATGTTTGGGAAATGTAAAGCATTTTAAGACTTGAAGATTTTATTATTATTATTATTTTAAGGATTACTGCTTTTTTGGTAAATATCAAGTCTTATTCTGAAATACCTTGTAGTCCAGGATTAGGATGTTTTCAAAATGGTTGTGTAATCTTTGTAGTAAGTAGCTTCTGGTCTGTATGTTCTAATGAGATCAATCTGAGCTTCTGATTTCTTGAGAAGCAAGCAGAATCACCACATAGCTGGAAATCATTTGCGATCCCAAATCACCTGTAGTAATTCAAATGTTTTTTTCTGAGATTGGATAAACATACAGTTTTTAATTCTGTCAGTGTCTGCTGATTGGATATTGGACTGTTCAGCGTATGGGCATGATCTTAGTCACAAATACTCCTCCCTGGAGAGAAGGCAAGGGGCAGGTGTATTTCCACCCAAGAATTACCATCTCCCATGTATGATGGTACTTCTGTACTTTTATTCAAACCTATCCTGTTAGTGTTCCTCTCTGCTCCATCAAGAGGCATTGATTGTCTGGCACTTATTATCAGTGAGGAAGCTTATTTTCTGTTGGGGGGTGGTCAAGTCTAGAGGATTAATTGAAGGGGGTAAGTGCAGTAGAAATAGCTGAATGTCAGCAACTGACTTCTTGTTTTATTCAGTTGGGTCTGATCCAGAATTTGCCCGCTATGTTGCTGGGGTCAACCAGGCTATGCAACAAAAAAGGCAAGCACAGCATGTTCGTCGTCCAAGCAACACACGTAGCAACTGGCCTCTTCCTGATGATCCTCACAAAACCTGGCCCTTTCCTGAGTATTTCACAGAAAGGTAAGAGATTGGACAGGCTGCTGTTTTTTCTACATCTGTAAAAGCTGCAGCTCATTATGGCAAGAGTGAGTCTTTCCCATGTTGATACTGAAGCCCTGACATTTTGTGTTCCTCAGAGTAGAATGGGTACTGAGTTTGACTCAAACAGAGGAAATAAGGACTTTATTACTGACTGATTCAAAACGTTCCTATTTTGAAAACCTTGAAGTTGTAGTTTTGATGAGGAGTGATGCAATGAAAGTTGCAGCACCTGACTGAATTCAGTTTTCCACATTTTATCCATTACATTACAGCAAGTATGTTAGTAGTACTTAATCTCTTCCAAGTAATAATTCATTACAAAGCAAGTATTTCAAGAACCTCTTTCCATAATTAGAGCTGTGAGCCTAAGGCTAGCTTAAAACCAGTAGAGCAAGTATGTATTCTAGCTCAGTTTTGCAGTGGAAGAGCCAAGAGCTTAGTGATTGCAAAACTAGCAATCATTTGTTTTCCTTTCCTGACCAGGAGACGCTGTGACAGCTTTATATGATTTTAGTAGAATATATAAAGTGACTGTAACTGGTAAAGCAGTGATGTGATCATTCAGAAGCAAAAATGTGAAAGTATTTGTGTTCCACGTTTTACAAAAATACTGAGATTTCTTTGTGCTTTGTCATCTGTCACAGAGATTCGGCATAGCGAACTAGGGCATACAGTCTGGACCAGGCACCATTAAGTACAAGGACTAATATAATACACCTTTTTGTCTTACAGTGATGTGACAAACAGCTGGTCTGGTACTCAAGGAGACTCCGCCAGCTCAAGTGATGAGACCTCTTCCGCCAATGGAGACAGCTTGTTCTCGATGTTCTCAGGGCCAGACCTTGTTGCTGCTGTAAAGCAGAGAAGGTTAGCAAAGACCAGAAATACACACCACTTTGTACGATTTGTGTGCTTTGATAATTTGAGTAGCCACACAAAGGATTTAACTCCTGCCAATTAGATGAAGTCACATGAATGTCAGTGTGCATTCTGACACTGGATCAGTGTATAGTGTGTCTGATCTTAATGCTAGGAATTCACAGACTGGGTTGTTAGCAGCTAAATCTTTACACAAATAAGCACCTGTGCAAATAGCCAGTTGTTGGCTGAAACTCTGTATCTGACACTTTCCCTTTCAATAATGAATTTCTTGCTGCAACAGCTTGTATTTTTACCTGTACTGAGGAAAAACATGCAAAATGATGAAATATTAGTACATATTCTGGGCTGTCAAATATGACAGACTGAAACTACAGAATGGTGTATGGTAGTAGCAGATTAATGCAGGTGACTCATTAAGGAAAAAAAAAGTAAATATCACTCTTCTTTTTTGGGGCAGAAAACACAGTAGTGGTGAGCAGGAACCTAGTACGCTACCATCGCCACCTCTTCTTTCTGCAGCAGATGACCGTAATCAGGTAAGCAGAAAATGGATTTGCTTAGTCATTTTTCTTGCATGTGTGTTTCGGGGTGTTTTTGCACTAGGAAAACAATTAGAAGAGCATCTATACCTCCAGACTGCTTACCTCACCTAAAACCCAATTCATTTCCACTCAAGTAATACTAGATTTTTTTTTTATCAGTCACCAAATTTAGATATTAAAATTGAAAGTGATTTAACTTTTCCCTTGTAGCAAAAATTATCCTGATAGAGAAAACAAGGTTTCACATTAAGCGAAGAGGTAACACAGGCAACTTGAAATGTCTATGCAGAGAAAACTGAAGTGTCACCAGTATCACTTGTCTTACCAGAAATTTGACTTATGGCAGGGCTACTATTAGTAAAGCCAAATGCTTGAGGTAAATAAAGGTGTTTCAAGAGGCAAGTAAATGAGTGAGTAGTGTGTGTGTGTGTGTGTGTGTATATGCATCAGTTCTATTTTTAAAGATTAATCTTCTGAAATGTTATAGAGGAAATATTAAGTATTGTCTCACAAGTGTTTTGGTCAAACAAAACCACAAAACAACAACTAATTTATTTTTTTTCCAGGATAATAAAACCAAAACCTGGCCTCCAAAGGCACCCTGGCAGCATGCGTCCTCTGTCACGAATACACTACCCAGTCAGAGTGCGTCTTTGTATCCCATGAGCAGCCCTGTCAGCCAGTGGAGCGACACAATGCAGATCCTCCAGTCACCTGTGTGGGCAGCAGCCAACGACTGCGCCCCAGCAACAGGAATTTCCTCTAGCTTTGCCTATGCGCAGCAACAGCAATCGCAGCAACAGGCTTCCCAGCACAAACAGATGAATAAGGGCTTTAAATCTTTTCCAGTAAAGCACGAACGCAGACCATCTTACCTGCATCAGTACTAATTGCTTTTCATATTGGAAAATGCAGCACAGGGCCAAACAGTCATAAACTACATATCCTTTGTTTCACAACTGTGTATTGGCTAGATCCTGTTTATCTCATTAAATATGGAGTTGAAGGGGCTTGGGGCTGGGGGTTGAGGTTGGGGGGAGGATCTACAAACTCTTGAATCTTATTTGCAGTGCTGAGCAATATGGCCAATATGTTTGTTTGATGTACATGGAACAGCCCAAAACTGTGATTTAGAAATGCTTTTAAAAATGTGTATATTGCCTTTACTTTCAAAAGCTTTTTTAAAAAGACTGCTGAAGGACTACCATACAAGAAACACTGTATTTTATAGCTATTTTTCATATAGATTTATAGTTAAACATCTTACTGAAACACATTGAATATATTGAAGCAAATATATAGTGGTCACTTTGCTCAACACTGTGTTTAAATTTATAATGGACAAGCTGTAAAGTCTTTGTATTCTCCATAAATGGCCTTTGGGCAACTTTTTTTTTTAATGAAGTATAACAGCAGCTTTTCACGTGCCACACAAGTGAGTTCATTATGAAACTGTTGCAGAAACAGTTGCAAAATTAAGTTTTGTGGTAGTTTCCTTACTCTAAGTATAGATCAACTGAACCACTCAAATTTGTGTCACAAATATAATCTGAGCTGCTTAAAGTAGATGGCATCTGTGTGGATAATGTGACACTGGTTTTCAAATAAATACGTAACTTGTTACAGTTTCATTTGGCCAAAGGCTTTATCCACACAGTGCTCCTTAAATGTGTGAAAGTATAGCCTAAAAGACTACTTGCATATATTTAAAGTCTTATTTCAGATGCTACAGTTGATTAAAAAATAATAAGTAAAAAAAATAATTAAAAAAAAAAAAGTGAGCTGGCTCAGAAGATACTAGAACTGAAATGTGGGGTAGCAGTTAGCTAAAAGAACATTATTTTTTTTAAAAGGATAAAGTAATTATTTGCAGTCAATATGTGCCATTAAGTGAACCTGTGGAATTGGGAATAATATTCCAACCAAAGTGGATCTGGTAGTGACTGGTGCTTAAAAAGTGAAGAACAATGGTGAATATATGTATAGCTATCCCACTGTATATTAACTGAGATTACAGAGGATTCTTTATATAGTTAGAGCTTATTTAAATTTTCATATTTCATCTTTGAAAGAGTCTAAAAACCACAATATTTTCTGGTATAAGAGTTTTGACAGTATTAATCTTATTTTTGTATTTTTCTTAAGTCATATCATTCTAATATGTTAACTACTAGTAAAATGGGTTATTAGTTCTAGCTACATAATTTTTCAATGAAGAGAAAGCACATTTGTTGTTTTTGTTTTTACAAACTAAGTACATCTATATCTAAAGATACCAAAAAATAAATACATTATATATATATAAATAGGTATACACAACACTAAAACTATTAAACGTGGGTGTTTAAGACCCATCCACCTTTTTGTTTGTATGGTGACGGGCTGTATTTGCAGGCCCAGATTGTTACCTTTTTGTGCTGTTTGAGGATGCCAATGTTGCCTGTATTTATGATATTGTCACCATGTTTTCTGAAACTTCATACTTACCATGTTTACAAAGATTTGTTTGCTGTACATAGACTTTTTACAGTAATGTGCTTTGCACAATCAGTGTGGCTTGTCTGTAAATTGTTAATGGTCTGTACTACTATAATTTTGAAAACCTTCTGCTGAAAATGTTAGTGGTTATTTAACTTGATGAATGGTTTTGAGTTTACTAAATCTTGTCATTTAGATCTAATATTAAATCCTAAATTTGGTTGTACTTACTGGTTATTCATACTAAGACCAAAATGGAAGTTACTGAAAACACTTAATTTTGAACTTTCCTAACAAGTGCCAAAAATTACTGCTCTAGTTTTTGCAGCTGATTCATACATAAAAATGCTGGCAGGTTTCTGGACCTACATAAGTGAATTGAGGAAACAAAGTTTGTCTGCATTTTGACCACGTAGGTGCTACTTTGTCCTTTGCTTCCGATTGTTCTGAACACTGGTAACTTTAAGAATTGTTGCACTTGGCAAATGAGTCTTGCCGTTAAATTTCACTTACACTGCCAAGTGCAAGGGTTTGGTGCTTAGTTAACTTACCCTTATTGCAGTGCTTCTTGTGAATAGCTAATGCTTCTGAACTGGAACTGTACATTTTGTATTTTAAAGCTTATGTAAAAGTAAACTATTGCTTTATTAAAGATATACATTTAATAGGTCATACCTGTTTAAAATATGCACCTTACTGAAAATAAGCAGCACCTTAAACTAACTTGGGTTTGTAAACAAAGATCTTACCATCATTAACATGGGATTACTTAACAGTTCGAAAATTGTCAACTGCCTTCTTACTGACTCATCATAGAAAACTGAACTTTATGCACTGTACAATCTGAAACATCTTTAAAGCTCTTCTTTTGCATAGACTGCACTGAAATGCATGATCCAGAAAAGGCCTTAGCATTATCTTTGAACTAGTGCAGAGGAACACTGCTAAAACTTGTTAATTTTTTTTTAAAATTGCCTGTTTCTGGCAAGGGATATATTTTTGGTGGTAGTGAGTAGTAAGTTACCTCTTTGGTTTTTTTAATTGGGGGGAGGGGTATATTTCATTTAGGTTAATTGTGCCACTGGAACGCTGACTCTGGTGTACAAGTAAACTGTGCTCTTGCTGAAGGTAAGTGCTGACAAACACCCAGGACACACATGAATCCATTCTGACTGTGCAAAAATTTACTTATTCACAGAGTCCGTAATACAGAATGTTTCAAGCAAGAATGAAAAGTCCTGCTGCAAGTGGAGCTAATGGAGGTTACAGTTCTCCCTTCTACTTAACTGCCTTATGTTAGGCAACAGCCCCATCTTCCCTACAAAAGTTCAAGTTCCTATTTCACTAAAACTTTGTTAATATGTCACATTAATCCAGAATCCACTGCTTTACAAAGCACATTGTTTTGTTTAAGCATAATTTTCATGACAAAAGCTAACAGAACAGTCTATTGCTTGCATATTTGGCAGCATCTACCTTTGTCATCTTGGAGGTAGAAAAAAAGTACATTACTACAGGCTTGCCCTACTGTTACACAACCTGAGCCATGAAACAGTCTCTGCCTGAGTCCACAACTCTTTGAAGAACAGCAGTGGTGGTGCTGTCCTGACAACCCTGCTTCCTTTCAGAAATACACTAAAGTTTTTCAAAGAGAAAAAAAAAAAAAAAGGACGTGTCAATTACCTCCCTGAAGCTCTACTTAAACTAACAGAAGAACCAGCTATTCTATCATTACATAAAGAAAGTCCAATCACATTTTTAACATAAAAGTCTGACTCTTTACCAGCCTTTCAGGACTACGCCTTCTCAGCTCTCAAGGTGGGATCTACACAAGAGTTTCTACAGAGTCTCAAGAACATCACTGCGTGTGTGCAGCTACACGCCGTCAGTCTGCCGCCTTCTGCGTGCTGGGCGGCGTTGCGTCAGCGATGGTCGCTAAATAAATGAGGTTTCTGTGCAGGATGTGCTGGTACCTGTGAGAGGAACACACAGGTTACGTGGGAAGGACGTGACTGCCTGTTCGCGAATGAGTCACCCGGCCTTTAAGGAGCACTCTGGTGATCTGGCCAACAGAGGGAAAGATACCGCCCCACAGCCCAACAAACCCCCCGTCGGCACGCAGGGGTGCCCGCCCCTCAGCCCCCGCCCCGCCCCCACTCACTGCACGCAGTCGGTCGCCCGGCCCTTGCTCTGGTACTCCACGATGCAGCGCACCAGCTGGTCGTTCTCCTCCAGCAGCTAGGGCACACACACACAGCGCGCCGTCAGCGCCGGCTCGGCACCGGCCCCCCCCCCCTTCACTCCCCGAGCCCCCCGCGGCCTCCCCCCCTCACCCGCTGCAGCGTCTCCTGGTTCACCTCCGCCTTCCCGCGCAGCCGCTCGGGTACGAACGCCACCGACATGGCGCCGCCGCCGCCCCGCGCAGCGCCTGACGGGACACCGCGGCCCCGCCTCCCCCTTAGCCCCCCTCCCCGCTACCCCGCCCTCCCCGCTGCCTCCGCCCCAAGTAAAGCCCCGCAGCCTGGTGTAATTGAACAGTTTATTCTGGTTTAATTTTTTTTTTTTTTTTTTAAAAAAAAAGAAACAAGACCAAAAAAAAAACAACCCCGGTTCCCGTCCCTTTGCCGCACACGGTACACGCCCGGCACGCCACGCTACCGGGGAGCGCTGCCTTCACACCTCGCCGGCCCCGCAGGAGCACGAGCGCTGTTAACATGCAGAAACGTTACTAAACAAGGTTATCTAACTCCTAGTGACCTTAATAAGGAACCAATTACAAAATACTTCCTTGTAGTGCTATACAAAAGTTATAAAATTAAGATTCTATCAACCACTTTTAAATATTCCAATTTTTCCAACAGTGCAGTTTTCCACATCTTTATCACCACTGAGTACTTTGAAGATAAAGTAACAAAAAAAATCATCAAATTAGGTCAAAATGTTTTAATCTTTGGATCCCTTTATTCCTGTGGCCTTCATATACATATACAGACACAAATGACCAGGTTTCTATTTCAGCATATCAAAAAGTTGTAACTAGTCATTCAGAATTGGCAAAAAGTCCATACTATGTCATTTGCGGATTCACGGTCTTAGAACCAGGTTTTTACCGTCTCCAAGCTACGGTCTATCAAAATGCAAACAACTCCAAACACTAAGAATTCTTTAAATTGCTTATGTCTACGGGTATTACATCAAAGTTAACATTTCAAGAACTGACAAATGGAGACATACTTTTTGTCCCAGGCGTGCCAGGAGAATCCTTTAACTCACGTGCCCGGTCCATTATTAAAAAAAAAAAAAAAAAAAAAAAAGTTAATATTTATCACTAAGTAAAATTAATTGCAAATTGACATATGATTTTTTTTGTCCTTATTCGAAAATATATCCTTAATTTGGTCAAATCCTGTGATATGCCAGAAGCTACAAAATCAATTTCTTGCAAGAAAAGTGAAGAGTGTATCCAGTTTTATGTAATGGAAGAACATTTTCAAATCTTCATTATACTCCAAATATAAAATCAAACACTTAAGCCTGAAAAGCTGCTAAAGAAAAAAAAAAAAAAAACAACTAATTCAGTGTTCTTCAGCATATCAACTTCTGCAATAACACAGTATGTTTGCCGACTTAAAAATGTTTATTCTTTAAAAAATTAGTTGCTTTTTATACAGCTATACAAAGTTTGTAATGTTTCTTTGGCAATGGGATATAATGGAATTTTACAACTATATAAAAAGTTTCCTTTGCCTAAGAAACAGTATTTACTGTGTGTACATATCTGACTGACAAAGCAAGTTTTCTACTGTCCAGCACCCTAGTTGATAAAGTACAACTATCTCAAAAGGGATATTACAGGATTTCCAAAAAACAACCTTCAGTGGATCAGAACACTCACAGTATCGACGGCCTTCTGCATACAATTGTCCTTACAACTTGAAGCAATTATCAAATACAGTTTAGTAATAAGAAAAATCCTTTCAGTGATGAAAAAATACTTAAACTCCATCGAAGTACTGCTTTATAATTAACTATACATAAGAAATTACTTATCCTTCTGTCTCAAATATATTTAATGCTCACTGTTTTCAAAGATGGCCATTTTTCAAAAAGTAACTGCATTACACCCCTTTGAAATTAAATAGTTAAATCCCAGTGCTGGTGACAAGTATACAGCAAATTAACTTCATTCTTTGCAGAGATTGAAACTAATTCTCTGGATGAAGATCTAGACGTTCACGCAGTTTCAGCCTTCCTGTAGACTATGCAGCAACTTTGTTGTCTTTCTAGAGGGAACAACAGTAGAATGTTACAATTAATTTTGCAGTAACAAAAACAACAGATCAATTTGGGTAACAGCACTGGGAGAAGATGCACTGTGATGGCTACTACTCATGTTCCAAAATCAGAAAGGAAACCTCTGTAACTATTAGTATCTGGTCCAAGCACCCTCGGTCTAGCACAGACTGAAGCAGCTACTCACTGACTACAAGTATGGCACAAATCCTCAGTCTTTACACCACCTCCTACTTAACTGGAAGGCTGCGAAGCTTTTTCATTCACTATTCCAACCTTTGATCTTGAACTCCTCATTCCAATCCATGCTCAGCTACCGAAAGTATCTTTAAATTACAGGATTAATTCTTGCAATTTAACAAAGGAATAACTGAGGGACAGTCAGAAACCTTTGTTATGAAAAAAGACTTAAAATATATTTTATTAAATTAACTGTTTAGCCAGAAAGCCAGGATTTTGCACTGAGAAATTCTAGCTACTTACAAGGTAAGCTACCAGAAAGTTCTTCTGTCTGAGTCAGAATGTAAGAGGCTACACTTAATTGCATCAGTTTCATTAATTACATTTGTTACTGATTCTGAACAGTACAATTTCTGTCCTTTCAAGTTTAAGAGCATGTCAAAAAAATGGCTTGCACTGAAATAAAGATTAAAAAAAAAAAGTTTCGCAAGCAACTCAGTTCTCCTGATTTATATAATCTGTCTGATTAATTAGTGTTGAAAAAGAAAGCAGAGTTTAGTTTGTTTCTAAGAAAAAGGAAGTGCACCTAAGATACCACTAGCACAGAATACGTTGCTTTGCTAGCTGAGGGTGGCTTCTACTTCTGTCCTTTTCCTCTGAATGGCTGATAGGAACAGGAGTTCAGAATAGGACATCTTGACAGCTTTGCAAAAGCAACTATCTGCCCAAGTACACTGTAAAAGGAAGGTTATGCTTTTTAGCTGCCATAGCTCTTGCTGAACAAACTACTATTTCTACGTTTGCATCATGATGAAAGCATGTTTGTGTATCAGGTTACTTCAGTTAACAGGCTTACGTGGTGGTTTGTGCATAATGCTTCAAGAAATTTTGTCTCATTCGTATGCAACTAAAATCAAAGTAGTAATTTTAACCTTTTTAAAACCACCTTCTCTACAGGATGGGCAAGGATTTTCTCTTTCTGCTTTTATGCTTTATCTCCCACAGTTCCTTTTTACTATATGAGTGGCTGAAAAAAGTAAATCGTGACTTAGCTTTCCCAACAGCTATTTAACTACAGCTTGACGTAACTACAAAGTGTGTGTAACAAGCTTACACAACTCAAGTATTTTTTGGCCTGCCTTTTGCAAAAGGTCATCTCTACACTTCAATTACTATATTTTAGTGGCTATATAGGATATTAGAAGTATATAAACTTTGTGCCAACTCACAATGAAGTCAAAGAAGTTCCTTACACAGTGTAAGCCAGTTAAATTCCTCCCTCTCAGCCTTCATGCTTTCCATACTGATATGAAAAATGCTTGCAATTCATATTTCAAATACATGTATTGGATCTGTAAAATCTTTTACATTTTTCTTCAAATACAGGTACAGAACAAATATTTAGGGCACCTGAAGAAAGGTAACTTCCACTTTTGGTTGTTGTTGATTGTAAAGCAACGCTAGGTAACAAAAATTAACAGATTTTCAATTAAATACTGCAAAATACTATTCAAGAACTTCTAGTCCAACATCAAAACTAAAAGCAGAAATTTTACCACCAGTTTCTGGAGCAGCTGAACAGGTTGTAATAAGATTAAATATATTTTACCCTATATTCAAAGTCAGCAAACTCCCTGCCTCCACGACCTCCTCTGAATCCACCACGAAATCCACGGGGGGCAGTGAAGCCACCTCTTCCACCTCCTCGCCCTCTTCCACCACGGAAACCAATCCCCCCTCTGCCTCGGAACCCTCCACGGCCACGATTGGGGCGCAGTGGTATTCCAAAGGTCTCTGCATTCAATCTTCTTTCCTCAGCCCAGGTCGGTCGCCGCTCCCTGCCACACACAAAGGAACAAGGATTGATTTGTTTAGCTGTTTAAAAACGCTTTCAGAAGGAAGATTGCCTGACTTTGTTAGAATTGCCAGAAAGCCAATGAAATGAAGAAATGATGCATTATCACACAGTAAATTTCCAAATTATGCCTTCTGCAAATATCTGCATTTCTGTCACAAATCATTTAACTCAGCAAAAGGGATATGTTACAGTATTGGTTATAAACTAATACTTTAAGTTTCCTACAGAGAAGGACAAAGTCTGTATTGTCTGCACACAGCGAAATATAATAAAATAAGTAAGAGCTGTCTGCAATTTAAAACAGCAAACAGAAAGTAAGAGTTTGTAGTTACATGTATTTATCTTATCTAGCTGTCACTAAAACAAAATAAAACCCACCCCCCACATTCTTTAATTCAAACTAGGTTAGCAATCCACGTCATCTTGCCTAATAAAAAGGCAACAGCAAAGATAAGCTTTTGTTTTCCTGTAATGCCATCTTCCCATTTAAACAATCCTACTGGCCAAGACAGTTATATAATCTGCTTAGAAACCATTAACAAATCACAGTCAACACTGACTTAACTAAGGTGCTAATTCTGTAACTAAACAAAAAAATAATGTCAACAGATCTGAAAAGGAGATTACACAATATTTACACTCAATTTCTAGAAGCATGATTCTAAAACAGAGGTTAAAAATGTCTTGCTACTAATGCATTGCATTTGCATACAGGCAAAAAAAAAAAAGCTTTCAAATTCCTGTTTTATTTTGTCCGTTGCATGTGGATTTAACTTTTACTAACTTTTGATTCAGAGTTCATCGTAATGAGTAGTGCCAACACTACCTTATGACACAGGCATGCATTAAGTAGACTAACAAGCTTCCTCTTACAGGCCATACCTATTGTCATCACAAGAGATGTTATCAAAGAAGGATTTGGTTTTGTCATAGTAGCAGTTGGGTCCAAGGGGATCTTCTTCATCTGCATTCCCTTCGCTATTTTGGGTGTCAACACCTGAGTCACCTTTGTCTTCTCCATTGATGGGCTTCTCTGGTTTCTCCAGCTTGTCTTCTGGAAAACAAAATTGAACAGAAGCCTTCCAGACCAACAGACTAACCAAAATAGCAAAATACCAGGTATATTCATTTCCTAATAATGCTTGAAGTTCCAACTACAGTTTTGATTGGTACTGAAAAAAAGCTGATGGTTCCACAGAATAACCTGTTACGAACATGAAGTCTCATTCCTAAATGCTTGCATCTCAAAGCTCATGATGTCAGGAGTGAGCTTCAGATATTCCCCTCAGCCCTTTCACGACTCACACTACCACTCACTCAGTTTCATGAGGTGTTTCTATAATTCTCTATGATTAGATTTCCCTTTCTTATTATTCTGAAAATAACAGTATCAACAGCTAACGCATGACTTGTATGCCAACTCATTATCTAAAACCGATCCAGAAGAAGCAAGCACTAGAAAACAAATCCTATGGGATTCCACTGGTGATTTTTCTCTACATGGAAATTTGACCATTAATTTCTACCTTTTAGCCAATCGTTTACCCAAACAGTGAACTCCTTATTTTTTCTGTTACTATTTTGTCCAAAAAAGTAGTAGCAGCCATGTAGTCAACAGGTGGTCACAAGAGAATGAGGTAATTAAAACACAAGCCTGTCAGAAAATAAAACAAGGTCCACGCTGCTAGCACTTCTAACTACTCCTGTGTTTCTTTGGAAAAAGCTAAAAGCAAAGAAACGCCATAAACTTTTAGAAACTGAAGCCCTCATGCATTCTCCAGCAAAGTTCTGATCCCAAACTCATGCTTTTGATCTATTAATAACTGGAAATATGAATATAGATTTTCCTTTACTGCATCTTCTCCAGAACTCAAGAGTACATTAACACTACGAGGTCTTCTGCTCAAGTAATCTACATTTTTAACTGACAGACTTGTTTAAGCATGCCATATACTTGCCAGTTAAAATTCTTTCAAAACCCACACTAAAATGTTAATCCAAATACTTGATGAATTAAGTAGATGATCATAATTTACTTGTCAATTGATTTTTTTTCCCATGACCACAAACAAGACTTAGCAGGTTATACCTCTTAGAAGCTGATTCTCTGAAGCAACATTAAAACTTTAAACAGCAAGACATGCCTATTTTGCCATGCTTAAATCTAGAGCAAGAATTGGTTTACCTTTTAGTTTAAGTTTACTATGAAATTCTCTATCAATTTCCTCCTTGTTGAATTGTGCATTTGCACTTTCGAAGTCAAAATCCTTCTCAAACTTCATTGGACCATCCCTCCTGATACCAAATCTTCCTCGGCCCCCTCGGTGACCTCCACGGCCTCTCCGTGCTGAAGGAGCACCTGGAACTAAAAAAGGGAGATTCTGGAATTAAAAAAAAAAGCAAAATGAACATCACCACCATACAAAAAAAAAAACAAAAACAAAAACAAAAAAACCTCCTGGGATAAAAGTTTGGGACTTCATGCACCCTGCACTATTGTTGTTAAGAGTCCTGTTGGTGCAGCTAATAACTTGTAAACTCACAGTGAATATGGCAAGGACACAGAAAGCAGAATACACTTGGGTAGTAAAAGACTTCCTAGAAGTCATTAAAAGCTTTCTGAGTAAGAGTTAAAATGCCAACGTCTTTCCAGTTAACTATTTTTGTAGCAAGTTACATGCTATTATGTGTATTCACAGATTTATAAACATAGCATGAAATAATACTTTTTAGTTTTTATTTAAATCACTTAATATAAAACAACCACATGATATTGTTTCTTCCATGTTGACTTTTTGTAGTTGTATTTACTCTGATCCAATGCAAAGTTGTTGTGAACTGCTACAAACAACTCCATGAAAACTTTCTAAATACTTAAGGTCTCTATTACTATATTCTGGACTGCAAGAGTTCTGAACACTAAAAACAAAGTCTTTGTGCTTCTCAAAATATACATAATGCTGTAGTTTTTCATAGTCTTTAAAAAAAATAGTCATTGAAATCTGAAACTAGAATGATAGCTATTTCTCAAAACAAGATTTACCAATTTGTCGTTTGCTTTCATTTCTGAGTTCATTTTCTGCTCTTGAAACCTTGTGTGCTTCAGCTAAAGTTGGAAATAAAAAGATGATTTGTTTATCCAATTAGGTATTTTCTACCATACTTATGTATACAACTATATAGTTCAGATTTTCAAAAAATCTATAGACCTATGAATTTAAAATGAGTTTAAATTTTAGTGAAAATAAATGATGTATGTTTGACTCTAAAAAAAAAAAAGTATATAAAATCCAGGTCTCTGCTGGCCAGTCTACTAATGGACACAGGAAAATTCCTACGTGTTAACCTTAAAAAGAGCATTTCAGCTGTGTATGGTAGGAAAGAACCCAAATGACAATTGTCAAAAGCTACCTCGTCTGTGCTCTTGATTCTCTAGTGATTTTTGGCTAGCTGACACCATAGGTCTGGCTGGTACAGGACTCCTTCTCCCAACTGGTGCTGGAGTAGGCATGTGGGCTGAAGCTGTTTGTACTGCTTGTTCCATGGTGGGGCTCCTTCTCAAATGATCCATCTGAGGGCTTGAACGACCTAAAATAAATTAAAAAATACAGTTATTTCTCACGAATTCGAGTTATTGGTCTCAACCAATCTAGACTGACAGGTTTATCTGCCTTACCAGTCAAGACAGCTGTGTCCAAAGAAGAAATAAATATTTCTGCACCCTCAGATCCACTAATCCAGAATGAAGGATATTTAGCAATTCCCCTTCCCCCAGTCTAAAAGAAAAAAATGGGTAGGACAATTAATCCCTACCAACACACATCCATGATGTGCATTTAGCTGTGGAATGAAATTCTTTGGATTGGAGGGATAAATACTATTTCTGCTTCCCTGGAAAGCCTCGTGGAAAGTGACTGCTCCCAAAAGCAGAGATATTGTTATGACACTGAAATTTCATTTCATCTAGCACAACGTTGTATGTTCACTACAAGGTTATGAACAGTGACGGCTAGTGGCAGGCATAATGCAGATGAAGGAGCTGTGAAAGCTTCCCCACAAAGTGCTCTTCATAAATTTTAATTTGCAGCATGAGTGACTGGGGCCAGAAGCATGTTTAGAATGGAGACATCCAATCTGACCAGGCAAATTTATGACACAATACAGATAGATCTGTTGAGAAATTAGTGTGGTAAGACTCAAGTCTCAAGAGCTAAAGGAAAAGAATAAGTATCCCATAAAAAGTAAACAAAACAACAAAAAGAACAATACATGTATGATCTAAGAAACAAACATTCAGAAAAGCAAATACACACAAAGAAACTTGCTGATGCCCACTGGAAATTTTGTGGCAGAACGTTTGCTCATCTGGAACATATGTCATATTAAATCCAAAAATCATACAGGTTTTAATTTCATCTACAGAAAACCAAGCTACACTTTCAAGAGGGAAAAAAGTTAACGCTCAGCATAATTAATTCAAACTATTCTGTTTTCGGTAATCCACTCAACTATTCCTTGAAAGCAGTCCTTATTGGTTCACAAACTTCAACTAGAATTTAAGAAAAGAAGGTTTGCTGTAAGCAAAGTGTTTTGCCTTTTAACATGACTGCAGAAACTTGAAAAAAAGCATCAGGACTATATGTTTGCAAACACTTTTAGTCACAGCAATTAAAACTGGAAGAGCAGGAAATAATGCCTTTTGGATTTTAAGGAGTAACCTTAGCACATTTTCATGAAAAGTGAGGGTGAAGTTACTTGACATTTAGTTTCTTTCCCCTTTGCCACTCAAAAAAAAAAAAAAAAAAAAAAAAAGAATTATCGTTATTGCTGCTTCCCTCCGCAGTATTACAGAATAAAATGTGCAGTTTCTGTTACTGTTAAGCTGATTTAACTCACAATGACACTGTCTTTACAGGCATTCAGGTCTGCTGTCAACATTTTTTATTAATGTGTGTTTATATAAACAAACACTTTTAGAAATAAATATGTAAAAATTGTAGGCTGAAGGACTTCACAATTCAATAAGCATGAACTATCTTGAGCTTTGTCATACTATCAATAAAACTAGGTATCAGATTTCCCTATGTACCTATTTGCTAAAATTATTCAGTTGAATTAAATCTTACTCCTCAATACAGATGTTTTGAAAATAATGTGTTGCTAACACAGTTACCTAAACAGCATACCTAGACGTAGGAAAATAAATTTAAAGAGCAAACACTCTCACTGTTTTGTTCTCTTAATACCGAATGTTTTTAAGACAGAATTGAGTTGTTTGGTTAACATTTCTGGCAACAACCTAAATGGCAGGGGTTGAGGAAATGACTGGTCAAAAGCTAAATCTGGAAGACAAGTAATAGTCAAAATTATTTACCTTGAGACATCTGTGTTTTTAGTGACCTTGCATCTGTTGTAAATGCAGAACCAACTGCAGTGCTTTGGGACATGCTAGCACTGGCTGAAGAGTCTGTTCCAAAAGACGTTAGAGAACCTCCTGCTTTGAAAGAAATAACACAGTCGTAAAAGCTGTTTTCTCTATTTTTTTAAATTAAACTAAATGATTAGTGAAACTCTATTACGCAGTCATTCTAGAATACACAGAACACCTGCTCCCCAACGCTAATTAAGTTTAATGTACATATTATTAACAAGTTGGTAGAACTGTATTATCTAGCTGCTTTTCATTAAAGAAATATGAAAACACTGCTAACTTTAACATTCCAAGTGCTAACATAGTACGGTCATGATAGCATCTTATAGAATAATGCACAAATGCTATTCAGATGTTTTTTTAACTTCATATCTTTCAAACAAAAATATGACTGTCAACTTTTATTTATTGGTACCGAGTTATGGCCAGTTCTTCAGCCTTCGTTCCACATGACTAGCATTTTCACTAAAAACAGTACCATTGTCAACCTAACAGTTACACAAACGCAAGTTTGTGATAAAAGGTGGAATCCAAAAAAGACATCTGAAACTTCACAGGAGCACCTCTGTTCTCTCGTCTCACTCTCAAAGATGAAGGCTTTCACCCTCAGGATTACTGCAAGCTATTTTAGCTGCATTTCACTAAACCAACATTTCACTAAATAAACATAGTGCTAAAGATCAGTTTATCTTAAATACAAATTAAGGTTCTGATTATACTAGGAAAGCACATTTTTATTATCGTGGAAGATTAAAAAAGAAGTAAATTCTGAAGACTTCAGACCAAAATTTAGAAACCACAGAATTTTTAGTATTTTAACTACTTTGAAAATTTTTAGCCATTGCTGTGACACCAGTCAAGTAATACTCATTGTGTTACCATATTCTATTACAGCTGCACTTGTATCAGTGCATCGCACGCCAGTTGCTAAATTGCCATTGCATGTAAGACCTCAACTTTCTTTCCTGGCATCAAAATTCTCATCTAAAAACAGTGATGCATCTACTTAGTCTCTATGCACTGAATGAAAACAAGATAAGCTTCATGCCTATTTTGTTTCTTTGTACTGTCATATGCATCAGTTTGGTTTTGTTCTTTACTGCTGGGAATATAACCTGAGTTCTCTTTTTACTTCAGAAACTTGAAGGGAGAAATGAAAGTTGGTTGCTGAGTCTTGAAGTGCATCTACTATTAAATCTACAGTGGAAAGGAGCAACGCATGTAACTCACAAATACTTAAAGCAATCGATTTCGTGCCAAGCTAACATCTCATGAATAGTTAAGAGGACTGTCCTGGCACATGGACTGCTGAATAATCCAAATCCTTGGTGAAGGAACACGCTACCTTGGTCAGCCTAGGAAACCAGATATCCACAGCACAGCTGTGAGGCTTTTCTAGAGTTGCTGCCTCTATCACTTATGAAAGAGAAAGAATACAAGATGATTATAATGAATACATATATGAAACGTAACGAATTCGTGAATACACGAACCTTTCCTCACTCATCCCTTTGAGGGCGTTTAGTTCTCAATCATATGAATGTTTTGATTTGAGGTGCAAAGGGCATGAAAAACCCACTATTCCTCACCTAACTGTGGGGCTGGTACAGACTGAAGACTTGGGATCTGCCATTAGGATAAAACATTGATGGACTTACACACACTCATCCCTGTCTACATACACACACGGAACTTCACTTACAGGAAAACACAAAATAATAAAAATGAACATACCAACTCCAACAGTGCCAAACTGCTGTCCCACTAGCGGGCTTGGACTAAACTGACTGTACGCAGGCATTCTGCCAAAAGGACCATAGGACCCCACAGACTGGAATGAAGATGTAGTTGAAGATCCTAGTGAAGACTAAAGACAAAAACACAAGAAGTAGGAAACAGCTCTGCAAGGCAAGAAAGGCAGAAACTATTCATTAAAATTTACCCTAACACCACAACTAAAGCTAGAACATACAAAGAAACCCTTAACATCCAATAGCTAGTTTTAACATCAAGACTTTAACCACTTCAGTGCAGAAGCAAAGACAAAAAAAAATAGTGAATTATGCAGATTATTCTGAATGAAAAAACAATCAATAGCTGAAACATTTTCACAACTACATAAACAGTTTAGGAAGTGCCTTCCAATGCTACCAACCTGTGAAAACAGTACCCTAAAACTTGCAATCTTCTCTGGAACCTCGGATACTGAACTTTGCTTTTGTCAAACACCTGTGTAAGCTTTTGTTGACAAACTTGGAAAATGTCACATCTTTTCCATAAAGTTTCAAAAACCACATGACCAATGGAAGGCCCTAGCATACTGAAAGAGAGTGGGCTTATCACTATTACTGGGTTTAGCAATAACACAGTTCAACAGATCTCAGAGAACACAGGCAGAAACAGTTGCATCAGATTCAGAGAGAGACCTTAGAGGATTACAAGTGTACACCTCAAAAAATTCTCAAGATTTTTACCTTACGAAATAGCTAAACAGTAGAAATGAATAAACTTTTGTGCCCAGTGCATTGCACTAGAGTTAGATTTCAACATTGACTTCCAGTTAAAGATAGGATTCAGAAGAGGAAAAAAAAAGTCTTTCCATAGTCCTTTTCACCGGATTGTGAACTTAAAAGCAATGGAGTTTTTAATTTTTAAGCACTCTCACTTAAAGAGCTGCTAGGTTATATTTTAAATGTTTATTGCTTAAGATATGTTTTGACTTACCTGAACAATAGCAGGGTCCTGTGGCAAAGAACACTGAGGCTTTGGAGGTTCACAGACAGTTAGGTCTTTAATGTCACTACCACGGAATATAATATACTCAAAGACTTCATCGCGAGGCGGTATAGGTCTATCAGTTGGTCTATCTTCTGTACCAAAGGAACGAACTGCAGAAGTGGGAATGGGAAAAATAAAAAGAACAAAACACCCCTCATTTAACAAAAAGGTTTCCAATATGCTGTAAAGACCAACAGCCCTAAATAAAAAGAATAAAATTTTGTTTAGCAAACAGTCTAACAGACAGTATAATCTTTACCATTATCAACTGCTCAGACAGAAACAAGTAATTTGATCTTACAAATCTCAGTTAAAATTCAAGCACAAAGATGCCTTTTCTGCTCTTTACTAAGACATGACTTGCACTACCAGTCACAGGTTGAATATTCTGATTGTTTTGTGAGGATGAGGGGAAGCAGCATTTTTTTTTTTATGTTAACAGTCACTGGAGATTAGTTATACTTTCAGGAATGCCAAGTAGCAACAAATGTTGCTAGGTACTTAAAATCAAGTACTACAAGACTTTACATACTTCATATTATGTGTTTGCAAGCGAGGAAAAAGCTTATGATAATTCTACTAGAAATTAAGATAACAAAGATGACCCAAAGCAAAGTATTTTTTAATAGATTCAAGAATCTGAATGGAGATTTAAATTGAAAATTACGATCTCTGTAGTATGCGTAGATAGTTTTCACTTAGCAGAACGTATTTTGCTCATTAGTGTAAGTTTCATACGATTTACATCAATTTAAGTAAACTCACTGGGGCAGAATTTATCTTCCAAAGCACGCCCACATAGTATGCAACATAGATTAAATTTATTTTTATGTACTTAGTTGAATTCCAACAATTTTCAGATTGCATAATGATTGTTATTATGCTTTTCCCTTTCCCCTATGTATAATCACTACTTGCATAGATGGATAATATCGCTTTACTTTCAATACACTCTCCAAGGCCTTTCCTCACCTTAAGATTGCCAACCCTTGCTGAATATAAAGTGGAACAATAAAAAAAACATGTCTATGAGAGCTCGAGTTTTGTAAGCAAAAGTTAAACAATGATTTGAAAGAAATGGAGAATAAAGTATTAGTACCATTCTACTGAACATCAACTTGTGTCAGCTTCGACAATCCCTCACAACTGTCTTTGCTTCACCATTTTAAGAAATTTTTGTTTGCACTGTAAAATAGAGGTCATGCTGAGAAAACATCTGTATTTTGCTTGAATGCATCAACAATCTGCAGACATCATTAGGCATTTATTTACAGCCATAAAATCTCCAGTCAAGGAAAGCAGAGCTTCCTGTAGAGTTGTACAAAGTGATACTGAGTCATTTCTCAGGCTATACCATCTTCCATCACTGTTTTTCTTTTAGTACTGCATGAACAGAACTTATCAGTCAAGTATTAGAAATCTTTTTTGAGAAGCATAACTGAGGGTTATAGAGATCATTCCACACTATAACGAAAAATAAAATTAAGTGGTTACAAACATTTAATTCACACTTGTATCATCTACTAAGCTGAATGTAATCAACTTCCCTGTTTCTGTGTGTCTAAAAGTCTGCTCTGAATGCTACTATTGAGCGTTTAAGGGCTGTCAAAAGGCAAAACTTGGTTAAAAAAGTCTTCTCTCTCTACCAAAAAAGCCCAAGTTACCTGAAGGTAAAGCATTTGTAGAAATGAATTCAAAAGTAACACAGAACAAATTAACATTATCAGTTGGCTGTGTGCTTTACTGCACACAGTTCATTCTGCTGCTTTTTATTCATCAGACCATTCAACTTCAGCCTTGACCAAAGATCCAGCTTCAGTTTCTGGCCATCCTATATACCCTATTAATTAGTTAACTAGTTAATTAACTTGGCTCTTCATTGCATCATTTGACCTGCTGTCTTTGAAAGCATAACAGAAGTCAATTTTGCATTGGTTCTCTCTGGTCCACACTGAGATGGTTGATCTAGTAGCCATTTTACCCACAAAGGTGCACAAAAATGACCAGGCTGTGATCAGTAAGTTACTAAGTATTTCTACTTCCTAGCAAAAGTGACGGAACTAAACAGTAGTAACACCACAGAAATTGGTAGAAAACTAGACAACACATTTAACCTTTATATAGAAAAACTCATCTGATCAACTATGGAAGAAGCCTGCTTTGAAAGCGCTTCTCTTGTAAATCAGAGCTACGCTGGGTGCCTAAGTATATTAGCATTAATACCAACAACACAAGATACCTGGCAATTACCTTTCTCCATTCTAAACTAATAAAGAAAAAGTGAACAACTTCCATCCACTAACAAGTTATGAGAGGTAAAGATATTCTATCATACGTCAACAAGGACTTGTCTTTCTTCACATCATAATGTAAACTTCAAAAGTATTTCTAACACCAAAAATTAGAATTCCCCTGTAACAGATTCAACTGTCTATACAACTAGATCAAGACACAGCTAATATCATCTATGGTTTTGCAACAAAGCACATCAAGAGCTGCTATTAAAAGTTGGGGTCTCTTTTTTCCTCCACCTCTTCCCTGCCCCAAATCAAACTAGTTTTAATGCAACTTATTTCAAGATACAAAAACCATGTTGCCCAACAAAGATTGCATACCCCTTCCCAACAGAAATAAGCTCCTCCAGCATAGTGTTCACCCTTTCTCTCTCACCCAAAAGCAATGAGAGTAAACACCCAGAGTCTGGTTTCTCTCAGAGGCAAGGAACAACATGGGCTACTCAATGTTTTTGAAGTATCTATCCCAATTAGGTTCTTCATATACTGGTATAACAGTTTTCTGTTACTTTTAATAACTTGCAAAGGGATAGCTGTCCTTACGGTTTCTTCTTTCCTAGGTTGATTAGGATTTAACATAATCTGAACTCATTAGAGCAAAGATCTTCATATTAAAGGTGATCAGTACAGTAGAATATTCAAAAGATAGCTTTTACCATAATTTTGCATAATCAGAAATACTAAGATGGTAGAGTATCAAAAAGATAGGTACTGGAGCAGCAGCCATCTTAGAGCTCTATCCAGCTCACTCTCTTGGGGTATTTCCTCAGACTACTTCCTTCCTCCAGAACAAGGTGCAGTAGTTCATATATAGCAAAATACTGAAGAGCGAGAGGAAATGAAAATAAGCACATGAAAAATAACATCATCTTATAACACTTACCAGGAGTATGGTAAACCCATGCAATCTTACCTTGCCAATTATAAGTTGTTGCCTTTTTTTAAAAAAAATAAGCTAAACCAGTTTATTGATTTGCAAACAAAAACCTATCATCATAATATTAAAAGCAAACTTATTTTGACCAACCTCAATGTTACGACTATATTTTAATACCTATTACTATATTATACTACTATGGTAGCCATAGAAACCATTGTAACTTTCCCTATCATTTAACAAAACAATCACCTGTTGGATGACAAAAATACTGTTAATCAGAAGCCACGCTTTATATTCTACTAGCAAAAGAGAATTCTGTTCCCCTTTCATGTGAATTATTGCAAATATGCAACCCAGTCAGTCTCTGCACACAGCTCCAAGACAGTCACACCAGCCTTACTTTAGATGTATGACGTAGATGCAGAAAGCAGTCCTTCCCCACTCTTGAGGTGCCCATGAGTTGTTTGGTGACAAAACTGAGGCCACCTCTACCAGAGCAATTCACTGCATCTCTCTCCAACACCTCAGAACCCTTTCCCTGCACACCACTGAGGTAACAGTACTAATGTGAAGGACACGTACCTTCAGAAACGGTAACTCAGTCTATCTTCCCTTACTTACAGGAGTGTTGTGTTAACAGGGAGATAAGGTATGACAGAAGTAGACAGGAGTGGGCTTTGACAAGAGGAACCATTCTGCTGTGACACACTATGCACAAGGCTGGTTTGGCACACCTGCCCTAAACCTCAAGATGTTGGGGGAGCATGTAACTTAACAGACCCTGAAAAACAACTTCATACAAATTTAATAAAACTGCCCCTTCCCTTTTCTGTACCCACCCTTGCACTATAGGGAATACTCAGATCTTTGCACAAATTTAACTTGCTTCTGTCTTCACTTCTGACTCTTTCACACAATTAATATTGTGTAAAAGTGTAAAAGAAAGGGAAGTTTTCTCGTGCACGCATCATTAGACAATGGAAAACACAGGTAGCTGAAAATGTCAGAATTTTAACTACTTAAGTTCATGAATGCAGCTTCATTAGTAGCTATTAATTATAATGGTCCAAATGCAACTCTAACCATGAAGCCCCAACAGCTGATTAAGTGAAAACTGATAACATGATGTCAGAGACTCTCGTTTTCTTATACTCACATCCCTAAGGATCCCTTCCCTACTGTTGGCAGGGAACAAAGCCTCTTCTCAACCAATATGATTGTTCTCACACAGCCTACCTTCATTATAAATCCCTCTCCCTAAGTCAGTGCCTTGAAATAGAAAGCCATTATGTATTACAGGGCTGAAAGATCACAACTACTTTTTAATGCTGCAACATGCAAGATCAACCACAACCAGCCATGATTATTCTACAGCTCCTCCTAGGTAGGACAGCAAGCACCACAGAGAGGAAGTTTTTATGCCTCCTATCTGTGGCTTGCAAACAGTCTATTCTGAAACTGGTTGGACTCAATGATGGTTTAAACAAAAACAAGAAAAAGTGGAACTGAAGGCACATTCCAAACTAATTGAATTTGAAACTTGAGAACAGAAGTGGGCGTTTTTTGTTTCCAATCACTAGCTCTGAGAAGGTGGAAATCCAAAGAAAACATTTGCACTGAATAATATACAAAAACATCAGAAAACTGGGTAACTTGCTTCGTATTTGGAATTCAGTGTCATCTAGACAGCAGTTTTTATTTAAATAAGGATAGACTTGCACAATTTATGAAAGGATACGTTGCCTTCCATCATCAGCCTTATGTTATACTCAACACTTCAACAGTTGCTATCTGCTTCTAACTCACAAGGCCACAACTTTCACTACTGAAAGGATCACAGCTTTGTAAATAAAATTTTGGCTGGAGAACTAGAAGAGACTGCCCCTCTGTAACTGAAGATTACAATCTGTATTCTCTTATCAACCCCAAAATCCTACTTCTGCCCAAACCGCATAAGATTTTAGATAGATTACATTCCACATGCACACCCTCCATCAGTTTAACCTCGGCTTCAGTTTAGCCCACTTAAGCCCAACTGTCAGACAAGTCTGTAGCTATTCAAGAACAGATTCTTTCCCTGCTTTTGCACTTCATGTCAAAAACAACTTCTTCTATTTCAGTTAGGAAAAAATAATAGTAAACTGTCATGCACTCAACTCAGGTTACAGTCACACGCAAAGCCAACTACAGAGTGGAACAAACTGGAAGCAACATTTTTTCTTCCAAGCAGAAGAAGTTTTATCTGTGGTAGAGACCCCAGTAAATAGTTTTGGTTTGACTTCTGTCTTACCACAGAAACAGATAAATATTACCCAATTAACATATTTACAGCTACAGACACTTTAGAAGGAAGACGCATTTTCTTCTTTACAAACAGACCTAGCCATAGTTAACTATGCTTGTCACCTTATATATACATGCTATTATACCACACGCATATGACCTAAGCCTTCACTTATTCAGAAGCCTGAATACTCTATACAGTTGAACATTTTGTTCACAAGCACAGGGAGTTGTTTCGCAGTCTAACATGGCTGTTATCAGCTTCCAGATTAATCTCGAGATTTTTAGTTCCCAGTGGCCTAGAAATACTGGTTTATTCTCTTCTGAATCATGGCACTGTCATTACAAAACACACATTCTTCAGCTAACTCAGCCAAGTTCTATTAAAGCAAATTTAATGGTTTAGATTTACATTTCTGATGAGAGCTACGGGAAGAGAGTAGATTAGATTTGTAACTGTAGTTTGATCCCTCTTAAATAACTACACTTTGGCAGATGTGCCATGACAAGACTTAATCACTCTCAAGAACTCATGCAAGATCAGCTTGGTCAGCACTAAATCTGTCTAATTTAAGGTAAAGCAATCTCCTCAAGGATGGGATTCTAAGTGGTTTTGTACAAACCTTAAGAATCATAACATTAAACTGGAATTTCTAAATTTTTTTTCTTTTTAATCATAGTGCTCATCTTCTCATGTTAAAAAAAGCTACCTGTCCTTTTAAAACAGATGGTTCAATTCCAGCAAGGTAATTCAACCTGAAGGCAACTTTAGAAATAAGTAAGATCGCATCATGAAAGCTAAATGGCCTGTAAATGAACTACGCAAGCCAACCAAACCTACTGTAAGTTGTTTCAAAGCATACATGTAAGAATTCACAAGACAAAGCAATGTATTCCTTAAATGATAATTGTCCATACACTTGGTGGTGGGAGCGGCCTTAAAGTGACATGGCACACAAACAAAAATTACCGCAGACATGAATGAGAGATGAAAGCAAACTGCTACGATATAAACTCCACAGACCAAATACATATATACACTGATCATATGAAGAAATCTATAGACTGGCATTACCCTAAAATTTTAAGCATGCCATATGAAACAGGAACAGGGGCTTGGAATATTCTCAAGTCCCAGAAAATGAGTTTACACAACGAGCGAATTTTAGATGAACTCTCTGCTTTTATATATACATTTAGATTATTTAGCCACACTTCAGAGTCAAGAATTGTAAAGTAAAATACCACCAGGTTTTGCAGAATAAAAAAAAAAAATTAAATAGTAAATTAGATATTAAAAACTCTTATTTTTTGTCCTGAATATTGTACGTTGACTAGGATGGCTAACAGACTTGTGTTGAGAACACATTATCACACGCGAGGAATGGTGAAGTCCTTCATGTGGCCATTTTTAAAGATTCCTTTCTTCCTCTCCCCAGTCTCTGACATTCTCACTTTGTAAGCACATTCTCCTAACTTTCTGACACATACGCGTACACACTTGGGCTTATACATTCTCAAGCCTGTGTCAGCACAGAATTTTGAAGTATACAGTGCCATACAGCTCACAATGAGCTTATGAAGTGAAGTGCTCACGATCAGCCTCTTTGTTGACAACCTAGCACCCATAGTATTTCCTGTAGACCTCAACTGTCTCCTATTGCAAGACGCTGAAGGGTTCAGCAGTACGCGGCCCCAGACCCTTTAGATCCGGAATCCTTATGCAAAGGAGTCCTTCTGCCTGCCCTACTTCCTACTTTCCTTTCCTAACTCAAAAGGGGTCCCACCGCAGAGCTCTGCGTACTTTTCCTCCATCCAGACCTCCTTTAGCAGCCCCTCCTTCCCCCACACTGAGCCGGGTACCGCTCCCAGCTCCTTTTTACGAGGCTGCCTTCACGGCCCCTCTGGCCGCAGTCAGAACTGGGGATCCCCGGGGCGGCGGCAGCAAGAGCCGCGCCGTGCTCTCTGCGCTGCTCCCCGGCCCCTCGCTCGCTTCCACCCCCGCTGCTCCGGGCTGGAGGACGTGCCTTAGGCCCAAACCGCGCGGGCTCGCAGCGCAGCCCCGAGAAGCCCCCGCCGAGCCCTCCCGGCCTGCCCTCGGTATCCGGAACCCCCTCGTCAACACAGGGCCCCGGACGGCTCCGCCGCGGTTTCAGGTTTTCGCTCCGCCGCCGCTGACCCCGCGGCCCCGCTTCTCGCCCGCCCCGCTCCCGAGGCGCGGTTGGGCCTCTAGGCCCCGGTCCTCGGCTCCGCCAGCTCCTCACCCTTGGCCAGCGCCACGGTGGAGTTTTCGGTGTCGATGGTGTAGAGGATCCCCTCATAGCGGATCTCGGCCTTGGAAATGAGGCTGATCTTGCTGCCGATGTAGGGCGTCCCCCCGCTCATGGTGCTGCCTCCTCGGTCAGGGACCCCCCCCTCCTTCCCTGCCGAGCACAAACTACTAAGCGAGCCCGACTCGAAACCGCAGCAGACGCTCTTCCTCCTCCGTCTTCGAGGCCGATCTCCGGCCGACCTCCCGCCGATCCCCCAGCGCCGGCTCCCCCCGCGCAGACTCCCTCAGCACAGCCCGCTCCCGCAGCGCCCTGAAGCTCCCAACATGGCGGCCGCCTTCATCTTCCCTCAGCAGCGCCCCCCCTTCGCCCCGGCCGCGAAATGGATGCCGGGAGCGGCGGCGGTCTCGCGAGAAGTGCGGGGGCGGGGAGAGGAGGGGCGGAGTCGTCATTTAGGGTGCCCGCGAAATTACCTCAGGGCCGCTGTGGGGGCGCTTGGTGCCTTCTCAGCACGTTATGGGGTGCAGGGGTGTTTGGTGCCTTTCCACCGGGTTACGGGGTGCGGGACTCGTCGGCCTCGGCCTCATCGCTCTACTTTCTGGGGCTGTGCGGGTGTTGGGGCTCCCCCTCCCCGCAGCCTGCCCCCTACCCTAGCTTGGGAGCAGCGAGGGCGGTGTGCTAGTCAGGTGGGTGGTTTGGGTTGGTTTGGTAGGTTTGTTCAGTCATACAGAGAGCCGCACAAGTCTAAATGGCAGTAACTAGTCAGCTTCCATTGCAAGGGGGATTCCGTTTTGCTCAGGTGGAGGTGTTGATAGTCAGATCTTACTAAGTGATGCAACTGTTCATGAAACCATGACTTCGGTGTGGAAAAACTCCTGGAAAAAAATACCTTTTTAGTACAGGCAAACACAAAAGAAACTGTGATTTTGAGATTGCACTTTGCTTGTACACCTTATGTGAAAATCATGAATGAGGCTTCATGTTGGAGATGTAGCGTGTTAAAACATGATCCTGCCTCAGGGCTCCTTTTTCAGATTTGCAAGCTAGGAAATTACATGCAATAAAAACTAACTTCTGAAAAGGGTACTTAATAGACTTACAGCAACGGAACACTAGTATGTTGTAAAGGTTCAGCAAGTAGTTTGTTTAAGATAGGACTTCGAAACACAACAGCAAGCCAGATTTTTCTGGAAGAGCTTGGGTGTTACTATACAGGAGCCATGCTAGACTTCTGAAAGGTTCATGCTCATGTAAAACCGTTGATGAAGTCATGGAGGGCTTTAGTGCCCAGGGGGTATTACAGCCATGTATTTCTAGGATATGGTGGACTATTCAAATAAACTGGATGTGTGTGGCCTTATCAAGTCCCTGGGAGACAACTGTTGAAAAGAAGCATCTGTAGCACAGCTCAAGGTAAAGCTACTGTTAAGACAAATAAAGAAACATACCTTGCCTAAGTGATGCTTAGGGTTCACGATTGGATTTTTTCCAGAGGAATTTGAGAATTTTGTCAACCAGCGATGTATAAATGTATTGTGGCATGTTACCACAATATGGCTGTTTCTATACTTGACTTGAAAGGGCATTAAAATTTTTTCAGACTGATGACCAAACAGTAATTTAACAAGTTTTGCGGTAGATTTTCTTCTACAGGCAAATTTAACATAAGATTATTTAAGATAAAAGAAGATTATTATTTAATTACTTAATTAGTTATTATTTAATAAATTATTTAATAATTATAAATTATTATTTAAGATAAAATAAGATCTATTTTAAAAAAATAAGTTATTTTTCTAATAGACATACTTCTAACAAGAAGTATCAGGAAAAGATTGTATTTGAAGAGGTCATATGAGATGGTCACAGTGGTTGCTTTGAAAATATTATTCTATACAATTTAGTTCCTAAAAATGAAAAAGGAAGAGCAACAAATTTATTCAGAAATGTCTTCTGTACTTTTCTGTGATGAAAAGTGTATGACTACTTGAGAAAGATTTTTATGATAGAACAATGAATACAGAAGTTCACAGAGATCCTGAACTTCACAATTCTCATTCCCTACAAAAAAAAAAGTGCAAGCCAAAAGCCAGTTTCAGCAACAAATTTATATACAATATTATGTCATCAATTTTTGACTTGAAAGGAGTCTAATGTGTATAAGTATGTTTTATTAAATAAAATATTCTATTATACTTCCTTCTGTGTGTTTATATATAAAAAAGGGATGAATTAAGAAGAGGTGAGTGGGAAGAAAGAGGAATTCATGTTTTACAGATTACCCACCCACAAGTGTACTTTAACATTGTTAATAAAAGCAGGTCATTTTTGAAGTTTTGAAAGCTGTATAAATCATGACTTGCCATTTTCTCCTTCCAGTCACAAGATTACTTTTTGTCTTCTAAAGTTGCATAGCAATAAAGCTTTCCTTTAGGGTGTTTTTTTTAATGGAGACACAAGTTTAATGCCAAAATGTGTTAGAAAAATGTATGATAAAAACATTTTTCACAGTCGGGACTAGATGAAGAATCATGTGTCTAACTCTCCATTCTTTTATAAAAACTGTGAAGACAGCAGTATGCAAAGTCCAGGTCAGGGCCTAGTAAGTGAAGGAAGCATGGCATCTTTTCTGTTTAAAAAATAAATTATAAATTTGTAAAATATGGGGGGGGGGGGGGTCCTTTAACTGCAGGACAAAGTAATGTTGGATAGACTTTGATATTTACAAACCCAAATTAATATTAATTATTTTTGTGCAATAGCAAATCAAGTGATTATCTACTTTGAATCAAATTTGCAGATAGAAATGTTAGAATGCTAAAAGTGAATTAAATTCTATAAAAGCAATGCTCATTTGCTAAAAAAAAAAAAATAAAAAATGATGTGTATATCTCCTAAGTATGCTTCTGTACTGTTTTTCACATGTACTACTGTGCTTTCACATTCACTTACTGCACAATCTCCCATTTATACATCCTGAATACCCCTTCATGCCTTCATTCTTTTACTGGCCACTTTAAGAAATATGCTCTAGTTTAATTTGATTTTTAACATTTAAACTTAAGCTGGCACAACATTGTTTGTATATGTTTAATGCATTTTAGAAGTGGTTTATTCCATCACAAACCTATTCCTAAAGGTAAAAAAATGCAATCAGGAAAAAGTGTCCTGAATAAAAATATTTAAACTCCATTGAGAGCCAAGTATGGTAACAAACAAGTTACTAACAGCTTAGTCTTGTGACTCAAGCCAAGTCATACTACGTATGACTTAACAGATTGAGCCTGGGAATGGAGAACAGTTGTGTGCATGGGTGTGCTGTGAGCTCTTCACTCTTTTCTATTACTGCATTGTGCAACTGAAGGTAGGTCATTAACCAAAGCACATTCTTCATTTTTGTGGAAAATGAAAAAGAATAAGTCACTATTTCAGGCCACAGAGTAGCAGCTCAAATACATTCAAGTTTGACATCTATGCTTTTGAAGGCTAGCAGATACAAGAATCTAAGCTGTTTTCTGCTGGCAGCTCCAAAAATACATGGTTTCTAACAGTTGTGTGCAAGAACAGCTTAAATGAACTGTGTGCAGTGACTGCTCACACTAGCAAAATAATTTTTTCTGAAGGTCCCATCAGAGAAACTGTCCTGTCATTTGCCAAAGAAATTACGGGTTAAGGCCACTTTTGTTTTTACATGGCATTTCTAACTGCATGAGGCAAGCACTGATGGGAAAAGTGTGTAGAAGAGCAATGGCAAAGATGTTAGTAACAGAATAAACTACCTCAAATGTTCAGCGGGGGTACTGAGGGGACGCTGTGGCAAGGCAGCTGCTGCAATGATGCAAAGAACCTTGGGTTTGGTTCACAAGTCTTCTCTTAAGTGTCCGTTATGAATTGTGTTACTGTAACTATTCCAGTTGAGGTAAAGCAGTAGTTTGGACACAAGTGTCTAAAACTAAAGCAGACGCAGCAGTGCAGAGGAGTGCAGGTATTCTGCCCCTATTTTAGCATTTCAAACGGCTCCGGTAGCACTTGAAGTTGCCTTCTTAGAAGTTAGCGTGTGCGGCAGCTGAGCCACCACCCACAGCCGGTGCGCGGGCTCTCAGATCTCCCTAGGCATGAGGAAAATTCTGTGCTGGCTGGAATTACTTTCTCAGGGCATTACAGCAGCTCTGCGAGCAAGGTAACGTGACCGCGTGACACTGCAGAGGGCGAGCTCAGGACCCCGTGCCCCAGCAGCCCCTCAGCACCACAGCACCTGCCCACGGACGCTTCCCGCGGCCGCCGCTCCCTCACACAGCCCCGCCAAACACACAGCCCCGCCCAGACCGGGCGAGCCACCGGCCTCTTCCCCACACCCTGCCGGCCAGAGGCCGCGGGGGAGCTGCGGATCTCACCGGGTGTCCCCTGGCCCCGAAGAACCGCGGAGGGGCCGGGCCGGGCGGGACCCCGCAGCCTCCTGTCAGCCCGCGGGGAGCCCGCGCCCCCTCCCCCAGTGGCGGGAGTGGGCGGCCCCTCCCAGCGTGCCCCGCGCGCGGCAGAGGCCGGGCGCGCCTGCGTGCTGCGCCGCCGGCTCCCAGCTCAGCGCAAGATGGCGGCGGGCGCCTCGGACCCCCTGGAAGAGATGCTGCTCTTCTCCGAGGAGGTGGACGAGAAGGCGGTCAGCGACCTGGTGGGCTCCTTGGAATCGCAGCTGGCCGGCGGCCGGGGCTCCGCCGAGGCGCCCCAGCCCAGGACCTCCGCCCCGTCCCAGCAGCAGCAGCCGCAGCAGCAGCAGCAGGGGAGCCTAGCGGGGGGCAGCAGCCCCGTCCGGCAGCAGCAAGGGCACCCCGCTCCTCCCCCGGCCCCGGCGGCAGAGGAGGCGGCGGGGCGCCCCGGAGCCGCGGAGAGCCGAGCCCCTGCCCAGGGGCCGCTCCCGTCCCCGTCCCCCCCGGCGGCAGCGGCGGTGTCGGCGGCGGCGGCGGCGGCAGGGCGGGGAGTGAGTGTAAACAGTAGTAGTGTGCAGCAATCACATGGAGCCGCTCTCCTCAGCAGCAGCAGCCCAGCCGCCCCTGCCCCGCCGCAGCCCGCCGGCCCCCCTGCCCTGCCTGTCACCACCACCACCAACAACAACCACCCCCACGCGGCTGCCCGGGACGCGGCTAGCCCCGGCCCCGGCGGCAGCCCGCCCGCCGCCGACTGCCCGCCGCCGCTGCGAGCCGAGGCCGCGGGGAGGAGCGGGGCGGGGGGCGGCGGGCGGCAGGGAACCGAGGAGGAGGAGAGCGAGGAGAGCACCGCCGCTGCTGCCTCCTCAACCCCCTCGGTGCTCCCTGGCGAGGCGGCGCCCAACGGGGAAGGCGCCGGGGGCCGGCCGGCGGCGGTGCCCCCAGTCAGCAACCATCAGAGCCGCGGCAGCGCCGACGCCGCCCCGGCGCAGCCTAAGCCCTCACACGGCCCGCTCCCCGCACTAAACGCACTCGGCAACTCCGCCAGCCCCGCGCCCGCCGCCGGCGCTGCCACCCCGCCGGGACAAGGCTCGGTCGCCAACTGCGCCCCGCCGCCCTCCGCCGCAGTGGCGCCCGGCGGCGGCCCCAAGCCCGCGGGCGTCGCCAAGGCGGGCGCTGCTCTCCCCGCCGCCCCTCAGGCTCTGTCGCCCAGGCCGGCGCTGGGCGCTGCCCCGAGGATCGTGGCCCCCCAGCTGATCGTCAGGCCGCCGCAGCAGACCACCATCCAGCTGCCGCCGGGCTTCACGATACCGCCGGGTAAGTGGCAGGGCGGAGGCGGGCTCGCGGCTCTTTGCTGACCCGTTTTCTTGGCCGAGGTTTTTCAAAGTTGCCGTTTTCCCGCTGCTCGGGGTGCCGGGAACAAAAGAAGAGGCGCCCGTTCGAAAGCAAGTTCTACTCAAGCGGCTGTCCTTAAGGAGGATGTGATTGGTATGGGACGTACTGCTCCTATCGCAAGTAGTTGTGGCTGCTGTTGGGTGAGTTACTCCTTTCCTTGTGTTAAGGAGAGGGTCACGGGAACGGTAAGTTATTTAGTAATGCTGTGGTAAACAGCTGTGCACCACAAAAGTCTGGAATGTATTAACTAAGATTAATTTGATGTCTGTGTTCTGTGAGAAAACTTTTCTATTTTCAGGGAGTGTCTTCACATGTGAACCAGGTGACTATACACAGGCTAAACTATCTAACATAAAACTTTTCATTTCAGCATGTGTGATCGTGTCATTCTTTGCTGCGTATGGGCAGTCTTTACATCATTGGATTTTCTTTCTAACTTTGAAATAACCTTTACGTTCTGTTTATTCACCTTTTAGTTTCTTAATTTTCTTTACTGAAAATGTAAGTTCGGCAGGTTGCTGACAAACCTAAACAGCATCTCTTCATCACGGTGATTCCTTCTTGACTGCGTTTTGCTTATGTGGAATTTTGAAGGGTTGCGGTCTGTGCTCTTCTGCTTAGATTTTCACATTGCAAAAAGTTGGCAAGTTTGTTACATCTTAATATAGGTGGATTAACATTTAAAATATTTGGGGGGGCTATTGATATCAACGGTGTGATAATACCTGGAGATAACGATATCTGAAATATTTATTTCCCCACATTTCTTAAAATAGTTGATATTTGTTAACCAAGGTAAATAGAGCAAAAATGTGATAGCGTAGAAGCTTGCTTTCAAGTAGACTTTTAGTAGCCCTTTATTTAACCACAGTTTATGAAACTTCAGCTCCAAATTCTAATGCTCCAACTAGATAAAGTTTGGTGATTTCATGGAGACCTAACTTAAAACAGATAAGAGCTTAGTTAAAAATAAAAATAACTGTTGCTCTTCAGATTGTACTGGGGACTTCAGACCTTGATTTGCCATTGTTAATCTGGGATTTCCCATTGTTAATACTGAAGATAATGTATATTGTAACTTTGCATACTGTTTATAAAGTTTATCATATGAAAACTTTCTCCTGCTACTTGATTTTTAAATGGAAGAGGAAAACAGAGCCCTTGAATGCAATATTGTCAAAGATTTAAAAAATGTTCTGGAAACAATGGTGTGCAAAGTTATTTGAATTTGATTTTATTATCAGATAGCTTGAAGTCTATTAAATGTGTTGCAATTAGTTTGTCTATTCCATTAATTTTTTTATTCAGATTGAGTTTTACAGAGTTGAAAAAGTAATGAACAAAACACCTGTGAATCAATGTGATGCAAGCAATATGTATTTTTTTTTAACTCATGGTAGGCATAATCCGGTGAGGATTTTTATATAAGGTTCACAACATACTCAAAGATGTGGTATTTCTTTGGCCAGTTGGGTCAATGTATTAATATTTGTATTAATATTTGTGTATCCGGTATATCAAATACATCATCTGCTTATGGATTTTTTTTACAAAGATAACCCCTGAAGTTTGGTGCTTGAAGGGCTAATGGACTTTTGTAAGATTTTTTTACTATTATTATTTTAAACTCTTCTTTTAAAAATTACTCCGATTCATAGTGGCAGAAATTAGTCTTCTGTTGGTGATTTTAGTAGTGAAGGTTGGCTTGGAGCATGTAAGACTTGGTGAGTGAGGGCTTTTATTGATGCTGCAGTTCACTCGCATGTTCGTTATAGAATTATGTCCTGAGCTTTTTTTTTTTTTTTTTTCCTGGGAAGCTAATCCCAGGAAGCTAATATGCTTGTACCTTCTTTATTTTCTCTTGCAAAGTATAAAAAAAAAAAAAAAAGAGAAAAAAAAAGTATGTATATAAAGAAATTAGCATGTAGAGAGAAGTTGCAGAAACAGTCTCTGTCTGTTACCAGCAGAGTAAATGTGATTTCCTAGATCCTTATTTTTTATAGACACATTCCTCTTTGATACTACATTGTATCCTACTTACATCCAGGTTAAATCATTAGAATGTAATCTCGGACTAACTTGGAAATTCTTTTTAAATGATCTGGCTGGAGAATGGCTTCTTAGTTCTCACTGAGCTGGAGGAAGCACGTTACATGATTTGCAGTGATCTTGTGTAAGTGTAAAGTCCAGATGATCTAGGGGCAATGTAGCTATTGTGTCCCCTTTTCTGACCCATGGATTGTGGAAATTTTGGGACGGTAACACTAAGGGCAAGACTGGATGGCACTGACTGTATATTGTGTAGAAAACGTCTATTTTTGAAATGTGTCTGAAAGTATCCCCGTTTACATCCAGAAAGTGTTGGAAAACACTTGTTTGTCAAAGCACTCTGTCCATTAAAAAAAAAAAAAAAATCCTTTGATGTTTTCCTAAAATACCCGTGCTTTGATTGTTTTCTGCTGAAGACTAAATTATGTTAGTTCTCTGGATATAGCAATATTTTTTCTTGATATCTAAGCCATATGTAGTGCCTCCCAGTGCAGTTATGGTGGATGCCAAGTAAATTCATGTGTTAATGCTCAAACGTTAACTAAACCTCAAATATTGTATACTTAGAAATGTGTCGGGCCTAATGTTTGCATGCACACATTTCCTAAAGCAGTTGTTTTAGTAAAGGTCTCATGTAGTTGTCCCTGATATATTTAAACTGAATTCAGTTCTCAGCTACAGACTGTTGTTATAGTTTACTTTTAATGAATATTTCTTTCAATTTTATTCTCCTACACCTCTGAAAGTTGCTGCATGCCTATATGCTCAAGTTACCACTTTTATTTTGTCACTGGTACTGTAACTCAAGTTGTTTGAATTTCAAACTGAATTGGGTAGTTTTTGTCTAATAGTGGAGGCTCCTTTTCTTCTTTGAAATAAGACCTCATGTTACACCACAGTAAAAAGAATGATACAGGATAAAGAAAAATGTACAGTGCTATACATTGTTTTCATTGTGTGTTTCATAGTTAGATGCTTCTTTATAACTCTTCATATTTTTCTTTATTCTGTATTTACTTTTACTTTATTCTCACTAGGTATGGTCTTGGTGCGCACGGATGCTGGACAACTTGTAATGGTGCCTCAGCAGGCTCTAGCACAGGCTCAAATGCAGGCTCAAGTACAAACGCAGGGACAGGGTCCTACCAGCATTTCACCTAGAATTTCAGTGCCCACAAGTGGCCCAGTTTTTCGCCTGTCAACAGCTCAGGTATGTCTGGCTTGATTTCACTTTGTTTTTGTGCATTGTGTTCTCTTCTGTTTTGTACATTATTAGTTCTTAGATTTTTACAAATGTTCCCCCTCCAACACACACTTCTTTTTGGTATAGAAAATAGAAAATACGTATTCAAATACAGTTTATTTTCTGGGGCTTGGTTGTTCTTTTTTTTTTTTTTTTTTTTTCCCTCGAATAATCTACTTTATAGGTTTTCTCAAGAGCCTGTTCAAACTGAGTTCATTGGGGGTTAGAAGGCTCAGTCTTAGACAGAATTTAGGTTGGAATTTATACAGCCAGTTTAGTAAATGACTCCAGTGTCCTCTGAATCAGAATTGTTGTGATATCCCAGCATGGTGAATGGATGCACACGATAGCTAGATTTCAGTAGAAATTAGAAAAGAAAAAACAAAGCACATTCAATACAAGAATTTTCAATAGTTAACTTTTGTAGTATACTTCATTCAAAACAAAGGTTTGGTTCACCTCTGGGTGTGATCAGTCTACACGTCAAATTTTGTCTGAGTTTTGACTAAATTTTTTTTTAATGTGAATTAACAGGATAAATTACCTTGTAAACCGCTTTGGTTTAAAATTCTGTAGGGATGCAGTTCAGCTTCATGCAATTTAGGGTTAGTGCCAAGCTATCCTACTAAAATGCAGAGGCAAACATCTTTGGATGTATAAGACAGCTATGCCATGATAATAATAATAGAGTTAAAGGTAATTTTGCCAGTAATTTTTTATTTGTAGAAGTGCTAAATAATCCTGAATTAAATGAGGTGAAGAATATGCCTTTAGAATTTTTGAATAGCTTTTGTAGCTTGCGTGAAATTACCTGATTGTGTATTGCCCTATGTTTAGTATTTGATTACTGTCCCCTTATATGCGTTGTGTATTACACCATATTTATAGTCTAAAAGATTGTTCAAGTAAAAACTGAAAGTAATGACACCTTTATCAGAAGAGAAGGAAGCCAAAATAAAATTGGAGAATCGAAAATGAATTAATAACATGAGTTAATCTAAAGCACAGAGTAGCCAACTAGAATGTAAGTTTTAATCATAAATGTAACTAGAAAGATTGTAGCTCAGTGGAATGTATCTCAGGAAGAGCATAAAGAAAACCCTGGAGGCACTTGAAGAACATAATGCTCTCAGGGAAGAGGTAAGTGCAGTATTGGATGGAATACATAAAAGAACTCTTAGCAGAAAAAGCAACTGGTTAATACTTAAATTTGGGATATCTGGAAGGATAGGAAATCTGGAAAAATCCTTCAAGTATAAATGTATGTCAGGAAAAAGAAATAAAAAGCTAAGCCTACCCTAATTTCCAGATTTTCTAACTAGCTTGCCAGCAACAAAAATCCAGACAAGTTTCCCTGTTTAGTTTGTATGTCTGTCATGGGTTGCCTTTTTTTTTTCTTTTTTTTTGTAAATACATCACTTCTATACTATTGACTGCAATAAAAAAAAAAGTGCATAGCACGTGTTCTAGCAACAGATCCCCAGATGACAGTATAGCATAAATGCATAACAGATCATGGGGTGGGGTTGTACCAAGAATATGACCTCAGTCTGTTAAAATAAATTAGCTTTAATTGGTTTTGTTTCATACTGTTAGTTTTCATGTAACTTTGGTTAGTGTCCAGCATTCAGAATTAAAATTCAGAGTAGAAACATTCATAGCAAACTAAATATTAACAAATTATCTGTAGTTTGTAAACATTTGAGGAGTATATCTTTATTGAACCTAGGATCTTAGGACAAAAAATGTAGATAGACTGCTTGGTGACATGTGTTCTGTTTTTAGAAAATTGTAATTTTTATCCCAAAGTCAACTTTAAGATGTGTGCACAGCAGGTGTTGGTAATTGATAATGTTAGCCTTAGGCAGGTGTTCTCAATTTATATGAAGCAGTTAAAAATGTGGAAAGAGCATAATCTGACTTACTGGATCTTTATAGAAATGAATCTCTGAGGATACTGCACATTCATGTGGATATAGAGATGCTCAAAATCTGAAGGAGCTACTTCTAGTAGTAGAGTGATGTTATTGTTTTTCTGCAGGATTCTGACCAGCTGGATACCCCACTGCACAACATTATAACTATTTCTTTAAACTTGTTGGTGTTAATAAACTGCTTGAGAATAGAGGTAACCAGCAAGGCCTTATGAATGGTAAATGTCTTACCGGATGCCATAGTTTGAATATTTTAGGGTAGCAGGATTGGAATAATGGTATTGCAGCTAATCAGGATTCATCTGCTTTGAGAGAGATTTGTGGTAGCTGCCCAAACTGCACTGCATCATTTCTTTATTTTTTGTTATTAAGATAAGAAATGTTCAATAATGTCGCTCAAAAATGTACATTGAACTTCATGACCTCTGCATGTAGTGTGTACCCTTCTTTAATTTTTGCAGTGCTTATGTTTCGAATACATTTGAACTTAAAATGTAATTTTAAAATAATTGTTGAAAACATTTTAAAGCTGCATTGTAGAAGTTTAATTTTTAAGGGTTTTATCATATCAAAACTAGATAATAGACTTTCATGTGGTTAGGTGGAAGGTTTATAACCAGAGGCTATTCATTAGTTTTCTGGAAGAAAACTCCATTGATAAATATTATGCCAAGTTTTTGGAAGTGTCAGTCATTTCAGGGGTCCAAGGGACCAAGTTCTAAAATACGGAGATTTGTATGTAACGAAAAATAATTCTTCCAGTGAGATGATAATTAAACTGTGTTCCCTTCAGAATACAATTCTGATATGTCAGAAAGCTAAATTCTGTCAATCAAAAGTTTCAGTAGAATTTTTTAAAGTGTGGAAAATACTGTCTTATGGTTTTATGTCTAAAAGGTATAGTAGTCAGGAGTCCTAGTCTGAACTGACTCAAGCAGAGAAAAATTGTGTGTACTATTGGCTCATAACAGGCAATATAAACATTCGCTGCTTCAGTCCTGAGATATTTTGCAAGATTGACAAAGATTGCAGGCTATGTAGTTTTAACTCTAGAACAACAAATAACAACAAATATGTATCTTTCCATTATGTTAATGGAATGATTGTTATTTTACGCACAGAGCTCATCAAATTTCTTACTATGCATTTTATCAGTTATTTTAAAATAACTTGATTTGAATTAAAATGCTTTACGTATGTGGTGCGTAGGTGCTTTACGTATGTAGAAGTTAGTGATGTACCTTATCACAGAGTTGGTATTCTACTCCAAGAAAGCTGCTATCAAGCTTTGTCTGTGGTAGTACGGACTTCACGGATGGGAAATTTGAACCTTGTCTTGAGCATTCTAGGAGGTTGTATCATAATGCAAAGAATACATCAGAATACTTCCTTCATAGGTGGTATGATTGCTTTTCTTCCAAATTGTCCTAATTACTGGCCAGTGTCAATTATCACAAGTTACTCAGCTAAGTAATTGTTTTCAGTGTTACAGTTGTAATTTCTATATACTCTTTAAATGATTATGTTAAGAAAGTTATGAGCTACGTAGCTAAATGTAAAACACAGGTTATTAAATACTATGACAAAGAAATTGTAAAAGCTGGCAGTTACTTTTGGCAGCTCATTAAGAAATATTGAGAGTGGTAACTGGATAGAATATAAAATAAATGACTTAATGGTAAGTAAATGATAAGTAAGATGGTAATAAAGTGCTCCTCTAAGTTTGAAAGCTCCATGAATGTCTTCCCTTGACAAAGAAGTAATTCCTCTGTCCCTCTCAAAAAAGGAGGAGGAGAAAATAAGGAAATGTATTAAATGTTCTTAAATCACATTGATTTGATCAATAAATACAGCTGTACAGACTGTAATCTGCTTCTTTAGCTTGGTTGGTAATATGTCAAGATTTTTTTCTTGTATCCCAGGACCATTATTTGATAGACTTTCTGCAGTTGTTTGGGGGGAAACTAATCAGGCTTCCTGTAAAAATTCCTCTGGCTTCAGCAGCTGCGCTTCCATCCAGGATAGTACGTGAGGAAGGAGCTAGCTTTCTCTATAACAGTGGAAGCTGCTGAGATAGGGAAAGTGTGGTCTATTTTCCCTCAGGATTTAGTGTATGAGGTTAGCGTAACACTTGCCTTTGATTTAAAAAACAAAGCTTACAAACAAAAAAAACCCACGTTGTCTTGCTGAAGGTTCGCAGGTCAAATGTCTGTATACAACAGTATTTATGTTTGTAAGGAATCGATGCAGCCATCTCTCATCTCTTGCCAAATTTAAAAAGATGTACTGTGACTGCAGTGTCAAACGCAAAAGTTCAGAAATATTAAGATAAGTAACTTTAGATGTTTATAGTATAAGCATCTAAGATGTTAAACATCTAGGAAATGAAGATAGAAAAGATGTTTATAGAAAACATTGGTTTGAATTAACAGTGCATAATTTCAATTCAAATTTTCCTGTCTACGTGTTTATTTTAACATCCTTTTATTTTTTGATAAAAATTATTTTCATATTAATATTAAAACATCATTAACTTTGGCAAAATTTTACCTGCTATAGGATCTTAGTTAAGATAGGATTTTTAGGGTACAAGCTATAATTTGATGGAACTTAGCTACTCTTAGAAGAATATTGTTTTGGACTCTTCTTCTAAGAGCAGGTCAAATAAGCATGGGTTTACTTGGATTACCACATTCTTCAGACATGATCAGATTTAGAGACTTTTGGAATTAGTTATTATTTAGGCTGTACTAAATTTTTTGCCTCCATATCTTGTTTTGGAGCCTATACTTGTGGAATTATGAAAAATAGGTAGGTGCTGCCATCTAGTTTTTCTTTGGTGAGTTTCTTTTGTTTATCTAAATTTTTCGTTTGTACAGTTTGTGTTTTCATGCTTCTGATATAGAGTTTGTTTAATGGCTTCAGTATTAGTTAGTTTTATATTCATAACTAAAAAGAAAAAAATAAGTTCCTTATTATAAATGATCTTCAATTGGAATTATTTGTCAGTGATTACAAAATTAAGGTGCTGCTGGACAGCAGGAAAATACAAATGAGTAGCATACAGAGTAGCATACAGAACAGACCAATGTTATATTAATCCTGGCCTATAATGTTTTACTCTGGAGTATGTGTTAATGAAACTTAAAAATCAGGTGAAATAATTTTTATTTGCTTCTGAGATTGCTTATTGTATTATTTATCTGAAATAAATTCAGTCTTAGAGTTTATTTTTTTGTTTCAGGTTTGATTAAAAATGCATTTTCCAGTAATAAGTTGCTTTGTATAATTTAGCAATCAGAAAAGGTATTGTAAAGTTGTGTAATGCTTGATAGTTCAGTCCAAATATTTAGGCATGTAAATAGACTACTTAACATTTTTTGTGCTACAAATAAGATTACCAATCATTTGAATTTTCTTTCCATTGCATAGATAGTACAATGAACGAATATTTATTTATTTATTGCTAAGAAAATGATAGTTTTAGCTTTATTTTTTTTCTTTAATTAGGCATTATTCTAACTTCCTGCTCTACAGAATTTCAAGTTCAAGATATAAATTTTACTGATTTGTTTTCTGTATTTTGACATTCACTTTAGAGAGTTTTGCCTTAACACATGTTCTATTAAATGAGAAAAAAACTGAGTTTGTATTTGTGAAAAGTGCTGAATCACCTGCTCTGGATATGGCTATATTGTTTTGCTATGGAGCATGCCTGATGCAGGCAACAGCAGCTTAGTCTTTACCATCAGGTGTGATGTTTAGAGCAGTTCTAAACTTGTTTGATGTTTCAGAAGCTGTTCTTTCTAAAGCTGAGCCTTTCAAATCTGACAAAGTTTTGATAATTTGCTATGCCTGTGTTTGCATTTTTGTCATCTTCTAATCTTGATCTTTTTTCTTGTTTATTGATTTTATTTTTTTTTTTACTGTTTTTCACATCCTTCCTGCTTTCCTGAGAAATGCTTGTTTTACGTTTTGTAGAAATTTTAAGCAAATCGAGAAATCTTTGTTTTTGCTTTAGGTGTATTGCCATTATTATCAAATAAGCTATTCCATAGTATTTTTTTGTAGAGACAACTTGTTTCTTTTGTGCAGGATTCTGGAGAAGACATTTGTTTTAGCAGAGCAGGTAGATTGAACAGCCAGAAAAATTAAAAGGTGTGTGGTCTTGGCTATGCTTAAACCACAAACCATTTTCCTTCCTTTCCCTCGTGGTGGGTGAATCTTTTCTGTACAAGTGAATAATAAGTTCTTATAAATTCTACTATTTACATTTTCATTGTGTTAACATATCTTTTTAAAACTAATCATAGAATCATAGAATATCCTGAGTTGGAAGGGACCCTTAAGGATCATCAAGTCCAACTCTTGACACCGCACAGGTCTAACCAAAAGTTCAGACCATGTGACTAAGTGCACAGTCCAATCTCTTCTTAAATTCAGACAGGCTCGGTGCAGTGACAACTTCCCTGGGGAGCCTGTTCCAGTGTGCAACCACACTTATTAGAATGTCATCCATAGAAAACTCCCAAACATTAGTAAGGCTTTAAAATTAAGAATGCAAAGATTAGGAAATGCTATAAAGAAGGTTTATGAGCAAACTAATTGTGGCTCTCATGTAGTGGCTTTATACTACATATACTAGACTCATACTACTCTTGTTCTTAAATTCTGCAATGTGTAGGTTCAACAGCCTTATGAAGAATGAAGTAATATTTTTTCTCCTCTATTCAGTGGGTTGCTTCAGGCTTATTTGCTGCATAGTATCTAAGCCCCTTTCTGAAGTGGAAATTAATTGCCACGCAGTGTTTTTTGTTTGTTTGTTTGTTTGTTTGTAAAGCTTATCCCTGTAATAATGCTCTCAACAATGCAGTCAAGGGGATTATTAGCTTCGTTTTACAAGTAGAAAATAGATACATTAGGTGATCAATGAAAAATACTGTTTTTTTTGGTGTGTGTTCAGTTTGACTTCATTGTTTTTGGTTGCAACCATGACCAATCCTGAACACAAAGCCCACTTTTCAAGTTGTGTGCTCATAAATATATGGCATAAGAGTATTAATTACAATAGATCATCTGTATTTGCATGAAGTAGAATATTTGTGCAGTAACATAAGCACTATGCTGTTGAGGCAGGGGTAGAATTTAATTTTAGGGCCATATTTCACCTACTTTTTAGCGATCATATTCTTTGGTTTACTGTCCCTCTCTCCACGCCCCAGTGCATACATTTTTATTTTCTTGTTTTTTCTTTTCCCTATAAATACATTCCAGTAGGGGGGTCAAGTGAGGCCTATGTCCTGTACACTCCTTCCTAACCTATCTTAGATCTGGGATATGATTCTAGAATACCCATCCTAGACTGAAAGAAGCAGGATTTCCACAGTAAAAGATATCCAGAGACTAAGTGTTTAGCATGGTTTTGCATGTCCCAAATCTTCTTCCCCTCTTCTCCTACTTTGTGAACCCAAAAGTGACATCTCAAATATGAGGAACACGGCAGCATCTCCCTGCTTTGGGTTCTGATGCTTCACCCCAGCAGTGCTGTGACATCTAAGAATATTGGTAGTAATGAAGGTTCTGCCTATGTTGACTGACTTGCTAGTCATTTGCTGCAGTGATGTGCAAATGTTTTAAAAGCAGGGGTCCTTTGGCACAGTTTGGCTATATTTTTACCAGGGTAAAAAAAAAAAATTAAATCCCTAACATACAAATTGCTCTGCATCCAAAGCTTGAGTGCGTTTTCCAGGTGAACCATAACCAAAAGAATTCAATCTGAGGCAGTCAGTAAGCATATAAAGCTTCTTCACAAACACTTTAGGAGTTCGATACCATTTTAAGTATTGGAAAACAGAGTTTGGTAATGGGGAATTTTATGATGCTTTAATAAGAGGTAGGGCTACCAGGCGTACCTATAAGAAAGGCTGTATAAATTATTCTAAACAACCACATTTGATCTTTACCCTATGTTTCTGCCAGCATCTGTAATCTCACCTTCACTTTTTCTTTGTTAAAACACTATCTTTTATTGTTTGAGGCATCAGGACCTCAAGTGTCAGCATGGCTTGTTTTGTTTGTAAGTGATCTTTTGGACTGATGATTAAAAAAAAAAACAACAAACACCAACAAGACATGTTTATTTCAGATTTTGCAAATCAATCTGAAAGGCTGAGTTGTACTAACATTGAGTAGCAGCCAAGTTTATTGATGGGATTGATCGTGAAAAATATATTTAACATCAAAAGCTGTCTTGCTTTGTAGTGCAAAGGTTTTGTTCCTTAATGGAGTGGCACCGTGAGTGTTCATCAGTAGGTGGTACTGTGGTACAAAATACACCTGTGTCTAAGGATTGACTTACATCAGTGTACTAACCAGTGGCAGCTTAAAATATCTTGATTTTAAAAACCTGAATACACAATGCAATTGTGTAGTCCTGCTTTGGCCGTGGTAAATGATCCCCAGATATTTTGGTGTATTTATTCCATATTCAGGTGGCCTGCTTTTTCAAATGCAGCCTTGTATATTCCTTTGAATATAGTGACACCTTGTTTGTGCTCAGCAGATCCAACACAATTTGCTCCTGTTTATGCCTTGAGCTTTTATTTTCTGCCTATGTGTCTGGAGCTCTGGGGAGAAGGTCCAAATAGGAAAGTTAAGATGGAGTTATTTAAGGAGTGAATTTACAGTACACAGAGTAATTCCACATTGGCTCCTTCTGTGAGTGATTATAGTGTGCACTGACTGCCTTTGTGGAAGGCACTTACTGCACCCTGAAACTGGAGAAGCTTGCACTCTGCATGACTTGTGCCAACAGAATGAATTCTTGGGACATCTACCATCCAAGCTGCTCATAAGCTGGACCATTTTGAAAACTTAATTTCCACATTACCACCATGCTGTGCCCTGCTTAGAATATCTAAGCTCTTTGTATGGACAGACCGAACTTAAGTCTGCATACAGAAGGCTGTCTTAAGTGCTTTCAAGTGTCCCTGTGGAGATTTGTAGTGGCATATGTACTGCATTCACTCATGTCCCAGTTTCCTGCCTGTTAAGTTCAAAGTAAAGTGGAAAAGTCCCTTAAACATTACTTTCACATATTTAGGAAACATAAAAATATGCAATGCATCTAATCAAAAATGATACAGCTACATTTGGAAAACAAATTCCTTTCTAAGCCTCGGTTAGTAATTTTGAATCTAATCACTAACATAGCAAATTGTAGCTGTTGTTCTTTAAAGAATATCATAAAATCTTTCATACTACTCCTGGAGGAGCTTGATACATTGGGTTACAATTTTTTTTTTTATAACATTGATCACTTTTGTTTTCTTTTTGATAGATGTCTCTTAAGATCTATTTATAGCTTTCGCTTCATAGAAAATACAGCTGTTAGCTTCTAAATCATAGTTTTCTACTAGTTCTTCATGTGTTTTGTTGTGAATTTTTATAATGTCTTCTGGTAACTTGTAGTTGTCATTTGAAGATGATTTCCATGGTACTTAACAAGAAACTAACCTCAAAAAATTCTTCTGTTTCTCATACGTTCATTTCATCCTTACCTTTTAAACATTGGTGAGTTTTGGAATGACATTAGTAAACTGTTGCATTATTTTGTTTGTAGTTCTGTGTTTGTAAGGCTCGTTCTTCATATACAACTCATTAATAGATTTTACTGCCACTGTATATCAACAGCTTTTGTCACTAGTGACTTTTAAAACAGGGTGAATTTAGTCTTCATGTTTCACAGCTTGCTCCTGTGGTCTGTCACAGTGGAATACTTTGTAGGGAAGGTGTTACATACTTAGCTGGGTAATACACTGTTACGATACTGAAATTTTATATTTTATTTATAAGCAGTTCTTTTTCTCAAGCATATTTCTATGAAGAATTGAGGCCATTTGTTAGTTGAGACAAATTCTCTAGCTAGCAGCCTGAGTTATGTATGTATTTACAGATCTTTTGTGGAACTGAGTAGCTGCCTGGTTGTAGGTTGCCTGGTTGTCTGCTTTCTTTGTACATCCTCAACTCTGAAAGCAGTTACTGACAAGAAGGAGGCTGACAGCACAGGCATGCTGTATTCTTAGGTTAGGAATACTGATTATAAGCAAATGAACAAGAAGTACAGTATTCATATTTTTAAATGTAGGCATACAGCAGGTACATATAGTTTCATTTGACCAGTGTTTAAAGGAAATTGAGGCTATTGGTCTTCTATACAGTTGAGAAAAGAGGTGTGGTATTTAAAAACAGAAAAAGCATTTATAGTAGTTCTTTCAAAAAGAGAGACAATTCTGCCTATTCACAATGATGCTGTAGATTGCCTCTAGGCTACCTCAGTATGGAAGACATCCCAACTCAAGATAAAAAAAATAATAATATTGAAAGCTATCCAGACAAAAAAAAAAAAAAAAAAAGGCAAGCTTTCTTCAGATGTCAGGTAGATTTGTTTATTTATTTATTTTCCCCCAAATACAAAAGATTATTATCCAGTAGAGTATGTTGCTGGCCTGATTGGTAGGGAATGCTTGGGGCTTTTAATACCTGCCTGGGCCTCTGTTCCTTCTGGAGATCTAATAAGCATACTGGATATTCTTTTAAGAAGTATTTCATGTAGGTTTAATAGTGTAAGAATTTAAAATAATCTGTTCTTTATAAAAATACTAACTACAGTGACATATAACTTATAATTTTTCTTTATATACATTTTGTTATCTAATGAGAAACAAGATTGGTTATGATCTCTTTAGACACCTAGAAAATTTGTCTTTTCTAAATATTTATTTGAATGCAAATCTCAGTAAATTCCAGTTATAAGAGAATATAAGAATTGAGACCAATGGGGTCTACAGTTTTAAAAACAAGCTGATCCCTTTTGTCAGAATTGCTTTATTGTGTGATGTATTAGCTAAATTATAACTTTTCTGAAGACATATTTTCTTCCTAAATCTCATCAAATTAGTCCATTCTATAGAATGGTGAGAGATCTATATACTAATCTCAGCAGTTATGGTGAATTACAAAGACAATGCATATGTTAGCTGCTTAAGACAAACTTAGTGTTCTTGACTTGTGGAGTGTACTACTGAGTGAAAGGATGTAAACCAGTCATTTTCCTTCAGCTGCCTTTAACATTCCAGTTCTGATTACAGCATGCATTCCATACCGACAATTCACAAAGAAATAGCGATTCTTCTTGCAGTCACTATTATTAAAAAGCTTTGCAGCTCAAGTTACTAATGAGGGGAAAAAATAAAATTCTTACTTTTCCTTTATTAGCAACCAACTTCTGTAGCCACATCTACTGTCCGCCTAGGACTTCCAGTGCAAGCCAAAGTTGTTCAATCAACTGCGACACCTGTTAGTGCTACGTCCGCTGCAACTCTGCCAGGAGGATCTATTCTTTCACATACCACAGTAAGTACTAAGAATATAACAAGCAGAAGATGGGGGGTAGCATGTTCATAGTTTTATGGTTTTCCTAATGTGAATTTTAATAAGAAATGTTACTGTATTTGCTTTTACCACAAACATAAAAGTAGATAATGAATGGATAGTCCATCTGTATTATGCAGGTGTTGAATGATTTTATTTTCTGTTTTCTAGATAACAGACAAAAATGAGTATTATAGTTTTAATATTTTTCTTTAAAAACAACACAGTCAGCTGGGCTCATAAGCATTGCTTCAGTGGTGGACATGCTGGACTAGGTTTGTTCCCTGCCAAGAGCTGTAGTATCTCCTTCTGCATGGGCACTAGTGCCGCAGGATTTAGTGTCACCCATCACAATACAGGTACCTGGCTCAGTTTGTTCTGTGTCTGTGCCCAAGTCAGAGTAAAGCTCTGCAGGTAGGTTGAATCAGGAGGTCCTGATAGCTTCTGCTCAGCAAGTTGTGTTGCTTGGTTGAACCCTCTAGTTTCTGCAGTCCCATCTGGTGTGTCTGTTTGAGACTTCTTGGCATTTGGAAGGGTAACATATTTAGTCAAATCAAGTGTCAGAGCTGAACTGGATTGTGTATGTGTGTATGTGGTGCTCTGTTCAGTCTTTCTGGCCTTCTAGGCTGAGGAGTGTCCAGCAGGGTTTTTACATTTGGTCCAGCTACGTCCAAGACAGTTTTGTTTGCTAGGGCTTTGCCCTGTGCAAAAGCATATATATAGCTGCTGAGCTCAGATTAGATTGGGAAACTGTGTTGGTGCGTTAGTATAATCTGGGTCTGACCTGTAACTGTGGTATAGATAATTGTAAACCTGATGACATGACAACAGATCCTCAGCAATTGTCTTGTTTATATCAAGGGACAAGTTTGCAGAAAGTTGAGTTACAGATTAATGTCAGCATGGTCACCTTAAAGAACTGGATAATAGGACCACATTTTTAGTGGTACGTTTTTTTTGTAATAAAAAGAACTTTAAGTGAGGATGACTTCTATTCAGTATGGTTAAAGGGTATAAAGGGTAACAACATTAGAATTCTAATTAGTAAAGTTCATGGTTTTATTTTGTTATTAAAGGTGTATGTGAAAGAAACCATTTTTTGGTCATGTTTTTAAGAATTTTATGGTTGAGTATAATACTTCAGAGAATTACCTGTTTTTCAATATAAAATATTAATAGGTATCAGTAGTTTCAACAAGTGCTCAAAATGTATTCAAGACCACAGTAGCAACTGGAACATCAGCATCTCAACAACCTGCAGTAGTTACTGGTGGACAAACTCAAGCTTCAGCACAGACCCAGGGTCAGCCTCGGCTGCCACTTCCACCTCATACAACAGCACAAGTACCAGCACAGCCCCAAGTAATACCAAGCTCTCCTGTACCTGGAACTACAGTTGTATCACAGGTAAGTATTAAAATACTAGATACTTGATTTTATTAATATTTTATGAACTTTGCAGATCTATTCAGAAGTGGAACATTCATGCAAGCGCACTCCCTGTGATGGAACAAATACTTCACAAAGAAGAAACCATTTCAACTAAATGGAATACAGATTCTGAAAGAAGAGAACACTTATGGCATGATGGGGAAAATTGGCCACATATGTTTCAATAGTGAAAGACCTATTCCATTTCTGTAAACAGAACAATCAGGCCTTTAGCCTATGGACATCATCATAATATTGCTGGGCCTCAAAACTGTGGTTACACTGAAATGTTACATTTCTGGTTCTCAGACCAAATTACAGCACATAAAAATAATAGCTTGAAAAATTAGAGCATCTGCTGTTATGCTGATGTAAAAACATTAGATACAATACTGTTTGAAAACTATTTCTAATTTGATCTTACTGCTGTAGCTGCTTTGTGCAAAAGCATATTGAATCAATAATTTAACAAATTAAGTAGCTTGGGGGACACTACATTGTATCTCAAAGGAGAATACATCTCCAACAAATTGTTACATTAGTTCTCTCATTTATGGTTATTTCTATCAAATCAGACTGTAAGATATTAAATATATTTCTTTCATTGACTGTTGTTAGTCACTATGAGGTACAATGTTCAGTTACATACAGAAGTGAAGAAAACATCAAGTAACTAGCAGCAGTAGCAAAATAGCTGCAGATGTATGTGAAATATCTCCTGCCTGAATTAGAACAATTTAATCATTTTCTCTATTTATAGTGATTAAAACATACAGCTATCACAATTGGAAAATAGCATGGATATCATTTTTATTTTTTTATTTTATTTTTTTCAGGAAATGCAAGAAAATGTGAAAAAATGCAAAAACTTTTTAGCTACTCTTATAAAACTTGCTTCTCATAATTCACCTTCTCCAGAAACGTCCCGTAATGTGAAAGCTCTGGTTCAGGATTTGTTGGTAAATACCTCTGATTAATGTCAGTTATCTTTAAACTTGTTATTTATGTGTGCTGAGAACTATTGCTTTGATCTTAGCTTTTTTTATTTCTTCTCTGTAATGATAGGGAAAGCAGTTGGGTTCATCAAAATGCAAGTATCCTGTATGTTACATATTTTCAAAAAAACTGTTAATGTAGGTTTTCTCTTAGTTTTTGAAAGGGGAAATACAACAAAGTATTTAGTGTGCATTCATCAAAAACACTCTTGTTTTGATGGATAATACTATGGTCATGTTTTGAAAAGTACAGTAAAATACGGGATTTTTACTTTGGGATACATTGAGTTTCTTTTCCTCCAAACCATGGTCTTTTCTGAAGCAGTCTGCACGCACCTATATACATTATAAATATATACATATATGTGTGTGTGAATACATGTGTATATATGTACGTCCATTTTTACACGTAAGCTTGTTCTCATTATTATCTGGAAAAAGCAACCAAACAACTGAACTGAATTGTTGATGGTTTGTTCTTTTTCCTCCAAGGATGCAAAGATTGATCCAGAAGAATTTACAGGCCGCCTTCAGTCAGAACTCAAATCATCTCCCCAGCCATATCTTGTACCTTTCCTTAAGGTAATGTGAATATTGTTTAGATTAGTTTATTTCAATGCAAATGTCAATACTTTAAGTTTTAATATACAGTTTTTAAGTGGAATTAGCTTCACCCATCTAAAGTGAGACTATTCAATTTTTACTTTGTGGTGCCAATTTCTGCTGAAGTCTGCACAGCTTCAAAAATTGTACAGTAAAAATTGCACTTTACTGTTACAATGCATTTAATTCTCTGTGGTCTGTCTTTTGTAAAGTACAACACTCTCACTTGGAAGAGTTACGAGTTCTATAGAATGCTTCAATTAATTAAATAGGCTTTTTCCATATTTATTGTAATTTATATTTGAATCATTGATAACTTCCAATGCATGTGTAATGGTGGTTATGAAAAATGGAACCAGACAATGCTGTTGAAATAACTGATGAGCTGCTCCTGCCTGTAGTCTGGAACTCTCCTCATACAGAAGAGAGATTCCAAAAGGATTTATTGATTGTTGGGTCCTAAAGTAGAAAGCGTAGGGGTAAATTTAACTTCTGTTTTTTCTACTTTACCTAAAACAGTTTCCATATGCAAGATTATATGCATATATACAAAGCATGTTTAATTATGCCCCAACAAAACCACAACTATTGTTTTAAAAGCATTTTTCTTCTAGTCCAAGAATTCTCAGTTTAGGGCAAATTCCCTCTCTTTCTTCTCTCTGTTCAACTCTTCTTCAGAACTTTCTCCCCTTGCTTCTGTTTTTTTTTTTCAAGTTACCATTAACCCTTATTTGTGCTTATTCCTGCTCTTGCTCTCCAGTCACTTCTAGCATGAGGATAAGTTTTAACTTGTTTCCTTTCTTTGAAGTCCTTTTTTTTGGCAACAGACATAAATTTTTAAATAAATATTAGAAGTTTAGAAAGACCGTAGCTTGAGTTAAACATTGTTGCGTTCTACAGCTGCCTGGGGGGAGAGCACTTCAAAAGAACTCTGCTACCACTTTAAAAGTAAAAAGTTTATTCAGAAGGTATGGTGTAGTCTTTTAGAACTATATTTTTTGGTTGAACTGGTCTGAACACGAAGCATACAATAGTACACTTTTCTAATGCAGTCAGAATACATTAGATCAGTAATAATACAGTAAACAACTATCGCTGTAGGGCATCAACAGTTAAATCATCTTGTTCTAGGTACTGGAGTCATGTCAGGAGAAGCAGATTGCTGCAGCTTATTTCTTCTAGCAGGCAGTGGGCTTTTCCTGCTGTTCTGTCTTATCTTCCCTTCCCTTTCTTTCCCCCTTCCAAAGACCTAAGCTACAAGTTCTGGATAGTCTTGAGGAGGGGAGTGTTATATATTTTACCGTTATCGCGGAATTAAGGCATGTCAAAGTCTGCAGAGTTGCTAAATTCAAATTGAAAGCTTACTAAAAATGGAAATTGAACTTGGCGCTCTTATAAAATGTGTTCAGTATTGTTTCTTGTTGATGACTAGGTAGATTGTACAATTGGACAGAAAACTGCATTCTTTTGATTATGTTTACAGCAAAGTTCAGAAGATTTTTTGTCAACCCGGTAAACCTGATATTTCATCAACTTTCTTCTCTTTTTAGAAAAGTCTACCTGCACTGAGACAATCTTTACTGAATAGTCAACATTCAGTTTTGCAAGGACAGCCGTCTCAGCAGTCACTTCAACAAACCAAGCTATCACAAGTTATACCTCAATCTGCCTCTGGAAGTATTTCCTCTGTTGTCACAACGCAGACAATAGGAATAAGGCAACCAAACAACATTTGCACAGTCTCTGTATCAAATGCAGTGCAGCCTCCTCAGGTTAAGGTGGTACAGTCAAATCAGAGTTCTCAACTGGTAGGTACTATAGTATGAAAGAGAATTTATTAACAGACTGAATAACAATTTTTAATGTTTTTTTTTTTTTTTTTTTCAGCTTGTTTGGGAAATACTTTTTTTTGTATCATGTTCTGTACTGTGCAGTAGCACCTCATTTTATGGATCTTTACATACATGGTCAAACTTTGTGCCAAACCCTTAATTTAGATAACTTTATAAAAATATCTTAAATTTTTAAGTAATGCTCTGTATACTCTTGGCCTTTTTTTTCTGAAATATGATTGTTGTGTGATCACGGTGTATTTTGAATTAATTACAGATGTAGAACAGAAAACTTTTCAAAACTTACAGGCAGGAGTAAAATTTTTAGTATGTTATTAGGTATGTTGCTTTGTTTAGATTAGTCTGCATTAAAATCAGCTACCTCATTTTTAACTCTCCTGTATGTAATTACAAAATTGTGTAGAATAGCTGTACTGTAGCAGTATATTTTGTTTAGAAACAGTGCCATATTTTATTTACTGAATTGTGTCATTATTGTATATTGGAGTATTACAGGGTTAGATTCATTAATTGCAGAGGCGTTACCAATAAGGTAACAGTACAACCATTTAGTCATTGAGAGGGTGATGATAATATCCTGCTGGTGTGTGTGTGTGTGTACAGTTGTAGTTAAAACTCATTTAGATTTTTTACCAAGGCACTAAGTTTATATAAGCATTAACATCCTTCTAAGCAAAGATGTAAGAATTCCTTTGTCTGTAGTTTCTATGTATGTATGATTAAAGTACTTGGCTATGGTTTCAAAATCAAACTGACAAGTTCCAGAAAGTATATCAAATTGGTAAAAATGTATATTATCAAGATTCAGAGATGCACATATAAGAGTGTAACACCTTGCAAGGAGCTATCCTTCAATTTGTATGCTATACAAAGGAAATAGCTTTTAGGGTGTGTGGGGAGAGAATGTTTATTGTACTTTACTTTAAAATTAGAAGTACACAGTTTGAAAACATCTGAGCCTTGGGTCTTTTGAACCTTACATTTTTTTGGCTGTTGAATTATTAAATTACAAATGAAATAAATAGAATTTTACCAGTCTATTGTGAACACAGTTTTAAGGTGTAAGAACATTTGACTTTTTAGAAACACAACTTTGGTTGTAATACAAATGAGATGTGGATGGTTTGCACCTTAACTTGTCTGCTTTTTGTTCAACCATGTGAATTCTTTTCTGAAATGTGTTCTTCCCACCCCTTCTGGATTGTTTCATTATTTAGAAAAGTGTTTCTTAGACTTTTTGTGACTTTTATGATTTGTCTACATCCTGTAAGACTGAAATTGGCAATGGCATTGGTTCTTCAAGGTAGGGGAGCAAGAGCTGGTTGTAATTGCAAGCAGTAGGTGTACAAATTAGCCTCTGTCCTGGGGAAAGCAAATTTCTGACAGCAGCTAGCAGGTTTCTTACAGGTATTATCATTCATGGTTAGTATGTCTAGTCTGCTCTCATGTCCCAGTCCTAGAGCTAAGGTACTGCCAGATAGCACTGTTTTTTTCAACATATTGCAACCCACTCTAAACACTCCAGTGACTGCAAGGCAGGTTACACCCCCATTTTGAGAAACACTGATGTTGAACAACAAAATCATCAGTAAGTCCACGAGGAGTCTCACTTATGCTTATAGTACTTGTGGAATGTTTTCTGAATGGGATAAATCCAAACTTATGTGAGAATGGTCTTTACAGTCGTATGCGTTTAGTCTCTCTAACAATCTGATGCATACACAAAGCAAGCAATCATGATATTAAAGTGAGTGGAGACTAGTAATGTGAAGAGTTGCTCTGTCATCTTGTTCAACATACCTGTGCAATATGAAGGAACTGACAACTGCTAAAAGAACATTGAGGAGATTGGTCTGATTGGCAAAGGAAGTTTTCTGTCTGCGAAGGGTGGTAGTTTTAGGACTGGATTTTCATCTTATCGGGTACATGAGATGACCTCTTTTTTTTTTCTAAGGGTAGAAAATGCAGAGCAAAACTACGCTTAATACTTCTAGAATATATTTTATAGATAAATGAATACACAAAAAATGAAAATTCATTGGCTTTATTGTAAAATTGGCTTTTTGTATTTGTTTTTAATTTATCAGTAACATACATGATTAATAGAACCAAACATTGCATTGACCAAGCACTTGTAAATGGCCCTCAGATTAGTTCTATACAGACAGAAGTAGCATCAGACAATAGGAGTCATTGCATAAAAAATCCTTTGTACCACAACAGCAATTAGCTCACCTACCAAACAGACAACCCAGCAGCATCTCCATGTCACTCTAGTAATTGTTTGTAAGTACTGACTTCTTTTTTTTTTTTTTTTTTTTTGTAGTGACAGTGATCACACTCTTCATACTTTTTTGTGCTCCCCAAAATCAAAGCACAGCAAAAAGCTGCTGGCAGTCTTGCCTGGGACTTTTCCGGAAGAGGAAGATTACAGCTGGCTTGCCTAAGGGTGGCCAGCACTGATGGAGGAAACTGGCTGAGCTCCAGACTCTCCAAGCCTGAAGCTCACTGGAGAGAGTTCCAGCTGGCTATGCAAACTGTCCAGCTGCAGAAGGGCAAGCCTATTTTGGAATATAGATCTTTTCAAACCAGCCAATTACAGTAGTCCAGTTTCTTTTTAAAAAGTTAAAAATCTGTTAACTGTTCATTTTATTTGACTTTCTGTCAAAAGAGTTTTTACAAAGGGGTCAGTGCTAGGAAATAGTTCACAACACTTTTGGAAAGAGATGATATTAATTTTTGTCATTGCGTATATTGAGTCTTTCAGAGCATCTCATCTTATAATGTTTTGAATTTCATTAGTCAGAATGGTATTTTTTAAAAACATCGCCTTATGCAAATTCTGTTCTTTTTTTAAAGTCTGCCCTTCTACGTTCAGTAGTAGTAGTGGTCACAGTACTCCCCTCTCTTAGCACTTTCGGAAAGTTCATTCAGAAGTTATTCTGATTTGTAATTGTAAGATTCTGCTGTTTTAAAACAAAAAAAAAATGAAAAACATTATATTAAAGCAATTTTATTTTTATTAAAACAATATAAAGTGTATGAGAAGGAGTTTAGCACAATTGAGATTTCTGAAGGTAAAACAACACTGGCTTCACCGGTTGTTATTCCTAAATAACAAAGCATTCTTGAAGTTCATTTGAGTAGAAATGAGCACAAGACAAAGAGTGTGTCTGTAGAACTCAGCAATGAGGCTAAGATGTGTGAGCTGTTGCTAGCCAGATCTGGCCGCAAACCCAGAACTCTGTAAGGTACTGAGATGCTAAGTTGTAGTCAAGTTTGTTTCCCATCATACACAAGTTTTGCCCATGGAACAGAACATAGAGCTTGTTCGTGTGGCTTGTGGCTGTTCTAATGTGGTGATAGATCACCCTGTTACGGTGAGGTTTCTTGCTGCTTGGGAGTTCTCTGTGTGCTGTTCAGCATGCAATGTAGATTGCACAAAGGAAACTTTGTTAAAATCTGGTGTTAACAGAGATGCAAGAGGAGATTATTTATCTATTTTTGGAAAGTATACGTCCTGTTCTAAAACTATGTCAAAGCTATGTTATATAGGAGCTAGATAGTGTTATTAGTACTGGTTAACTGCTACTAGTAGGGGAAATGTGGATGAATGTTGGGCTAATATTTCATTGATGAGACACTAATGAGATAAGCCAGCAATTGATTTTTGTAATTATTCTAAATGCAATATTCAGAGTTTCTCTAAATTGTCATTCTTAGTGGGCAGGGGATCTATATACCCTTATATATGCAGACCTTATCCATCTCGTTCTGGGTGCTAGAGCAGACAAAATTTCTATGAATAACAAAGTTGGTTTTTATTTGTTTAAAATTTTGAAGTTGTAAGTAGATTGTTCAGTAAAGGAGATTGATTTGCACTTTTTATATTGTGTTGACACTGCATCATAAGAAGAAAGTGCTCCTGGAGGTTGAAGCCACTTATTAGATTTAAATGATAAAGAAACAGTAAGAAATTTAAAGTGATTCATCTTAATTAAAACAAATTTAATTATCACAGAATCACAGAATCATTTAGGTTGGAAGAGACCTCCAAGATCACCTAGACCTAACACTAACAAGTCCTCCACTAAACTATATCCCTAAGCTCTACATCTAAACATCTTTTAAAGACCTTCAGGGATGGTGACTCAACCACTTCTCTGGGCAGCCCATTCCAATGCCTAACAACCCTCTCAGTAAAGAAGTTTTTCCTAATGTCCAACCTAAACCTCCCCTGGTGCAACTTTAGCCCATTCCCCCTCGTCCTATCACCGGGCACGGGGGAGAATAGACCAACCCCCACCTCGCTACAGCCTCCTTTAAGGTACCTATAGGGAGTGATAAGGTCGCCCCTGAGCCTCCTATTCTCCAGGCTGAACAAGCCCAGCTCCCTCAGCCGTTCTTTGTAAGACTTGTTCTCCAGACCCCTCACCAGCTTCGTTGCCTTTCTCTGGACCCGCTCGAGTACCCCGATGTCCTCGGGGATGCCATCGAGTACCTCGATGCCCTTCTTGTAGTGAGGGACCCAAAACTGAACGCAGTACTCGAGGTGCGGCCTCACCAGTGCTGAGTACAGTGGGACAATCACTTCCCTAGCCCTGCTGACCACACTGTTTCTTATACCAGGTTGCTGTTGTCCTTCTTCGCCACCTGAGCACACTGCTGGCTCATATTCAGCCGACTGTCAACCTATACTCCCAGGTCCTTCTCTGCCAGGCAGCTTTCTAACCACTCATCTCCCAGCCTGTAGTGCTGCTTTATGTGAAGTACTATAAAGATTGTGCAGATCTAGTTGGAGGCTCCTAGAAAGTGAGATAGAACAATGGAATTTGCAGATAAAGGGACAGAACAAGAACCATGTTATATAGCAGTGTTCTATGTTGGTCTTTTAAATCTCTAGTGGAAGAGTAGAAAATGGCTATTTGGATAAAAGGAATAGTTTATGTTAATGGACTAGTAGAGAGATCTAGTTGCTGGCTTGAAGTTTGGTCTACAATGAAATTTAAATAAAAATGGATGTTGAGCAGTAGATATTTAGGATCCTTCAATAGAAACAAAACCTATAGTTAGAAGATTACATGCATGTTTCAAATACAGTTTAGTGAGTTTTTGTGTTATTTTTATGGGCTCAACTGTCAGAATTTCATGGGCTCATACCTCAATATAAGAAGGATACTGGCAATGCATGCTGTTTGGAAACCAGTAATAAAATATGCCTATTAGAGGACAAACTTAAAAGCAAAGACTGAAAGAAAAGCTTTAGAGATACTAAATGCAAGTAATGTGGTCAAATACTGACTGAAGGAGAGTATCAAAAACATTTACAAATATTTTCAGAGTATAGGATAGACATAGTCTATCAAATTAAATCTTTAGAACAGTCTAAGGGAGTATGAATATGAACAATGGGATAAAATTAAGCAAAGTAGGATTTCGGCTGGGTATAAGGCAAAATGTCCTTACAGTAAAACAAACTATTCAATGGTAAACAGTTTCCCAAAGGAAGTGATGAAAGAGCCATCATTGGAAACATTCAAAATTAGCCTAGATAAAGTACTGGGAAGAATCGTGTAGTGCACTGGGGAGCAAGTGGGTCAAGTGATCCAGTGGCTTTTATTTTTATTTATTTCATTGCTTCTTTGAAAGCATATACACAATGGAACAATATTATTGCCATATTAACATTAAAATTTATATACTGCATTAAAAAGTAGAAAAAGGTTTTGTGTTTGGGAGGAAAACAGTAATTGCTTATGCAAATCTTGAGGCATTGGTGAAAAATTCTGTTACTGTTGCATCATGTTTAAATAACGGTAAATATGAACTTAGGTCAGTAAAAGCATGAAAATTGGAAGTTAATGCTGCCAGATTACATGATAGCTGAGGTTTGATATGACATTTATATTTAGGATTGAGTAGACTGATAAATCACAAGTGGCATAGCCACAAGTGAGTTAGCAAGTGTTTACTCATGAGTGAAGATAAATGTCATATCAGACATCCGGCCATTCTGAATTCTGTACATTTACAAGTGGCCTATTTGTTTCTTCCTTCCACAGTACTTTTTTTTTAATTGAGAGAGAAATTGCTCAGTGTAAGATACATTTTGAAAATTTATTTTTATATTTTGAAAATTTTATATTTATTTTTATTTTCCATTCTTTTCAGAAACATCTATTTCCTTTGCTGGTTTTATTGCTATATTTGGTATGCTTAAACTTCTGGATCAGGTGCTTCTGTTGGAAATTATGTTTTATGTAAATCAAGTTAGGTTAATTTTCCAGTTCTTGTTAGGTAAGGGGAAGCATACCATTGTGACCTTACGCATCTGTAAAGGAGCATCTAGATCAGGGAGACCTGAAGCCTTTAGCAGTGAGCTCTAATCTAATCGTCGTAAAGGTTCTTTTCTTTTAATGATTTGTAGGTAGTAGCGTTCATTTTTATTTGATATCTGCCATTTAGGAAGGAGGAAGGTAAAATGTTATCAGTCTTTCTATTTTAATCCATTATATGTGCTGAAATCTTTCTCAATCTGTTGATCATTTGTGTTTTTAATTATTTTAAGTATTGTGTTAATTATCTGTGTTTACATCTGTAATGTGTTCCTTGTCCTGCAATAATACATATGGTAGAAGATTCACACCTGTCATGACCATCGCTTTTGGGTTTAAGACTGGGACCAGAGAGCACTATAATTTTACTGTCATATAGTTATTGAATCTAAGCTTTTTGAGAAGGTCTTTAAGAAAAACGGATGTTTCAGCTGTGACCATTTTAATATTCTAGTTATCAGTAATATGTCTGTTAAATATCGTTTTTACATCCGTAAATCTGTTCTGTACAAGCACCATCACATAGACAGCCCTTTTTTTCAGATGTGAAAACTGAGAAATGGACAGAGTAGCAGTCTGAGCATTCAGAAAGTGAGAGAAGGAACTCGTTTGGAGGAGCAGACAAACGATGTATCAAAGCGAGCCTCATTAGTGCAGCAGAGTGGTTATGGTTAGGGGAGGAGTAGGATGATGAAATAAAAGGAGAATACTTATTGTGAGAACTGTGCTTGTTATTTTGCAGAGAAATACTATTTTATAGAAAAGAATGAAGTTAACTTCTACCATATTGCAATTGGAGAAGAAGCAATGCCATGACTTTCTTGCTTTAATAGATTCCTTGAACAGTTTTGAAGTGCAGCAGCCACTGAGATGATTCTTCAACTTTTGACTGATAGATTGAAGAGGAATAGGCCGATCTATGATAGTACTTGTGCTTTCATGGCACTGTCTTAATTGTAGTTTTGTTTGATAATTTTGCTATTTTCCAAGATTATTATCAACTCCATATTGTGATGGCTAAATCACAATAAACCTTCTGTGTTTTCTGTGCCTTTGTTGTTACTGTTCTACTGTTATGCTTACTGTCTTCAATGGTGGTAATGATGAAAATTAATTCCCTTCTTTTTAGTGGAGATGGAATGATGAGTGGTTTGTGTAAACTGAAGACTGTTTTCGTCTTACCAGATTTTCAGATTCAGCACTTTTAAAATATCATTAATATTATAATTTTGGCAGTAGGAGTAGAATATATAGGTTGGAGAGGACTTTGGGAGGTGTCTAGTCTAACCTCCTGCTCACAGGAAGTCCGGTTAGAGCATGTTGCCCAGGGCCTTAACCAGTCGTATTGTGAGCATCTTCAAGGTGAACTTCCACAGCTTTTCTGGGTAACCAGTTCCAGTGTTTGCTCACCTTTATAGTAAACTGTTTTTTCTTACATTAGGAGGAATTTCCCATATTCCAGCTTGTGTCTATGGCATTGCATCCTTCCATTGTGTATCCAGAAAGTCTGGATCTGTCTTCTCTACACCTTCCCTTTATGTGAATGCAGAAAGCAATAAGAACTCTCATTCTGTTAAGGCTGAACTAATGTCTCTGATAACCTCAGTATACCAAAAACATCTGTATCTTCTATATCAATCAGGTTTAGGAAATCCTGAACGAATTGGTCAATCTAGATTCAGTATATGAATTAGTTACATTTAGATGGGGGTATGCTCATTGTGCATATTTTTAGGCTGTCAGAAATGTAACATAATTTTGGTTAAATTAATCATCTCCAAGACTGGCTTGCCAGTATCTTGTTCATTGCCTGTATTTTCCAGGCCAAATTCAGGACAAAATAGAAATGTTTGTGTTGTGGGGAAAATAGGCAAGAGGATTATAACATTTTGAATTAGTTTAATTGATGAAGAGTGGTATTTTGTTTATAAATTGTGATGTAGCGTAAGTTACCTCTGATTCATTAGTTTTTACTAGGTACTTTGTTTGGAAAGAAGGTTGCACATTCTGTTTCACAAGCAAATTGCTAACATTCATTCCTTAATTGATTCTGGAACTGAACATCACATCTGTGTTGAAACGTATCTTAAAACCATATAGAAACTGAAATCCGAGTTACTGTAAAATGTTACTCTGAGTTCAGGTGTGGTTGTTCCTTGTTGCTGGTCAGTTTCAGTATGAAATTTAAAATGCTGATTTTTATCTACGCCATTTGGAAAAGATTATTTCTCAATAATTTCCTACATTTTCAGCATGTATGTTGAGGTCCTAGTACAATACTTGTTAAAGAACATTTTTGAATGTATTTAATAATAAAGAAGGCATTGTCATCATTTGTGTGATCTTAAAAGGTTAAATATTAGCCTATCTTTAATGGTGTTAATGACGGACTTTTTAGGGTATTGACATGAAAATATTAATCAGGTGAAACAATTTGATTCTGAACTCTAGAAGTTGCTTGCTGCTTAATGACAGAAGATTACTGTAGTACCAAATGGTGATTCTATCCGCAGGTCACCCGTAATTCCTTTTTGGCCTGACTTTTGGCCAGTTAAGGTATGTCTGCTTTTCTTCAATATTCTCTGAAGACTCATGCAATATATTGCTGTGGAAGTGGCAACGTTCTCCTCTTCTGTATCAATAGCCCTTTTTTACTTTTGGGCTATGATGTCTCCTTACTTACTAAAATACACTTGTACATGGAAACTGTTTTGTGTGCTTGAAAATGGAGTCAAATTCAACTTTTTCCCTCTTTGTCACTTACTGTCTATATGTTTTTCCTGTGGTACCTACTTATTTTTTTCCCTTCTGAGTGTTACTATTTACTCACTGCCTGTCTTGACTAAATAAATTTATATCCACTTGTTCCATTTCCGTGCTTAGTCCAATACTCTATTCCCCTTCAGTGTCTGTAGTTGTAGCTGAATCCTTAATCTTTTTTTTTCCCCTTTTCTCTTTCTGTAAGTAGCTATTGCTAATACTTCTCCATCTGTAGGTTTATTATGATGATTTTTTATGATTGTAGTTTTCACCTTCAGACTGGGGAGCCCTGGTTCCTGCTGATGGAACACTCCTCTTTGTTCCTCAACTTCTTAATTCTCTATTTTTACATCTCATCTGAAAACAAAACAAAGCATATATTTCTCCTTTCCTTTTCCCCATAGCACACTTTGAAGTCAGAGATTTTGCCTTTGTTGTTCAGCTAATTAATATGATTTTAGATACTTTGTAAGAATAACAATGAATAAAGGTGCAGTGTTTCCATTTGCTTTGTATGGTGGTGCATGGCGTTGTCTTCTAGGAGATAGTACTGAATGGTGCAAGACAGAGACTTGTAATTCAGCAATGGGACCATTATGCTATGGCGCTACCATAGTTGTGACTGTGAAGAGCACATGACTTCTGAGGTTTTCTGACCTGAGTTGTGGTTTTATTTACAGCTATTTGCCTGTGTTTTGTTTTCAAAGTTCATTTAGGGATTTTTTTTTTCCAGCTCTGCAGCATCCACATGTCTTACTGAATCTTCTGTTCTTTACATCTGTGCCTACCTTGTCCATGATTTCAGGAACATACATTTTGCTATTGCTTAAGAATGACCTTTGGAGTTTTTTCTTTTTGATTAAATTTATTTGTGAGTCAAATCCTAAGTTTCTGACCCTGTTTCAGTTTTGGGTAAGGACCTCAGAATTTGTTTCAGTAGTAAGTGAAAACATGAGAATACCGAATTAACATTTAAAAGACAAACACTGTGCGATCACCACAAAACGTTGCATTCCTTCTTGTGTATTTCTGACCTCGGAACCCATAATGTTTTGGAATTTACCTCTAGTATATATTTTCTTTAAAAAGCATAGGTTTATAGTGAGAGACCTAATGGTTGTAGGTATATACCGCTCAAATTATTGCAGCATTTTCTTCTACAAAAATGCTTTCTGAAAAAAGAATTCGGAAGATAAAGGTCTAAACTTTAATGTATACCTCACATCTTTGAAATATATTTTTGATGACGGTTGTGACATATGACATTTGTGTCAAACATTTGATTTTTTTTTAAAGTATAACAGCTAAATATGTATATACACACACACACAACCACATGCATTACATGAAAATGACTTTTGTCACTAGCTGGTTGTGCTTGTAGAGATCCATATGCTTATATTAGTAATTAGAGATATTAGTGTATTTACGTTGTGTGTGTTTGTGTATAAAGAGTATAATATAAGTATACTTTTTTTTAATAATAGCAGATTATCCAGTCAACATCTGCTCAAACTGTGAAACGAACCCCTGCTTGCCAGACTACCCAGATTAGGATGCCAGTGGTAATAACTCAGACCATTAGACCACAAGGTATGGGTTTAAATGTTTTAGTGAGATTGTTACCTTTGTATGAATTTCATTGTAATTACAAATCAGTAGCATGGGAAAAACTTATAGTGCTGACATTAGCAGGCTTGACACTTTTTTGTTTCATACTGGCTGAGGAGTGCATGTTTTCACTATGCAGTTTTGACATATTTCAGACTGACATAGATAACTGTTTTGAAACTACATTATGACTAAACTCATATGCTTAGTTCCTTACAAAGTTCTGAAAGAAGCCAGGAACTTGACTCTTATATGCTCTAACTCTGGGCCAAGAAAGAAATTATTAATTTTTCCTGAAACACAAAAAATATCTCAATGCTCATGAAGCAGAACATTATAGTCACTGTCTCTGAAGCTACAGAAGTTGAGGTAGGAGTTTTAGAGAAATTTCTCAACCCACGTGTTTTTTTTCAGGCAGTGTGTTTGCTCTGTGGTGAGGTCAGAGACTGATTGCAGCAACATGACTTGCCAGGGGAGCAGGAGGTGTGGTATTATACACAACTTTCTTATGGGTTTGTGCACAGGTGGATTAATATTTGATATGTCCCACTTTTTAAGAGGATTTTTGAACCCTTCTTACTTTCTTAGTAAATATCCTTTTTGTTTCTTTCCACCTGATAGCTTTGGGGCTTGATTATGCGTGAGATCATCTCTTTGGATGTGGGCACTTAGATGACTGAGGGTTTGTAATGGAATACAGAGTTTATCATCTTCAATTATTGAATTAAAGTAGTTTAAATGTACATGAAAGCTATTGCTGCCTATTTTACTTTATTGCTTTTTCTTTTTCATTCTTGGGAAAAGAAAGTATCAAAAAAAAACAAAGATCACATTTAATAGCAGCTGATATTCTACTTGTTCAGTTCTCTTCAGAGAATCCAAAGGCTGAATGGACACGGAGACCAAGCTGTCACTGTAAGCCTGTCGTAGGCTGTTTTTCCAGGTTAGAAAGAAATGCATTTACTTGTCATAAAAGGTGTATTTGATAGCACTAACACTCGTTTCCTGAGTTTATTTAAAGGGAGAGTGTTCAGTGTCTTAGAGTATGAACTTTACTTCTGACCAATGTCTAAGAGTGAAGGCAGTGATCAGTTTCATTTCTGTGCTTGTTCAGTCTGCAGTTGTGAATGACAACAGTATGACAAGAATTTGCATGGTATTGGCACCTGTCTTTTAAACAGTCAATTCAGACCACTAATTTATTCATGATAGCCATTGATTGGCCAGTGAAGCACTGGCAGTACTTAACTCGCAGTTTGGTTTAAGGAAGACAACAATTCATAAAGGCCAATTCATGCAAAGCCCTGCTTTCAGGTGAGCTTATTCCAATTGACAAGCTTGTTTAAGCTCACCACTACATTTATTTAATTATACCACCAAAACAGTCAGAATGGAAATCTAGAAAATGTCCCATTGTGAAAGCTATGTATCTTGCAGCCCGTGTTTGGAGAAAAGTCTGCTGTGTGTTTGCAGCTCTAAGAAGTGCCTTTGGCATACTGTCAGATACAAGTACATTTCAATGGTGATGCATAGTTAAAACTTTCTACTGTAAACACCAGAGTAATGGTGCTTTATACTGACCTATCTATTCCTGTAGAAAGAGCTAAGATACTGGAATAGGAAGGACATAGTCTATATAGAAAATTATGGTAGTGCAATTTTGTGGAGCGTGACTTTTCAAAGATGGTTATACCAGAATGGAGCTGACTTCCACAAAGGCTGCATTTTGATTCTCGAATAGGAGCAGAAGTCCTAGTATAATGCTTCTTTACATTAGTGTTAATGCATCCATGTGAACAAACTAGAATGCTTTAAAAACAGTAGTGTAGATAGTTGGCAGACTCTAAGAACTTTAATATTAATAAATGGCATCCACACCAGGGGAAATAGCTTTATAGTTATTTCAGGAAAAATTAACACTTTATCAAAGCAGTTATCAGTATAATAAATCTGTGAATTGTTCCTGCATCTTGTGGATGGAGGAATAGAGCCATGGGGTAAAATAATTAGCTGGATTCATTGCAGCTATTTGATCTATGCAGAACTAGGAACTTAAAAGCTCCTAAATTTGGGCTTATTTCTCTGAATCATGCCACTTGAAATTTGAAACAAGGACCCAGTGGTGAAAAACTCTGTATGTCATTACCAATCCCATGAAATACATAGGCCCACAGGTGATTCTAGTTTTCAAAATATGCCCTACCTTGTAGTATAATTTGGTATTTTAGCCATATTTTTTGTCTTAACTCCTTAATAATGCAGAATTTGTTTTAAGCCAGAAAACTTGTCATCCCCAAACTTATATTTACATTCCCAGATCCATTTGAACAGAATTATTATATTGGGTGAAAGAAAGTCTGACAATTTTTTAATATCCTGTGTAGGCATATGGTTTTCCTGAGACAGAGAGATTAACTACTCTTTTGCTGTACCCTCTCCACATTTTGGGGGGTCAAAAGTTATCTGTGGAAAACACTGATATTGGCTGTTAAGGAATATAATATTAAATTCTGGAGGAGAGCCACTGTTTCCTTACTTGATATGTTGCAATAATTTTCAAGGCTAATACACTTTTAATTTCCTAAATGTTAATTGTTGAAAGCAGAGATCTGCTGACTTTTATTATTGCATTATTTCTTTCCTTCCAATTCACTTAGTCAAAAAAACCCTTCCAATTAGTTGATCTGAAAGATAAAAGAATTGACTGGGCCGTAAACTAATACTATCTGTGACATCTCACAGACCTTGAATATTCTGATAACAGAATAGTTTTATTCCCCAGGCCTAGAGCCTGAAGTCCTAAATCCTGTTTTGCATTTGCTAGTGTTGAGGGTCCACACAACAATGCATTTATGCAGATTGAAGAACTGAACAAACACTGTTAAATTAGTTTTGCTTTGAGAGCATATGCTAAGGGTGATGAAGACTTCAAAATGAAAAAAAGTAAGTGCTCATGCAAAGCTCAGACTTTTTTGTTTCAGCAAAGTGTTATTTAAAAGAATTTGTTGAGATAGTTGTGGTTTAGATTTTCAGAATTCATGAAAAAAGAATAACATATCTCTACTAAGGTTCATACCATGCCATTTTTATGCAATAGATCCACAGATATGCAGGAAAAGCTTCTCACGTACTTCTCAATCTCAAATACTTTGTGTTTTAACTCTCAATAAAATCAAATGATATACAAGGAAAAGGTGAGATCAAGTAGACATATGATTTAATTACTTTCACATGCCAACATATGTGAGGGTTTAAAGGAAACTGACAAAATATAACCTAAGGAAGCAAGTCTTAAAATGTTAAGCAGTAAAGGTGGACTAACTCCAAATTTTTCATTTGTCAGTGCTTTTTGAGTCAAATATTGACATAATGTTTTCTAATAATAATAATGCAGGTTTATTGACTTACCAATTAGTAACATAAACTTGTAATTATTTTTGATTATATTTTACAAATGTCAGAGAGGAATTAATATCCATTTATTAATGTAGTTTCACAAGAAGCTGAATGTCTACTACACTTTGGCTTGATTAGAAATCCCTCTCCCCCCCTTTTTTTTTTAAATGTACATATAGACTTGTAAAATCTAGATACAGACATGAATTACTTTAAAACAGCATTTTCAAAAAAGACAAAATAAGACAACCTGGGATTATGTCAAATTTTAAAATAGTATGTTGTCTCCTACATACAGAATTAAAACATCAAAGAATAGTTAAAATAATGTTTTGAACTCTAAAAATATATCTTTTTCACTTCAACAAAGAACAATGACTATAAGAAAATGTAAAAGCTATAGCAAATACTTCAAGTGACTACGACTTAAAACATCTATATTAAGAACGTTTGAAATCAGGTTCCTTTATGTTGTGCAGATTATAAAAAATGTGGCTTACTGACAAATGCAAATGCACAACCTTTTTGTGTATTATAGTCAATTATGGTCAATGGTTTTCAGTTTTTGAGTCTTCACTATAATGTAAATATAGAACAAACTGTAATATTAATATCTATTTTTTTAATCTGAAGTTGTTCTTCTTCAGCAGTGTAATTTTTTTTTTTTTTTTTTAAATAACTACTTCCTTTGTTTGCAATTTACAGACAGTTAAATTTAGTTCCTGGACAGAAGGTTCTTTGATGTAAATTGTCTAAGACAGCTCATAATAACATCGCTTGGTGTTTTTCAGGCACAGTAGGGAAGGCACCAACAATACAGGCCAGCAAAAGTCCTGGGGGCTTTGGTGTTCAGGTCTCTGCAAATCAGAAAAACAAGCTGAATGACCCTGGAGGTGGTTCTTTCAGGTAAAAAAAAATAATGCAGGGGGGTGGCTGGAGGGTGTGTGTGGGGGGTGGGGGTCTTAAATATAAAATATGAATCAGAATTGGTTTAACACCAGAGGGCAGTGTTTTACAATAATTCCTGTCTTTCTAACTGTGATTGGATGACAATTTAATTATTTAGATCTGTTTAAAAAATAAAAAAAAATAAAGGCGGGGGGGGGGCACATGTCCCTAGGATTTTTCTTTAAATACACTTGGAATGTTTAATAAAATCTTCACCTCTGTGAATTCCAAAAAAAATTCTGGTAAATGGAATTACATATATGAAGTTAAAACAAACAACAACAACAACAACACAACACAACACCCTTGCTTTTATGTATCAGATTTTAATATTCACATGGAATGTATCTTGCTGAGAAAATACTAAATGTGATGACAAGGCATCCTGTTGATAGATAGCTGCTAAGCTGCAGCTATCCCCTCATCAGCATACAGAAAATACTGTATGTTTCTGGTAGTGTGTGAAGAGAAGAGAAAGCGTTCCTTTACCTGTTCTTCATGTGCTTACTAGCAGAGATTGGGACATTCTATGAGTTTCTGTAGTGACCTGGTGCTGCAAGGTTTAATATGGTAGCATTGATGAATTGAGCTGCTGTTACCGGTTCTTTTGTACTGCAAATTTCTATTATCTTTTTTTCCTGTATTTTGGATATATTTACTGTTTGCAGCAAAAAATGAATCTTACATGTGTTGCATTTTTTTTCCACTGGTGAAAGTACATTAAGCATCTGTGTAATGCTTGAGCATTTTTTTCCTTTCTGTTTCTTTGTTAAATGACAAAATATTCATAGATTTTTATTTTCTTCTCAAATTCTTACGTTGCTCTGATGTCATCAAACCAGTAGTTAAGTGGCAGGCTTAGACTTTTGCAGGTGAAATGAAAGAAATTTTGTAGTCCTTTGTGAAATATCTCTCCTTTGAGGCATGTCAGTATTGCAACTAATAGTGGTAGTACTTAGTATTAATCTAGAAGCAAAATCATTCAATTTTTTACTTTCCAATGCTTTTGCCTCCCACTGAGTATTTAAATGATTTAAAATGTCTGTTGGGTTCAATTGTACTGTCTTAATAAGTATTTTTTATGTTTGTAAGCAACATGAGCATTTATTCTTCGTTAGTATAGCTTTCAATTTTGCATACACCAAAAGGGACAGCATTTTTTTTGACTGGATGTTGTAAACTGTGCCAGGATTGATTCTTGCATTCACTTAGTTTATACATAGAATATATTAGGTTAGTTGGAATTGTTAATTTTCCCTTGGGGAGAAGCAAATGCTCAAGGCACTGATTGATAAATCAATAAATCTTTAGTGAGTTTGGTAAATAAGCTGTCAAGGGTGTATGTCATTTTTCCTCTAGAGAACAAATTTTAGTCAGAATGAATGTGTTTGTTTCCTTGCATTGTTTTCTCCTTCAAAATAGTAAGACACAATGCTGCATTTAAATAAGTCCATAAAATTGCAAGGATTTATTAAACAGCAGCAAAGATCAAGCTTTTTCTTGATACCTTAACAAAGAATTCAGTTGTTTGCGTATTTGCATTTCAACCCCTAACCTCTCCTGAGGACAAATAGATGTCTGACTATTAAGCCTAAAGGCACAGAGCTGGAAATCTGTATTAATCCTCTGAATGCTGACTAGTTTTCCTCAACATTCCCAGCGTGTGTGAAGAATGTGTTTTTAGCCAGAAGGCAAACTGGCATCTAAAGCAAAGCAAGAATTTTGAAAAATAGTTGTGTTATGTATAAATTTATTTTGCCCTTAGTGTTTTATTATTGCATATTTGTTTCATTATTTTATATTCTACTTTCTTTAAAATAACTTACTCTAGCTTTTCACTCTTGTGGGCAAAGTGTTGGTCACTAGCAACGGAAATGCGAACATGGTCACTAGAAATGCAATTGCTATTTTTGATTTCCTTTAATCATACACATTCTTAAACTTACACTATCTTTCTAGGGTGTGGGAAACAGAGGAGAGAATTGCATTAGAGATGCAGCAATTAGGAATTTCACAAATAGCAGCTTAGCCCTTAGTATCAGCATTAATTAATGAATTGTAAGACTGCCTACATGAGTTCACTGGATATTATGGTAGTTGTTCTATGACGTAGAGTTTTCAACCTTGAGGCTTCTGCCTGCAAAGCTGTTGTATTCCTGAAATTTTGTCAACATTTTTTTTGTATTGAAATATATTGTTGCTACGTTTTTCAGTGGAAACTATGGAGTGTTCCATTTAGTTGATTTTCTACTACATTAATGAATAGAAATTTGAATTCCATTCTTTGTAATATATATTTTTTACAGTAGAGATCCACACCTATATTTGTACCATGATATTAATGGTCCAGTTTAGAGGTTTCTGTAGTCAGGAGAGGTGAGGCAGAAGGCCCCTTGAAATCTGCAAGGGGCCTGAATGTTTCGCTACAACTGCTGTGCACATTGCCTGTCTCATTCGGTAACCTCAGAACTCCTCCTAATGTAATATACCACTGACAACAATGAAAACAGCAGACTCTTAAAGTAATTATTACCTACAGTTCAGACTGTGGACAATATAAAGAAAAACATCTGTTCCCCCGATACTAAGTTGAAATCATTTCAGTTGGAAAGGACCTTGGGAGGTCAACTGCTCCAACTTCTGAGTCAGAGCAGGTTTGGTTAGATCAGGGTCCAGTTCTGCATGTCTCCAAGGTCAGAGATAAATAGTTGTACTTCTATATTATCCTACCACGTTCTAACTGAATTAAGTAAGGCTCAATAGCATTGTATGCAAAATGGGGCAAGAAGTGGGTAGAACTCGTCCATTAATGTGTGTGATTTCCATAGTGCACCTGCTAGGCAGGTGTTCCTTCCTAGAGAAGTCTACTTCTCTGCTAGTAGAGTCTACTTAGTAATAACCAACTGTATATTCAGTCTTCCTTTGCCTACCCAAAAGACATGCATTCTAAATCCATTGCCTGTTACTACTTTTTTTTTTTTAATGAAAGTTTAATAGCATAATTCTGACAAGATGCCTCAAAATGCATTATGATATATCTAATAAATTGCAAAGCATTGTGTCCTCTTGGGAAAGATAGAAAGCTACTGCAGGTATTAAATGGATAGCTTCAAAGATTTCATTTCCGAATGGCACCGTAAGATTTAAGTTGCTTTATTTTTCCAAATAAATGTTTCAAGCTCTAAGATGAGCATGTATTTTTCCACATTTGAAAAAAAAAAAAAAGAAAAAAAAAGGGGGGGGGAAGAAAAAGGGCTGATTGCAAATTTTGCGTGTCATTCCTTTTTGCTTATCAGTGGTAATATCCAACACAGACCTTGTGGGTGAATCCTACAACAAAGCAGGATTAGGGAGAAATCTCAGATTTAAACCTTTGAAAGTCAGTAAACACTATATTAATTGCACTATTTTAAAATGTAATACAGTAGCTGCTATTGCTGTAATTTCAAGTGAGTTTGCATTCAACATTTTAGTTGAGCTCTGATCTTGTGAGGCACAGAATTTGTAAACTTAGTGTCTTGCCACGTGTATATATACTTTCCTTAAGAACATGAAATTTCACTTTTGAGAGAGAGGGGAATCAGTGGTGCTATGGTGTCTCAGTTGTCTTACATATTCTTGTAGCTTCTTGGGAGCAGCCCAGTATTGCAGACTGGGACATTTTGGGCTCAAATCTTAAAAATGCATGAAAAGGAAAGTAGTATGCAATCATGCAATTAAGATTTGTTTATAACGAAAATGCTACCAGACTTTTGTAATGGCTTGTCTTAATTTAAACAAAATCTTTGAAGTATGTTACAGACAACTGTGCAAATGCTTCATTTTTTTTCCTGAACATTATTTTCAAATAAGCATTTTTTTTTGTAGTTGCATGAGTGTTTTTAATCAAGAGAGAGGAGGAGTTAAAAGAAGTTGATATAGGAATTAACTCTTAAACTATTTTAAAACATAGCTTGCATTTGGAAACAACTTGGAAACCCATGCTGCCTACTTAAAAATAATGTACACATTGGGATATTAGATTTATCCAATAAGATTCAGGTTTTAATTCAGTAAGAGATATCTAATATGAGCACGGTTATTTATGCCAGCAAATGTGAAATAGTTAATAGTTAATAATGCTGGGATGAAAAGGGAAAGGCAGTAATCATCCATCTAGCTAACCACTGGATGGCATCTTTGTTCCACAGATTGACTTCTGAAGACTCACTCAACTAGAGTTAAAAGTTGACTTTTATAGGAAATTGTATGGCAAAAATGCCAGCCCTCTTGTATATGTAAATGTGTGTTTAAGTATCCAAAACCACGCTCTCTTTTGTGTTCCTCAAAGTTAAAAAGGATACTGAGAGAGATTTTGTCATCAGACTGGAAAATCTGTAGTCCCAACTACAATTAAAACATTTCATATCTATTTTCTTTCCAATGTAAAAGAAAAATAGATGTACTCGGCAGTAGTAAATTGTTGATGTAATATGGCAGGGAATTATTCTTTCCAGGAATTACAGTGATGGTCTTATAAATACATGCTATTGCACTGCTTTTGATAACTTCAACAAATTTTATTTTGTTCCCAAAGAAAAAAAAGTTTTATTTCAGACAATATTTTTTATGTGCACCATGGCTGCAGATCTATGCTCAAAATAAAGTGAAAAATTAGAATAGCTAAAATACTGAGCAGGAGGAGGATAAAAGGTGGATTGTATTTTCTCCATTAACTAAAAGTACAGATAAAAAGTATAAACTTCCGTTAATTTTTTTATTCTTTCCATTTTACTCTTTACTGATAATTCATTTTAGCAGAGTTTCATAAGAATGAAGTATTTTAAGAAGTAGAGTAGCTCACGGTGACTTTAGAAAGACGAGTACAATTATTTTTAAGTGCATGTGGCAAAATACCATAGTTATTTTTATGAACGTGGAATAACAACACTACTCTTCTAGCTCTGCATAATAGCACCTTTACAGGAGTTTACTAGGGGAAGAAATAAGCATGATAATCAGTAAAACGAAAAAGAATTCGTAATTGAGACAGCAATGAGAAGTACTTCTATTTTTAGGCTATGAGATGTCAATTAAATATGAACATTGAGTTGATAAAACTGCTCTGGATAGATATTTATAAGGCTTCTCTGGAAACATGTTGATACCCTAAATAGACTGCAGAACTTCAAATTTTTCACTTTGATTGAAGAATAATTACAGAACAGTCATGCAAAAGGACACTGGTTTATTTCCAAAGTTATCGTCTCTTTATGTGAAACTTTATTTTGATCTATTACCAAATTACTGATACTAACTGCTTTGAGTTCATGCCCTTCTTATGCTGCCTACCAAAAAGAAAAGGTAAAACTCCGGAATCTTAAGATAATCAAAGTTTAAAAAAAAAAAAGTTCAGGGAAAAATGAGGTATTTCTTGCTATTACATGACATTTCAGAAGTTTCCATCATTTTTTGAGTTGCAAAAACTCTACAGAATAGCCTGACTTGGGAGCAATACTCAATCCTCTTAACAGCTGACCTTTTTGCTAATGATTACTCAGTGTTGTATAGTGAATAAAGACTACTTTTGTCCTTATTAATTTCAGGGGAACATTGATAGTTCTTATTTGTTTGTGTGTGTTGGAATCACTGATTTCAAATTCTAAATGTTTTTCTTCTGTACTGTTCTTTGAGGTGAAACTTGTCTTGGGTTTTCAAATCACATAAAAAGACTTGTCAGATGACAAGTTTTGGGAGAAGTCAAGAATGCTATCTTGATTTGTATGGATGAGTGGTGAAAGGAGATGAAAGCACCTCAATAACCAGCTCCTGGAAACATGATCTGGAAATAGGGGGGAGTTAATATATTACTTATTGCTAGCCAGATTTATGCACAATGCAGGGAGGATCTGGATTGTGAATTACTAGCTTTCTCTCCTTTCTTTTTTTCTCACGCTTTACTTGTAGCTTTGGTTTTTATGGTAGGCATTAAACTTTTCAGAAGGTGAAAGTGAATATTCTAGGGTGCATAGAAGGGCATATATGTCATTTTTTTAAATAAATCTTTTTAATTAAGCTTTTATTAGTCTGTTTAATGCAGTAGTAGGAGTCTTAAGTTGGATGTACTTGGATCTTTTCCATATATATTCTCAAAGGTTACGTATTTGCTTCTAGAAAACACTGAAATACAGCGTTAGTGTCATATATAGTCTCCTAAACAGGTAGAGCTAAAAACAGATGGTTTGTTTCCACAGTTATAAGGCATACCTAATAGGGGTAGGAGATAACAGATGCTTGGGAGATACAGGTATGATCTGTCTTCTGAAACTCAGTCAATGCTTCCTCAACGTCAATGCTTCCTCAAGCCATTAGGAAGAGTATTGCAGGGAAAACAGTGGCTTGGGAAACGCTGCCGTCATCTTTTCAAATGCAGCTCATTTTTTCTAAACATAGACGGCATGTTCAACTGACTTTTGTACGTTACCAGAGAAAATAGTAGTGTATAGTCAGACCATGCTTGGAAACCAAACTTACCTATATACTACTCATCAGGGTCAAAAAACTCTTCACCAACCAGTGCTGAAAATGGTTTGGTGCTCATTTCGATACGCACTTCTGAAACAGTACAAATTCATGGTTTTGTTTTTAGTGTCTCTGTGTCTTCTGTGTCTTTTTTTTTTTTTTTTTAAATGTATTTTATCATTTCACTCCCAGGTTTCAGCATAAAGAGAATACATGAATGCGTTTTGATCAGTCATTGGTGGTGATGATTATTGCTCTTAGTTTCCTGACCATTCTGCTATCATTGCTATCACGGACTTGCAGATGAAGAAGAGACACCTCTGTCACTCCTTATCTTAGAGACAAAATGTCCTGCTTCTGAGGGCTTCCTAATATATTCAGAGAAAGAGTTATTTCTGAAATGAGAATATTTTGTGTGAGAATTGTGACCCTGGTGGTGGTGCCTCAGATTGGCCCAGACACCAGGCATGATGCGTTTTGGTGAAGCAGTTAACATAGAAAATGTACGTATCACATGCAGAATTATTTCTTATTTCTATTTTCATTATAGAGATGATGATGATATCAATGATGTTGCATCTATGGCCGGTGTTAATCTAAATGAAGAAAGTGCCCGAATTATGGCTACCAACTCTGACTTGGTTGGAACCCAGATACAGTCCTGTAAAGATGAACCTTTTCTTGCTGCTATACCTCTACACAAACGCATACTTGAAATGGGTGAGAAACATCCTCTCCTTTTGATAGCGTTTCCTTTTGTGTTACGTGGTTCTAAGTAACAGAATATGCTTTGCACTTTAGATTGTTAAAAATTGTTTTTTATGCATTTTATTACATAAACTTGTATCCTTAAACTTTCAAGGTTTTTATGATAAAAGTAACTTGGCTACCCCAAACTTAAACTAAAAAATACAAAAAAAAAAGTATACTGCTACTTTTATACTTCATGCTTTCCCCATGGTTTTTATTTCCAAGGATCTCAAAACTCTTTGCAAACATTAATTATTTCTCACAATCCTCCTTCATGTTTTACACATGAGAAGATTGAAACAGAGGGGTAGAGTAAGTAGTTCAGGTCACAGAGGACACCTGTGAATAAGATTTAACGTACTGCTGAAGTTATCTGTCAAGATTTTTTTCCCCATACAAACCAGTAATTCAGTTCCTAACACCTACATCCATTTAAGCTCATAGCGATATCTTAGAGCATTTTTTCAAAAAGGTGTATTTATTTATCCTGACTAAAAGGTGTTTTTATTCACTCTGCCATTTGAAAACAGAAGTTAAAAACTTCAGTAGAAAAAATATGTAGTCAAAATCAGTGATGTTATAAGATTAGTAAGTATGCCTAGAATATATTTTGTATGATATACGTGGTTAATATCCTATTTATGTTCTGGTACCTAAATGTATCTTTTCATCACAATTTTTGGTAATATTTTAAAAATTGTCAAAGTCTTAGGATACAAAGCTCCAAGTGTTTGGTAGCATATATTTATTTATTTTTTTTATTTTATGAACTCTTCTTATGTCAGTAGTTAAATTTATAAAAGTTTTTAGGGAATTAGTTGTCTTTATGATTTTAAAGATATTGTTACAAATCAGCATAGTTTTTTAAGATTTTAGGGTTTTAAGGATACTTCTGAAATGTTATTTGTGTTTATGTTCATTGAATTAATGAAAGCTTTTTTATATTGCAGTTGTAGGCAAGGTTCTTCATTGTCAAGCTTTTCTTTGTATTTTAATTAGGCGCCTTTTAAGTTGAAGCCATTCTAAGAAATGAATCATTTTACATGATTTAGTTATCATGCTGAAATGATACGATGATGGCATTATGTGACGCAGTCTGGGCAAGCATGTGCAACGTTTTGTGAGATGGCTTATTGCCATCTGAGATGGGAAGGCAGAAAGGTTTTGATGAAATTTGATTTAAAATGTGTTGTGAAGGATGCTCACATGATGGTTCATACAGGTGTAAGAAAACAAAAAGGAAACAGAGATGTAAAACTGTTACAAAGAATGGGAAATCAGTAATGAATTTGCCATATAAGCCTTAATGAGCTGTCTGGGTGTAACAATTGCTGCACAACATGGAGCTGTAATTACAAGTGTAGGACTTACAGGAATCTGTACATACTTTAAGAGCCACAGAACCCATCACACTATTCATCACTGCCTTTTGGGGTTTGCTCCTCTGAGGAACAAATCCCTATGGCTCTTTTTGAAGCTTTATTGGCTTTGATAATTGAAATGAAACTTTCAAAGCTTTTAAAAGCAGCTGCAGGGATTTACTTCTCAAAAGCAGTGAATCCAAAAGAGCGGCCACTCCTAGTGATCTCCTGCAGCCACTTTTAGAGCTTTATTTTGGCTTTATATGAAGCCTTTTATAGTTTTGAAAGTGGCTGTGGGGTTCACTAGTGGCTGCTATCTGGGATCTATGGCTCTTGAGGAGAGAATTCCTTCAGCTGATTTTTGAAGTTTTAGAAGCTTGGTTTTCACTGTGTGTGGCCAGATTTGTTGATTGCATGGGACCACACACAAATTTGCTAGTTGTGCTACTGGGCACTTAAAATAACGACATTGTAAGATCACGACAAAACTCAGTCTTGCCATGTGTTGCTATGCCTAGACACACCAGGACTAAGCAAAGGAGGCTGTGACCTTCTCAAGCACATTAGGAAAAGAAAGTATATGTGAGTCCTTATTCTTCTGTTTTTGTTATGTGTGTTGACAAACGAGATAAAATACATTACATCTTCTTCATTTTACCTGAATGTACTTTAAAAAGACCCTATTTCCTACCTTTAAATGTATTCATATTTAATGATCACTTTAGTTTTAGGGCATGTTTTTAACGTTGTAGTAAAAGAGAGATTTGTGGTATGTACAGTATTAGGAAACTGCTCTTCTCTCCTTTCTCAAAAGCTAGATCTTTCAAGTTTTCTGTAATATTAATCTCCTCCTCTCGTTTCTGAGTAAGAGCTCTGTCGAGCAACTCAGTAGTGTTCCCCAAAGGCTGTTTCAGAGATTGTGCTTCCATTCACTAGAGTCAGAATATAAACTGCTAAAGTGAGAGCAGATGCTATTCAGTCTTTGGCAGTAACCACCAGCCAAATGCCTCAAAGTTATAGTGAAAGGTTTCTTAATATATTGTACGTTCTTATCTCTGCTGCTCAACTTGGCAGTGTTATCATCCAAAGTTTATTTTAAATCTAAATGAGTAATATTATTATTGATCCTTTTAAATGGAAGAAGTAACTGAAAGGTAATTCATGCAAAGATATTCATCCACTTCCCACATGCTTCCTTATCCAATTTTGTATCTAGTCATCTTTGGCTGGTAATCATTGCCATTTGTTCATGTAGGAAGACAGTGTTGCGACTGTTTCAAATTCTTCTTTGATGCAAAAACCAAGAGTGGATATTTCTTAGTAGCTAAGGTATTTCTTTTGCTATTCCATACAGGATCATAAACTTTAAACCTTAATCTTTTTGTATGACAGCACAATGAAACATATGCAAAGAGCTCTATGACTGTTGTTTCTCTTATTGGGAAGTCAAGAGGTGGAGATGGATGTTCTTCATGCATGTGCTGATGTGCATATAAATTTTTAAAACTTTTAGGCCTTTCACTCCATAACTAAAAGGGTAATATTCCTTTAAAGGGCAAGATAAGCTAAAAAGTGCTGAAAAATCTGAGCTTTTTCATATGTTTTTCATGGGAAAGAAACAAGAAAAATAACTTTGTACTTGTATTTGTTTCACTTCATTCATAAAGGTGTTTTTTTTGGGGGGGAGGGAGGGTGAGGTAAAAATGCTGTATTGGTTTCATTAGGTTTTAGAAGCTAGTTCTACACATTCTGAGTTTCCACTGTTTACCAAAGGGGGCAACGCCTTAGTCAATAAAACTATATGGCACAGCAAGTTGTTTTAAGAGTGCAGCTTCAGTATGGTTTGTAACAGTGTTGTGAAGATAGAAACTCCTTGACTTGGGAATTACTTGAATTGCAGCATTGTTTCTGAGGCTCAGCAGATGAGAATTAGGCTAAACCGTATTTTATATTTAATATTAGTTAACATTAAACATTAACAGCACATAAGGATGTGATATAAAGGTGACCCTATTCATATGCCTTATAATTAAGACCTTGGAAGGGAACAGATATGAAAGAGAAAGGGGAAAAAATATAAAATATGATTAACAAATAATAACTAGAATTGTGTGTAAGTAAGAGTTGTATACAGTGAGTTGAACAAGAAATATATTAAATTATTAGCCTAATATCTAAATAACAGTCATTAACCGTATTCTTTATCCAACTCTGGTGAAACTGTTCTGGACATTTTGTAGCAGTGCATGTTTGGTACTTTTTTCCTCATTTATTATTGTTTTTAATGGGAAGATGGGTTTTTCATAGCATAATACATTTTTTTGTGTGTACTGAAGCCCTGATGATTATCTCCAATTTCGTCGGTTGTTGGTGTCACTCAGCATGGTACAATGGGATGAAATCTGCTTTTCTTATGCAGGTTACTTTTTAAATTTCCATTCAGGACAATGTTAATGTCCTTTACTCAGAAGCCTTCTTGCTGAGAATTGGTGGTCTCTAAGACTCTGCTAGCTGTTCGAAGAACTTTGCTGTTGATTTTGTGGTCACCAGAGCATGGTATCCTCACAAGATGAGAGTCTGCAGCAGAATATTAATCCCCACAGCTTTGTTTCAGTTTTGATTTCCTCTCCAATGACATGATAGCATTTTGCTTTTCCATGGCTATCCCTAAAATATCACAATAGGTGGAGAATCTTAATCATAAATAAGTGTCTTAAAGCAAGAATAACATAACAAAAGTTTGGCATATTGTATTCCTTGAGTGAGATTGTTTCTTTCTCTTTTTCACTTCACTTTCAGTGTTCTTCACCCAGTTTTTTAACTTCAATTTGTATTGTTAAGGAGTTCTGGCTAAATAGAGTAATTACAAATGTGACTTTCTAAGAAATGTGGGACTGGTTTGGCCATATTGAATCCATTTTAACTGTCCATCTTTTATTTTCAAATTATTTTTACCTAAATGCATGCGATAAAAATGTATTGGAGCATAATTTATGGTATTTTTATTTCACAGTGATTCATAATTATTTTTAAATCTATGCTAGAAAATCAATTTTTCTATAGGATGTTTTTGAGAAATACTGCATTTATGTCTGTTATCTGGCATTGATGTAAATTTCCTTTGAAAAAAAAAGTCTATTATGTTGACAAAATAGCATACACCTCTGACATTATTTAACAGAAAATTAGTCCTGGCTTCTCTTGCTTTGCCCAGATAGATTTTTAGGCAAGACTACATGTAGTCATGCAGGGGATTTATTACGAAACTTGAAAATACACTAATGAATCCAAATGCTCTTAGATCAGAAGTTAAGAGGTCTATAGTCATTCATGAAATGGCTTCAGAGCTGCTTAGCTTTATAGATTTAAATCACTGTCTCTGTCAGCTTAACTGTTGTAGGGTTAAGCTGAACACAATTTATAGATTTACATTTTTGTTATTTTACATACAGGATATTTTTAATTGTCTAACGAAATACTGATCATTGATCTGCTTGATTCGTTCTTCATTCAGTCACATTTGAATTGCATGTCTGCTGTAGAAATGCATGTTAAAACTTAATGAAATAGCTTATCTGTGTTTCTGTATTCTGTAGTACAGTGAATCTACTATATGGCATCTCGATGGCAGTGGAGTTGTATGCATATGTATATATTTTAAATAATTTGAATACTCTGGAGGGCATTTTATATTGCTAAACCACCTAAAAAGTGATTGGAATATCCTTCATGGAACCAGGCCAGTAGATTTCAGAGCTCTGTTAAAAGCATTTGCCACTAGTTTAATAATAGAGGTGTTCTGTCATCTCTCTTTCATCTGTTTGTTTGTCAACAGTTGTATTCATGTTTGAATGAGATCACACTGTACTATTGATGATTGCTCTTTCACATACAGAGCAGTTCTAACATAAAAGTATACTTATTTCTGTGGTTGGTTTACTTCAGAGGGGTTTATAGCTGCTTAGAGTACAGTTGTGGGTTCTGAATTTCTGAGCCATCAGATTGCCTGCAAACATATTTTTGTTTCACTGCACTTTTTGTTGATCTTAGTTGTTTTCATTATTGACTTTTAACTTGTTATCCTTGAGTTGATTTGTCTTCAAACTGAAATATTCCTTTTAATATCAGTTTTTTCCAACAGCATCTTTCTGTCATGATGGCCTCCTTAAATATCTGTGGACATAACTCTCGTGTTTGGAGATAGTTCTAATGTGCAAATTAGCCTATAAAGTGCTTGTTCTCCTTTAGCATAGCATTTTGAAGATGTACGTTATCCTAACAACATACTTTAGTCCAATTGAACTGTACCTAGGCTGTTGTTTTCTGTGATTCTAGATGTTGCTTCTCAGGGAAAAAAAAGTTAGGTATTTTATAACTACAAATCACAAGTTATTGGGTATGCCATTTTTACTACCCATCTATAGCTCCTATGAATTTAAGTATGTCACCTGCAGAGGCACAAGTGTGAAGATGTATCTAAATTCTGGCATCTTAAATAGTAGCTTTCTTAGTGAGTGCAGAGGTTGTTTGTTGTTGTTTTTTATTTCCCACTAGTATAACGCAAGAAATTTGCTATAAATTTTAGATTAGGTGTGCACTGTTCTCATCTTCTTATCAATCCTCACATTTATGATCATTTAGTTTATTATGTTGACATTGGGAAAATAGTTTATTGTATTTAACAGCAAATGTGTTGTTTTGTATTGCAATTTGTTGATTGCTAATGTTATAAAATAAGGCAATTAAATGTTGTTTACATTTATTATTTCCTTTTCAAAAAAGGTGGGAATATGTTCCCATCTTAGTATCAGCAGCAGAGTTGCCAAATAAACATAACCATGAAGTATTTCAGAGGATTGTTAAACTGTATTGTTCTTTCTTTAATAGGTCCATGATTAGACTTTCTATTTTACAAGATGTCCCAACATGTGTTGGAACGGTAACTTGAGTACCACCTGAGAGCTTGGAGTCTGCCTTTCTGTGAAAGGTAAGGCAGCTTCTGTTCAATATTTTTTGTGTATTTCTAAGGTTTTCTTTTTATTACTCTTATTGGTTCTGCAATGCTACAGAATCTGAATTATGTTTTTAGCATGATCACCTCTAAGTGCCAGAACTAATGTTATTTCATCAAACAGTACTTTGTCAAAATAAATTAGTATATGTTCAAACTATGATTAATTATGAAGAAAAGGAAGCTATTTCTTCAATCATAATTTTAAAGGTCTTACTCTAACTGAACTGAGAGCATGATTATACTACTTGCTTCCGCAAATACTGGAGAATTTAAATTTTATTTTCACTGTAATATCATATTTTTCTTATGTGAATGTAGTGGAAAAGCCTTCTTGAAAGGTCTTGCTCTTTCTGGAAGTCAGTTCTGGTCATCAGGGCCTTCCAAAATAAGTTGCTTGGCCTCCAAATAAGTTTGTATCTGGGAATTGGATTACTTAAATTTCTTGGTCTCTGCAAAGGAGAGTTAAATTAGGATCACCATTTCATGGAGATTCATTCTCTACCAGATTCATTCATAAAGTCTGTCTTCTATCTAGAAACAGACTTCTAGTAATAAATATAGGATGTAGAATAAGAACAATAAAAAGAAAACCTTAGAGAACCATTCAATATTGCAATAAAGGTGACTCACATTATCCCTGTAGGCAAACTCCATGCTCTAGAGGTGGTACTAATGTCCCCAAATCTCAACACATGTTGGAACATCTTTGTGGAGGAGGAAGTCATTGATCAGTGAGCTGTATCTTCAAGGATCATTTAAGGGGGAAAAAGTAAAAGGTAATAGTTTCTAAAATGTATTAAAATACTGTTCACTACGTTTATTTGGCAATCCTGCTGCTCATACTAAGGTTGCAATGTTTTTGTTTCTTAAATTATTGAGCTACCTCATAAACTTCACTTTAAACTTTCTTCTCCTTTGAATTATCACTTCAAAATGTTAATGCTCTGTAGATAAGAATGTAACTTTCTATTTTAATACATTGCACTTGTTAGTCTCCAGGCTAGTGAGTCTACTGCATGCAAAGTCCAGATTATAGTATAACTCACCAATTTGACATGTTTATCGGTGGTTATAATATCAAGAATGTTTGACTGTGGTTCAACTAGTTTTGTAGTGTCTGAAGCAAGTCACAGCCAAATGTTGCAAAGTTTTGAAATGGCACAAAGACATTTTACTGGTAACAAAGAGGTATTTGCTGCAAGGAGGTAACTGCATCTCTGGATGTTGTACTGGATGAGGTACCATCTGTTTTTGCAGTAACATAAATATGGAAATCTGATATAAACTATTGTAAAGCACTATTATTGTGACAACATTGAGTTCCCATGTCTGATATGGATTCACTTTGTAGTGGTGGATGATCTGGTAATACACAGATTGAGTATTAATAAATGTGGCACAATGTCCTGATGTTGACAATTTTTCCTCTAGTCCTGGACATAGACAAGCAAAGGTGCTGACATTTTCAAGTTCAGGTTATGGTCTTTGGTCTACCTTTCTGGTATCCTTTATAATTTCCTGTATTCTTTGTGTATATCCTTTCCAGGTGACACACCCATCCTGCCTCCTTCAGGTGAGGCCTCATATTGAACTAGTCTGCCTAGTATCAGCGGACATCTCTCATACCTCTTCAGACATGTCATCTACAAGACTTTTATAGTGCCAGAGATACAGTTTCTTCAGGAAAAAAAAGCCAAGATGTCTGCGTTGTTTACATAAGTTGCTTTAAAAGAGCAGAAGTGTTAGGCAAATTATTCTACTTGGTATCTATTTTAATCCTTACATGGACGTGATTTAGAGTGTGTTCTGTTACTGTGAGGACCATATTACAGTATGCTAGCATCTGTGCTTGTTCTTTCTGACATTCTTTCAATGGTTTTTCCCTATCTCAGTCTCACCTAACAGAGACGTATAATGACATACTTCTCTTACTTAAGCCTAAAGTTCTGTAATTATTTAGTGTCTTTTGAACTTGGGCTTAGACATGGGTAAGAAGCACACTCTTCTAGCCTGTGTAAAAGCAGGTAGGCAATAAGTCCCCAGCTAGCAACTTCTCTATTGTTTTCTCAGGGACTCTTTATTAGTGTCAGTGCCATATTAGTTCTTTCTCATCTGGTCCCCGTAACAATCTCTTTTGATCTGACTCTGTTGTAAGTAACCGAACAAAAGTGCATTGAGGCATGCACTATTATTTATAAAAATAGTGAATGTATTTTCCAGTTCTCTGCAGTCACTTTGTGTTTATTCTTGAATGTTCTTGAATCTCTTTGCACATACTTACAATTTAGTGTTGTGTTTATATTTTGAGAAAACTAAGACCGAAAAAAATATATAACTGTAATCTGTGAAGTCTGATTTGACTTGTTAAGAACTGCACCTATTTCAGTTCCTATCCCCTCCTCTTTTTCACTTGCCTAGCACTGTTCAGTCACGGCAGTACAGGTTATTGGGATCATAGGGTAGGATCTGGATATAGATCACAAGACATCTTTGACCTTCATTCAGCGTAGGTCAAAGCTTTGGTAACTTCAGCATCTTATCTTCTTTTGGGATGAAAGTGATGCGCACATGAAAATGCACAAAGGCAGTCTTAAAGAGGAATTAATAAAAGGGAAGGAATTAAACATTAAAATCAAGGATAATGTGTTTGCTTAGGACATTGAGATTTTGATTTGTTCTGAGAAAAAAAAAAAAAAAAGTACAATACAGTTTGGTTACAGAGCAAGTAAGGAAAAAAATGAATAATGGTTGCTTCCATTCCTTTGGAGTTTACATTCTCTTTCTGTCCTGTCTGATCAAGCTGTCAGGCTTCTTTTCTGTCTGAATATCAAGTAATCTCTTCTGCTTCTAGATGCACTGCTTATATGTTCCTACTTCCCTGATTTGTGGCAACTGCTTCCATTTTCCAAGCCTCTGCTTACCAGTGCATAATATTGTTTGGTGACTAGCTTGATTCTGTTAAAGACAAACCACTAAGGATAATAAAAAGACTCTTTAGGGATGATTAATAGCTGCCTTTCAGCTGTTTAATTATCTAGCTCAGAGACAGAATTTTGGAAACTGGATTGTCTGGTTATATATATTTTAGGTTAAACCTCTTCTCAAATTAGTTCTTTCTTTTTGCCAAAAAGAAAGAAAATGAGTTATGTGTGGGTTCCCAGACTTACACTCTTACTGAGAATTCTTAAAGAACTGAAGGCTTTATTTTTTTTTACACTACGTTCCTCAAAAAACAGTAATCATATAGTAGGGTTGAGGAACGTCTTGAGGATTTCTTTTTCCACTTCATGATTTTTTTGCCCTGCTCCAAATCCCAGTGACTTGCTTAAGAACTTTGAATCCACACAGAAAATAGGATCAAATTTTTTGGCCTTGATTACACATGGATTTTGCATCAGTACAGCTATTCCTCTGACTTTTTTGTGTTAAAATAATTGTGACACCCTAGAAAGGAGCTATTTTCAGTTTTGTCTCATTGACAAAAATCAGGGAGATCAGATGAAATTAAGAGATGAAGTTCAAAACAAGCAAAACAGGATATGTTTTTGCTAGATGATTAGTTAAGTTGTCAACTCTTTGCTTTGTCTTAGGATGTTGCAGGTTCAAAAGATGACTTGAAAAATTGATCAGAAAAAAAATCTGTCTTGAGGTAGTAGAGAGTAAGATAGGATCTCTAGCTTAGAATGGTACTGGACCGTGTATTTTTTCACTTATAATTGGACACATTTATATACTTCTAGCAGCATCTCCCACTACTGCTGTTGGAGAATGGATGCTGGATTATATTACCCAGTATAGCTTTTCTTAACGTTTTATACAATTATATAAATACAAAATATTTATTTTAGTGTAATTTGAACTGAATAAGTTAAATCCACTGTAGTTCCTGAAAAATACTTTATGAGCAATTTTGTACTATGCATCCTCCTGCAGAGACTGAGCCTCAGCTGACTCTTAACTTGGCTAAAATAATTTGGTTGGCATTTACTTGAGAGGAAGCATAAGGCGAAGAGAGTTAAAATTTTTGTAATATTTATTTAGATTTTTTTTTTAATCCATTAAGTTACATGAGAATTGTATGGCTGGTTATGCTTTATTCTGCTGTATCTAGCACTAAAAATGGCTGTGTATTCTGGGGATTTTCATCTGTAACTTGGATTTATTCATGTATTTTTTTTAAAGTAACTGGTATGTCACCAATTTCTAAATTTCACAAATTGCTTCCTGGGGAATCATTTCAAGGTGAGTAGTCCTGAAATGTTAGACCTCAGCCAGTCTTGAGTTCTGAAGAAGACTGTACACTTTTATGCAGAAGTGAGCTCATGAGATAACATTCCTCCTCTCATAGGATAAAAATTCTGTTGTAAACAAGCTTACTGAAGTAATTAATGTGGAATCATCCATTGTTTTGTAAATAACAATTGTGATAAAATGTAGTTCTTTTTACCAAAGTCAACATACATGAAGGTGAACTAGAATATAGTGTTGAACAATATTGGGTACTGGTTTACAAAATTTTTCACATGCCAGTTGAGGTAGTTCAGGGTTGCTTTCGAGCTGGGTTGTATCTTGGCCACCTGCCCTTCACAGAAGGGGTGCTGGTTTGTACCTGCTAGAGGGAATCGTTTACCAAAACTCAAAGCACTTGGCACTGATTCTCTCTAGTTTGGCAGGAAACACTCCCTAGCCTGTGGCTTCCCTAAACATACTCCAGGCTATAGGTTCATCAGAGGCGCCTGCTCAAACTACTTTGGATTTGCTGTTTTTGTGAAGGAGGTTCCTCTTTTCCTCATCCTGTCTCCCAGCACCAGACAGGCTTAGTGCAGCAAATAAACATTTATTAAATTATTTATTCGTTTAGTTAGTAAGACTTACAGTGGAGCTTTTAATTTAAAGGACTGAAAACAAACTCACAGCTAAATTCATGACATTGTTTCTTTTGCCTGGGATCACTAGGTTATCTTATACCTCTAGGAATCTCTAATCCCAGTCATTAGAGCTAGTGATTTGTTGTTTGCAACATCACTCCATTTAATAAGCTTTTCCTTCAGTCCTTCAGTTTTTAATACTTCAAGGTTGTCTGTGGCTCTGGCAGCCCCTCCAGCCTGCCCCAGGGTGTTTTGTACCCAAGCAGCCTCCTCAGTTTCTTCCTTTGTTGTGTTCCAACCCCAACTATCTGGTTTAATGTTTAAGATCAAGTTTTCTCTTTGATAGAATTTGGAATTCAGTAAATTGAGGACACTGCTATGTGGGACATTGGTGTGGTGCTTAGGGACATGGTTTAGTGGGTAGACTTTGGCAGTGCTAGGTTAACGATGACTCAGTCTTAGAGATTTTTTTCCAGCCTAAGTGCATCTATGTCCCCCCTGTTTTCAAGCCCTACCTGACTAGGTTGGTACGAGTAAGTTCAGTAATTGCCATTTTATGGCTCCTTAGGATGCTGAGGGCTCTTTGTACATTATAGTTGTGTCTCCTTTGTGTTTAGGCAGCCTGGTAGTTAAATCTTGTTGCTCGGTGTAGAATGATTGATGACATAGTATTAAACAAAGCACCTATTGCTTTCTGTCGATTTCATGACTTGCTTTTTGTAAAGACCACACATTGTGTGTCTTAGGGCATACAAATATTGCTTGTGTTGTTTTAGATGAGGAACTGCTCACCCTTTCTTCCCTGTTTTTTTCAACTGTTAGCCTTCAGAAGTTTCTGTATAGCATAAGCTTGGACAGTGACTTCTTAATTGATCTCATTGTAGTTAATGATGTGTAATTTTACAGAGATGGAGGTGTTTTAAAACGTTTCACTGTTGACTCCTACAGAAGAACTATAAAATCATCACTTCTCCTTATGCTGTTAAAATGGAGGAAAAGAATTTATTAAAGAAGTTTATCATTTCAATGTTTTGGAAGTTTGCTGCAGATATTTAGGGGGTAGTTTTCCAGTACCTGTTTTTTTCTTGATGGGAAAGAGATCACAGAGGGACAAAGACCTGTAAAACTGTGGTGGCTCTGTTGGGATGAATGAGGAAGGGTGCTTGAGCCTATAATCCCAGGTGCAATCCAAGGCATAGTCAAGTACTTAGGCTCAGGGGTTGGGGTATGGAGGTATTACCAGATGTATCTTTGTTGCTTTCTTGAGATCTGATGCTGTTGAAGGAGGTTAAACAGAAGTTTATAAACAAGTAAAGAATATCCATGATGCAAAGGGAAGTACTTTTGTGGTTTGTTTCCATCTTGCACAGTGCAGGCCAGCTGTCACAGTAGATGAGGCCCAGACCTAAGAAATCTGGTTGCAATTGCAGCTTGGGCCAACATTTAACACAAAGAATTTAAACTTTAAGAAGTTGCTCCTGGATTTAAATGATAGCAGTGAGTGCTTTCTGCAGTTCTGGCTGACCTGTGGTTAAGGGCAAATAGAGTCTAATTATGCTCTCTCCCAGTGTTTGTGTTGAAGGACAAGACAAATTCAAGACCTAAATACATGCTGCTTAACTGTTTAAAACCAGTTCTTCAAGGTTTTTCTGTTTTAAGTGTAAACATAAAGAGGTTTTATACAGGCATTCAATAATTTATCACATCAATAATCAGTCAGACCTAATGTTTTACAAATAATTTTTTTTATCTTTGATCTCAATCCTGTCAGGGCTCTTTAAGGATAAATTATTAAAGTAACTTTTGGATTCTTTGAAAGCCTATCTGAAAAGATAGTATTATTTCCTGCTTCTCGAATAGGACAGTACTCTTCTTATGATTTATTTCAGTTTATTTGATCAATAAAATATAATTAAACTTCTAAAGCACAGCAAAGCCAGTACCTCCCAGATACGTAAGCAGATATCACTCTTCAGAATTTTCACTTCTTGGGACCTTCAAGTTTTCGATGACAGGATTTAGGTGCTTTTATGTCTGTAAAAAACAACCTTGTACTAGTGACACATATGCCAATACCAGAATAATATTGCTGAATGCTTATTCCCTCAAGGTTTTTGGAACTTATATACAAGTTCTAACTTTATAGAAACTATTGCAATATCTCAAACTTTTAAGTAGAATATAGTTTATATGTAACAAAAATATTCCAATACTTACACTTGGTTCATATGCTTTCTCATATACTGTAGAGCTTTATTAAATGCTGACTGAAGCATGGTTTAGTACTAATTATCCCAAACATGTCATTGTGAATTAATATATAGGCGACTTTATTGTGCTGTTCTATAAATGCTTGTCAGATTAGAAATTTGTTCAATTTGGGGGTATTAATTTGTGATTCCTCATATTTTTATATATGATAGTGTGACTCAGCTGACTGCTGTAATAGTAACCCATTCCTCAGAGGAGGGGTTGAGACTGAGTCCTGACACAAATAATAGAAGTGTTCATGCTATCAGTAATCAACTCTTGATGATCTTGTACATTTCTGATATAGTAGAGTTCTGTCAAGAATGCTTGAATGAAGAACACGACCTTAGTTATGCCTTTAAAAATGTAAAAACTCCAATCCAAGTGAAGAGATTGGTTAAAATTATAGCTTGGAGCATTGCTTTGCTTCAGCTCCATTTTTGTTATCATACTTGATGATGTTTTTTATCATAGCTCTAGGAAAAGTTCGGAATTACATTGCTGAAGTCATTTTCAAGGTTTGAGGATTATGCTTTTTGTTAAAAATGTTTAACAAATGTATTATTTAAAAGCATGCAACTTTTTTTCAAACTATGCATTTCCTGATGTTTTAAGTGTGCAGCGCTGTAATGCTTGAGAATGCCGAATTCAGGTTGCAAAGCTCCAAGTTAAGATGTCCATGTTATTAACCTTAAAGCATATTAAGGAGAACAGGCACAAAAGTCTGGGGAACAATTATGTTAATTTATGCTTATTTCTTTATTTAAAAAATGGGCACAGCTGTCTGTTGATAGAAATTATTTTAGTTAATTCTTAGTTTAATCGTAATAGTTATTTCTTTTTTTTAATCTTAATTTTCTCTTTGGATTTTTTGTGTCTGTATGAATGTAAGTATATATATTATGACTACTTTTGCGATGACCAGATAGAGCATCTAAGACCAGGATCTAGGATGCTGGGACCTAAAAAATATCTGTAGTCAAAGCCACTGTCCAGTGATGTCATTAGAAAGATAAACTATTTCTAAGTTTTTTTGTGTGTTTTATGATGTAATTAATATCTATATATAAACAACTGCATATACACATTTCTTAAAACTGTAAATTATATTTCTTTTCCCCTATCATAATTAGTTTAGTTATTTCTCATTGTGATATTTTAATGGGCTGAGTAAATGTTAATCTTGTGAAGCAAAAAGAAAACTTTCTGAATTAAAATTGGAAAAAATTATTACACACACTAGGAAACTGTCTTTGGAATTTCCTCTTTGAGATCAGCATTATTTTCCTTTGAAGGCAGACAGATATCCAGTATGCTTTGTATAAATGGGAGTGAATGAAGCTCAGGAAGAGATATATGATGAAGGAAAAGATACTAAACCTTCAATATAGAAACATATACAAATTATCAGTTTCCAGCCCTTTGCTTGGAATCAGTTTCTGTTTCTTGCCATTTTCTGTGCTTTATGAGATGGTGTCTTACTGCTACTTTTGCTGCTTTAATTATAGTTGGCTTTAAGAATCTAGTGAAATAGCAGAAAAAAAGAAAAAACAAACCTATAAAAAAGAAGTCTCTTAACAATGTTATCAGAACTTCTCTTTGGTCAGAAAATCAATAAGGCAGTATGCATGAACGTTTATGAGAGTATTTCTAGGCCAACCTTTCCAAGTATAGATGAAACTGTTGTTTCAGGAGTATATTGGTAATTTTCCCATCTTTGCTCCAAGTACAATCCAGGTATTTAAGTAGTGTGCCAAATCTTCATGTAGTATGCAGCTTTGGAATGTACCCTGCTTCTGATGTCCTATGCTAACAGGACTTTGACTAATATAATTTAGAGCAGGGAAGACATGAGACTTCCACACATGATGAATGTTTTGGATGACAAGTTGACTTTTAAATTTATCATTTTGTAGTCTGGTTTCTTGACACTAATTCATTTTGGGGAAAATTTGTGTTATATTCTTTCTTCCTTAGCCTGCTTTCCAAAGAAAGCTACTCTTAAATGATGGAGCCATCTATTTGCCTTCCTTCTCTCTCCCTGAAGATAATTTTTGAATCCATTGATAAATCAACAGCTAGATAGCCTTGTGTGTGTTACAATTGAGGGGAAAATCATATATATTTTTTTAATTTTCTTTGCTCTTCTGACTGGTTGGCTGCCAGTCAGCACTCTTGTACAGACTTGCCTCAGGGTGGGCTGGCTGTGCCCAGCTGGCAAGCTGGACAAATCTGGGCTGGGAGACATGCCAGCGGGTGGGTGATCTTAAATGTATGAGGGAACTAAGGATATTGTTGATAATAAGGGATAACAGGAATATGGGAGGAAATTGGACCTATCTGGGGGGGAACTGGGATCATAAAATTATACAGGTTGGAAGAGAATTTGAGTGGTTATCTAGTGCAAGTTTGTGCAAGTTTTTGCTTATATCTAGGTCAATATGAAATTCAGACTAGGTTAAATAGGGCTTTGTGCAGCTGAGTCTTAAAAATGCGCAAGGTGGAAGATTCTACAGCTTCTGTGTACAAGGTGTTCCAATACTTAATGAGCACTTCTTTCTGATGTCTAGTCAGAACCTCTGCTGTTTCAGTTTATGAATTTATTTCTCATCCTTACTGCAGGCATCTCAATAAAGAGTTTGACTCCATCTTCTCCATTACTTTTCCCTTAAACGGAGATCCCTCATGTTCTGCTCATATAAATCATATAGTCCAACCCTGTAACAATCTTGGTGACTTTTCCCTGGACACAGGTTTTCCAAATCTTTCTTGTACAGGGAGACCCAAAACTGACTGCAGTATTCAAGATGTGGGCTGAATGAAAAGGAATAGTCACTTCCCTTGATGTACTGGCTACTATTGTTTTGCTGTTGGTACAACCCACTACACTGTCTTCATTGGTGCCAGGATGCATTGATGAATCATGGTTAGCTAGTTGCCCACCAATTTTTCACATACTTCCATGAGCACTGCTACTCTCTCTGGCAGGGAGTCCCTAGCCTGAATTGTTGCAGAGAATTAGTCCATCCCAGGTGTGGTGCTTTGCATTTGTCCTCTGTGAATTTCATGAAGTTCCTGTTGGTCCACTCATCAGGTCCTTCTGGCAGCCCTTCCCTTGAATACACTGACAGCAACAGGCAGTGTGTTGTCATCTGCATACTTTATGGAGATTCTCTCTCTGTGTCACTGAAAAAGATATTAAACAGGGTAAGTCCCAGGACAGAATCCTGAGAGACTCCATTCACGACCGGCCTTCAGGTAGCTTTCTAGATTTTTGAATATTGTTTTGAGGGATTTCAGGAGCAGAAAGTCTCACTGGTTTATTGCTAAGGCTGATGAAGAGGGTGTAGGACAAGAATCTTTGCGAAGCTGACGTTTCAGGAAATGAGCCTTTGATTATAGATGAAGTTCTATAGGAAAAACAAACCACGTAATGGTTGAGTTGACTTACAGCAGAAATGCTTAAAATTAGGAAAATCTTTATCATGAAAAAAAAGCAAGGTGGTGATAGGTCTTTATTATGAAAGCATTATTAAATTCAAAGCATTACAAGTATGTTCATGTGTTCGGAGAAGTTGGGTGGCTGCAGTTAAACTGCTGAAATTCAAAGAATTATTTAACAATTATTCATTCATACTCTTAAGTAGAATACCTGGCAGAATTTTCCATCGCTAACCTCTTTTCTAGATACTATTTAATTAAATCTCCCTTTTTACTTGCACTTTATCTTTCAGACTATTTTTTTTTTCTCTTTTTTTGACTGATAGCTTTGCTTATGCGTTTGCATAATAAAATGGTGCATGCTCAAATAGTTCTGGATATCGTAAGTCTGACTTGCACAAATAGCTCCTACCAATATGAATAGTCCTACTGACTTCAAGGACTTAATTTGCATGAGTAACGGTTGCAGCATTGGGATCTTAATGCGTATGTCTGCTTTCCATTATATGTTCAGCTTTCAGCAACTTCAGTGGAGTTCCATCTCTATTACAGGGGACAAATTGGGCACCAAGAAAGATGTAATTTTCTTTAGCGATAAAGCAAAAATCAGTTAAAAAGCATATATACATATTGCTAAAATCCTTAAGGTATCGTGTACAATATGAAGTCAGTGATGGCTTAAGTTAGTTTAAGAGATAACGACTTCAAAGAATCATTAAAAAAATTAATATCAGAAATACATGACACAGAGAATTCAGCTCTGGGAAGCGGGGGAGTGATGTACTATAGTGATGTAATAAAATATACATTTAAATTGACATTGCAGATCAAAAAAAAAAAAAGAGAAAAAAGAAGAAAAAGGGACTGATGGGGCAAGGGAGAGCTGCAGGAAACATAATCTCTCGGGAGGCTTGGTGCAGGCCTGGCTGCAGTCGCCCTGAATCCAGCAGGCTCCTGATGGGCGCCCCAGGGCCACGGAGGCCTCAGCGCCCCCTGGCAGAGGGGCAGGGCCTGGCCCAGCGCTGACAGGAGCCCAGGGTGATGCCAGCTCCTCTCAGCTCACCTCGGTGACTTAACACAAGTCTCTGCACGTGTAAGGCCGCTGCTCACTTATTCGTCTTCATTTTTCAGACGTGTGAGGGTTTCTCGCTCTTGAATTTGGCTGAAAAAAGATAGGAATGCGTCACAAAGCAAACGCGTTTTGAGGCCTCTCACGTTTGCATTTGTTTGGGAATGTCCTCCCACAAATGAAGATGACTTTTCTAATTTGCCGTTCAGGGAACACTTCCCAGAATATCCTCAGACAAATTTCCTGGAGTGTTGCGTGTATACATGTCACAAATGAGTGTTTTCACAAACATTTTTAAGATGTATGTTTATTTCAAGAACTAGTTCTCTGTGAGCAGAATATTTACTCCTTCATGGTGAGTCAAATTCAACAATCAGTACAGAATGCATCTGCTGAATTTTTTGAATTTAAAATACGTATGTGTTAACACATGGTTTTCTATGCAGGAAACTGCTTGTCCCACTGGGACTACTCGTGTCTATGTCTTCACAGGGCTATGGCTTATTGTAGTGCAGGTATTCATGTAGATACAAATTTATATCTAATATGTACTAATTATTTTAAGGAGTTTCGGAATTCTTAAGTACAACCCATATTCATGCTTCTGTAGCTTAGGTGGTTTTGTGTTTTTGTATATTTCAATGCATTAGATTGTAGAATGCTGTTTTTTCATATAAACTCGGCACAAATTTTCAACTGTCGAAATAACTACAAACATGTCGGTTAGCAGTGTTTGGGGCACAACGGGTGCTTTAAAGAACTATGGTTAATATGACTATTTCCTCATATGCAATTAAATAATAGTTGCTTTGTAATGAATTTTTATTATCAGTAGTATGTCAATAATGTAGGCTAAAGTATGCAGCAGTATGCTTTGGGCCAGCAGCCTGATCTCAGTGACACTGAAATTAATCTGCACTAGTGTTTCTGAAAATAAAGGAATTGCTTTTTCTTGTGAACTGAGAACTCAATTGCCTCATACTCTATTAAACTTTGTTTTAATAGACGAGGATAAACTGCAGTGAAGTTCTTAAATGCTTTCTAAGGGGTAAAAAAGCAACTCTGATTTCTCTTTCAAATTCTGAAGTGCAATCACACCTGCTTTTAAGGGGTAATTAATATATCACCAAAGCTGCATACACTGTCAAAGATTTTTTTGTTGTTGTTGTTCAGGAAAATAGAGTTTTAGTTTTTCTTTAGAGTTCCTTTTGTGAGGGATAAGCTAATTTTCTTTTGTTTTGTTTTGCTTTGCTTTAGCTAAAAAATTAGGAATTACTGATGTGCCAGCTGAGGTGGTTACTTTTATTTCCCATGCAACACAAAACAGATTAAGAACAGTGATAGAAAAAGTAACGGTGATAACCCAGCACCGCATGGAATCGTACAAAGTAAGTGTGCAAGTAAAGTCATTGGATATTATATAATGATGCAATGTGGGAAGTTTTTTTCTTCACACACAGTAGGTGTTTTGTGTTCGTTTTCTTTGAGTTTTAATCACACATTTGTCTACCTCAACAAGTAGAAAGTGTTGTGATGATGACACTGCTTGCCAAACATGTCTTTCTTCTCTGTAATGGATTTTGTGTGTAAAATTATGTTTTCCTCCTTCTGTGCAGAAGTGTCTAGCATGTAACATCTGTTAAGTTGTTTCTGCTCGCGGATAGTGACCGAGACTGTTGATTCTTGATGTCTTCTCTTTTGACCAAGATAACCAAAGATTGGATCAAAATTGCTTCAATATATAGGAATTTATAGTAACTGTACATGTTTTTTGGCTATGAGAAATTATAATACTTTGACATCAGAGTACACTTTAAAAGTTTTGGCCCAAAACATAGAAAGCTAAAGAATACAATGATAACCCAGAAATAAATCTGTTTTCAGATTGGAAGAAAAAGCTAATTTGTCTTAAACGAGCAAGTAAAGAATTCAGCTGTAAATTCTTCACTGAAATTAAACAAAGATAGTCTCCTTAAAAAGAACATTTCAAGATAAAATGATAATCTGATCCCATTATTAGTGATTTTATTATTGGAGAAAATTGAAATAATTTAATTATCTTAAACCAGAGGGAAAATTTTAGTAAGAATCTGCAAACTAGCTTGAAGTTCATATAAATCAAATACCTTTATCAATTAAAAAGAAAAAAGAAACTCTTAAAATAAAAGTTTCTAGTAGTTGTTAAACCGATAAAAAAGCAAGATGGTAATTATCATAATTGTGTGTTGTGTCTAAGCTGTGCTTAGATTTCCTTATATATATCCATTTATAGTATCTCTATATAGAAAGAGTAGATTTTTTTGGTCAAACAGTTTTGGACTGAATCTTTGTCCACCTATTTCCCAAAGCTGGGTCACAGTTGGACTAATTATATAGGGCATTCACAAGAAAATTTATCCTGGGGGTCTGTGACAAGAATCAACCTTTCTGGGACAGAAAAATTGATTTAAAAGGTAAAGGCCACTGTGTCTATTACCTAAATCTACAGCTTTTCTTGCAATTGATGGGTATATTCTACTGTCATTAACTAAAAGAAACAAGTCTTTTGTTTCTTTCCAATATTCTTCACCTGCTTCAGTGGTATGAAATCCCTCCTTCCTTTTCCCTAGGATGGTGTCTTGAGACAAAAACGCTTTAAGTAGTCTGTGTTAAAACAGAGGGGGAAAAAAAAAGTTACATTAAATAATTGGATTTTAGCTGCAAAATTAACTTTAGGCTGGCTTCATTCCCCTGAGCTTAATTTTTTTATTTTTATTTTTTGTACAGTGGAAAGATTTTAATGTGTAACACTTAAAGTCTTCTTTAGATGCATAGTCTTGATGAAAATGCATATTTTCCTAAAATATTATTATTTACAGGATGATGAGTGGTATGAACAAGCTACAGATGTCCGATCACAGCTGAAGTTTTTTGAACAGTTGGAGCGTTTAGAAAAGCAAAGGAAAGATGAACAAGAGAGGGAAATCTTGCTAAAGGCTGCCAAGGTATCTTTTTTCTTATATTTTTTTAACTATTTAACAATTCATAGTCTTCAAACAGTTAATTTCTTGAAATCTGTTTCAGGAATGGATTTAATTTTTTACAACAGAAAGATACTATTGTTGTGTCACCACACCTTTAATTTACTAAGTCATGCTGTTTATGTATGATGACACCAGACCTAGCTGACTGGAATGCTTCTGCATTCTCAGGAAGATTATACCTCTGAATATGATGAGTTCTTGTTAGTACAGGAGACAATGGCTAACATTTTCAAAACAAAACTTGGTGAAAAAATTTTCACAATTGCCTTTGAAATTTAACAGATGCCAAGGTTTATGTGCCACTTGAAAATCATAGGCTACTATATTGGTATTTAATCACAGTTCAGTAAATGATTATGGATTTTGGAGGCTTTTAAATTCCTGAGTTTCTAGAAATTTGTTTGAAACAATTTTGTTCATATGTTTATTTTAAATAGTAAAAGTCCCAGTATTCATAAATTTGGTGTTCTACTCACCCATACGTAGCTACATTATTTAACTGAACCATGCCTGTCTTCAGTTAACTATCAGTTCTTTTAGAGTTATTCATTTGTAACATGAACTCCAAAGACTGAATTTTCATATGCACACAATACAACGAATAGAGGTGATACTGTTTCAAGACATACGTATAGATAAATCTCCTGTCCAAAAATGTAAATTTAATTACATTATGCATATAGTATATCAAACGGCACAAACAGCAAATAAGCTATCCCTTTACTTGAATTATTTGTCTGTTGATTTGCATTTTCATTGAATTATTTATTTTACATTCTAAAGAGATTGCATGGTACAACTCAATGCTCAGTGGTAACGGTTTAAAAACTTTTCCCTGACTGGACAAAGCCATACGCGGGCTGATCTGAGGCTGGGTTAGGTGACTTCCTGTTCTCACTTCCAAACTGAATCACTTCATGAAGTCACGTTCTCTGGATTCTTGTTTTTGTCCTGAGTAATGTTAACTCCTGTGAATGAGGAAAATAAATAACAAGTTTGATTCCTAGAGATTATAGAAATAACAAATTAAAGCATTATTCAAAAAACATAAAGAGTCTTCTACGTGGCTTAAAGAAATCATCATCTTGAAAATAATGAATATGTAAATCAGCATCATAACCAGAAAGTGAGAGGAGGCAGCTTGGCATAAAGACATGGCATACTAGAAAAAATATATGAAGGTCTTAAAAAAAAATAAAACTACAAAATAGCCATGGAAGAAAAATGCTGATCTATCAGCATGGTTAGAAAGAGAAGTTGAATATGTTGTGAAACTTCTAGACGGTACTTATGCAGATGTTGTGATTTAAGTATTAAATGCCAGTTTGTAATTGAACTTAGATGGATGGTGTTTTTCCTTTATGGAGCATTCAGCTGGCTCTCAGCCATTCTTTTTGGGTGGCTTGACAACCCATTACAAAACTTAAGTAGCACATAGTTTGGCAAAACATGGTCAGGTTACAACTTTTTATTTTAAATAATATGTTCATGATTTCCTTACCATCTAAGTTGCTGCACAAATGAAGGATCACCTGTACATTAACAGAGAGGAATCTTTGAGATACTATTCTGAATTCCCAGGTACTAAATCCTTCACTGGGATTTTGGACTTCAGGGTCTTTTGTGATCTCAGTTGTCTAAGGAGATGGAAGACTGTGGAAAAGATGTAGTAATTGTAATGAAACAGTTATTAAACAGAGTTTAAAAATATATATATAAATCTGCCCCAGCTGCTCTGATAACTAGTGGTAAAGATAGGTAACCATTTCATGTCTGTTCGTGGCTAGCTGATTGATATTTGTTGATATTTGTGTCTGTGAAGAGCGTAATGATTAAACTGGCTGTGAAGACTGACATACACTTTACACAAAGATGTTTCACAGATCATGGTACTGTTGTCACCTTAATAACGTTGCATCCTTAAAGGTTGGGATTTCAAGGTGAAATTTGTGTTTCTGTTTTTTTCTGTAAATGCTTAAATCTAAAAATAATATATACATATATATAATATATAAACTACAGCTTCTTAATGTGCCATTTAGACAGCGATCTTTTATCCTGCACATGTTTTGACATGTTATTTTACAACAAGTTTATAAAGAAACTCAGCAGAATAATTTTAGAAGTTCCAAAATTACCTACTAGTGGTACCTAGCCTTATTGTCTAGTATGGAACAGCATGCACAGGTTTAACTTGCTTAATGAAAGTTCTTTTTTAATTAAGTATTTACACTTTGAAGCCTTAATAGCAACCGAAGTCCAAGTATTCACAAAGAATAAGATAATGATGAAGGGAATATTTGGGGCACTGGGGTGTATAATCTAAAATAATCATCTTCATTAGGAACAAGTGATGGAAAATGAAGGAACAGATTGAACTGAAGGGAGGAGTCTGCATGAATCTTTGGAATCTTTTGGAATCTTTGGTAATTTTGCATTAGAATTCAGGAAGGTGTACGCATTCAGGAAGATATTTAAAGGATGGTTACAGAAAGGGTTGGTTTTGGATGTTTTTTGTTGGTGTTTTGGATTGTGTCTCTTTTTAGAGAGGAGATAGATATTTTATACTAGTGTTCTGATGGATCTGCGACCAGTTGTTACAGTAGGATATGAGTGTAATGTGTAAATTACACAATGGGGTAGATTTTGCTTCAGGAAATTGGAAGAATGAAAGAGAAAATCAGATGGGGAGACCAGATAAAAATGAACTTAGGCTTCAAAAACATTAGAAAAAATTTTGTCATTCTGGGAAAAATTACTATCTGAATTAAAAATAATTGTGGAGCTGCAGGAGTATTTTTAAGCAAATAGCAGTACTATTTGTCTTGGTAAGTGAGCAAATATGACATCTTATGTACTATGCCTGGAAAGTAGTTGAGAAATAGAAACTTAATACCACAACCTTAGAAAAATAATGACTGGTGTTTACTTTCCAGTGAGGTATTTTGGAGGAAGACAAACTTGACAGGAAGATTCTAAAGGTATACTGTGTAGTAGCAATGCACTGTATAGTTTATTTTTATTTTTAATTTATTTTTAGTTAAATAACTAAAAAACAAGACCATATGGTTTCAGGAGTTAACATGATCTCATATTCCTCAGGGGTCTTTGCATCATGTCCCAGAATGTATGTGTACCAACATAGAATGTACGGCCCAAAGCGTTTCTCTGATTTACTTTCTAGAGATACTTTTCTAATAAAAGCATTTCAAGATATATTGATCACCAAAACGGTGAGATCCACAGTTGTCATCTGCTAGGACAGCTCCTGTTTCAAACATTCAGATATGAGTTAAATACAGAAGCTGTACAGGGAGATACTACAACTGCTTTGATTATCATTACTTTGGGATTATCTTTCTGATACATGAATAATAGGGTAAAGGAATAATGGCAAAAGGAGGGGCTACCGTGTGTGTGTGTGTGTATATGCATATACACATGCAAAGTGGGATTTCTTTAAAGAAAATATTTGGGAGAGTCAACACTTCCTCGCTAGTAACCCACTAGCCATTGTTTCCACATGTGTGCTGAAGCAGAGGTCTTTTGACTCTGTCTTTGGTGGCTGGTATGGGAAATCAGAAAAAGAGCTAAGGAAAGTCTTAAGACAGCAGAAAGGTCAAAAGCCAGACTGAAATAACTTGAGGAGTTTACCTTTACGTTTGACATGGTGTGTGTTGTGTAGACTTTCTAAAAACACACAGCACAGGTCTTGCTATAGTAAAAAATGCTTTCATAGCTATTCACCCTTGCTGCTTTCATAGCTACTTCCAAAATCTGGAAAATGTAGGTTGTGTGTCAAACAGAATGAGGTTCTGGTTCTGAGGTAGTCGTGGAAATATTTCTGGCAGCAGGATGAATAGGAGTTCGTACTGGATTATTCTATTTTGATTTTATTTCTGAATTTGTGTTTGGAGAGAGATTCTTTATATAAGACATGCAGTTTGGGGTTACCCTTGTTTTCAGAAAATCGAGAAATAATACTTCTTTGATATAATTTATAATAAAGCTGATAACATTAAAATTACCGTGTTAATTCATCTGCTCAAAATGGCTAAATGCCTGTTTATCAAATTTATTGTGATGATTTTCCAATATATACATTCTATTGATGTATTATTTTGAGTGTTTTGTCTTAGTAACAAGCCTCCCTAGTTTGGGGTTCTTAAAATTTAAGCACAGTTATCACAGGAGTAAAATCTGCTTTGTGGCCTCTATTCTGTAAAAAGTGTAATTAAGTAAATGGAATTTTTTGGGGTGTTGTTTGCAAATTTTACTAGTATTTATGGATGATACAGATTTTGATAGCACTGTAGATGGAAGTGCTTTTTATTGGAGAGAGATCATTGAAACTTGGCAATGCAGATTTCCTTGCACTGCACTGTCACGTGCACCTCCTTGTCATTACTTGAAGGGGCTATCTCTCTGAGCGCGAGATGAGTTCAGTCATCATGCCAATTTAATCATTTCCCTCTCTTCTGAGAGTACAGTGGATGTAATGCAGCTTTTTGTGAGATGAAGCGCTCTCTGAACTGAAACTTGTAACTCACTTCTGATGCGAGGAGAGCAAAGAGTGAATTATTGCGCTGAGATAATTTTCTCAATTTTTAAAAATTTGTTACTTCAATTTTAATGATTTTAAAATGAATCTTCTTTTAGACCTGTACTCTTGCATTCCACCTTGCTGTGGTCGTAGCTCTGAATAGGGTTTTACCCTCAGCTATGCTGCTTTTAACTCTCACTTTTTATTAACAAAGCTAATGTGAAAGCAAAGTGTTTCATGTTGCCAATTTAATTTCTTTAATTAAAAGTGAAAGTTATAAGCTGGTACAGCCGTGGGTGAAGTTCTAATGTCATCAATGGGGAAAAATAGGTTTAAAATTGAAACTGTTGGCACAGCAGTGCCTCTCCATAGTATAGTACCTGCAGTTGTGACTCTTAACTTTATTTAATGAAAAAAGATGAATTTGAAGCATTAAAGACTTCCAGTATATATATTGGGAAAGGGGGGGTAGATCTGTGGGTGCCTTAACTAGGAGTAGGTGTTGCTAAATGCAGGCATCAAGCATGTGTCTAGGAAGAGAAACCCTGAGAGCTTTTCAAACACAGGTTTAACAAGCTGAATACTTCAAAATTATTCTAAATCTAACAGAAAACTTTGTTGTTGTTGTTGCTGGGGAAGAAATGTAACGATAGCGCAGCTTTGATTTTACAAATTACAACAAAATACTCAATAATAGTCCTAGTTCAAAACATCATAAGGACTGTTAGTTTGCCCATCTGCATAGATGCACAGAGTATCCTCCAATTTATTTTATTTTTCTGCATGTATTACATTGAAGTTGTAAAGATACTCTTAAAAATACTTTTGATTTCTAATTGAAGTCCATTGTATGTAATACAAAATGCACTTCTTAAAACTACACTGTTACATGTGTAATTAGATGTCTGTTTTTGTGGCATTCTTCCTTAACGCAAGCAATGAGAAAAACTGAGGTTTGGAACATTAGGGAATTTGGTATCATGTAAATGAAGCCCAATATTTCTAATGTGTTTTGAATACACACATTTAACATATGCTGCTTTTCATACTTTCAAAGTCTGATATTTCCATAGAGCTAATGTGATCTATGCAGTTTTCAGATAAATAAGATAGCAAGTTCTCCAACACAAAGCACTTTCTTTCTTAACAATTAAAATATCAGGCTGTCTGGTCTAATAAAAGTAGCTTATGTTTAGGAGAAATGTTAACAAACCCGGTTTGGTGAATATGTTCTCAGTAGGAGACAACATTTAATGTATTTAAAAGTATGTTATCTGGTTATGATCAGTCCTAGGTTTCTCTAAAATTACTATGGGAAGCTGGCTTGCTTCTAAGCATGTTTATTCACCAACATGAAAATGTATTACATAAACCCAGCTTTCTTTATTTACAGATATAGACAAGAAAAATAGAGAGGGGCGGAGAAGAGTCATGATGAACTCCTTGAAATTATGTGAGTAGGGAGTTCTGTGAGTGGTGGGTGTTCCTGAAGCTTTAGAGGAAACGGGCATTGGTGCATTAAAGGATTTTGGAAAAACATGTTTGACAAAGCAAGTGAGATGCAGCATATTAACATTTGGAAATAAGAGAGAAAGGCGAAAGGAAGACAAACTCGAGAATGAGATGTCTGTGAAGAAAAAAATGAAACTCAAATGAAAAGAAAGGAACAATTAGCCAGTAGCTCAATGAAACTCAAATATTAAAATATTTGGTGAATAAAAATGGTGAAATACAGGCAAGCACTACAAGAGCTGAGTAACAGCAAATTTGTTCAAACTCTTCAGAGGAAGGAAAAGATGCTTATGTGTGGAATGGAGTGTAAAGAGAAGCCAGTGACATTTTTAAAGCCTATCTAGGCACCTCTATTAAGTTTGACATTTTTGTTTGCTGTATTTATTTTAATCTGTGTTACATCAGCATTGAAGAAGCCTTTTGTAAGTTATATTAGATGATAAAATGAGGAATTAATAAAATTATTACTGCTTATCCTTTTTCTTTTCCTAACACACTTTAGTCTTCATATACTGATGATTTTATTTCTCTAGTTTACTGATTTCCTTGCTGACATGACAGTCAGCAAGAAAGCATTTTATTCTCAACAGTCTGTTGGAAAACTGTTAAAATTTATCTGAACACAAAAAGAAACAAACTGATGGCTAAAATTCCATTATTTTATTAGTGTGATCATTACACCAGTAATCACACTTAACACCTTTTAATCTGGGTTTATATATCTAGCATCACCTGGTATTTTAATTCATCATTAGTGATTAAATCCCTGTATTTAATGTCACGCAGTAGCTGATAGCCATTTTCACCCATGTAACAATTTCTATTAATTTGTTGTGAATGAGCTAGAGGTTTACACAGAATAGATCTGCTTTGCTTTTTTGCCTGCTTCCAAAGTCTGCTTTCTCCAATTGTCCTGAACTCCAGATCTACTTTTATTTGGTCAACTCCTGAAAAACAACCAACCAACCAAAGAAAAAAAATATTAAATATAAAAAATACTTTTTTAAAAAAAAAAAAAAAAAAAGTATATATTTTTAAACCTGTAGTAGAGTTTTTCCCTTCACTTACTGAGTCCAGGAAATGTAGATGTTATTTTGTATCTCTTGCTTTGATTTTTCTCACAATGTCCCTAAATGCAACATAGATCTGGTATGTTTTCCAGGATTCTTTCTTGTAGAAACTTGGTAACAATATTAGAAGTCTCAGCTTGATTCTCCAAGGACTCCACGCTTTCTCCTTAAGCTGAAGTGCTTTTAACTTGTGCTTTGCATTTGGCAAATGATTCAGCTTCATACAGTAGTATGAATACACTTTGTATCTCTGTACTTCTTTCACTGCAAGATTCGGAAGGCAATAGAAGTTCGTTGTACTTTTAATAAATTTATCATCAAAAAACATGAAAGGGCTAAATATGATTTCCCATACAGCGTACTGGAGAAACTGAGGCACACAATGATTGTACTGTCATCACAAAGTGACAGAGCAAAGACATAAATGAGCTTAGTGCTTAAATACTTACACAAGTCCATGTCCTAGAGAAGCAACTCATAGAACCCCCACGCACATACGCACCTCAATTAGCTATAAACATAATCAAGTTCTTAGTAATTGCTCTACGGAATAGAGTCCCAGCTCTCTGGCATATCCACATAATTTCCTGAATATGTGTATTTTTGTTCTTTAAACAGTAACTAGGTCAGATTAGCTGCATTTCCTTTTTGTCTGACCACAGCAGTTAGAAGCAATCTCAGTCTACATACAGTTGGAGTTTCTTTCTTGGTTGGCACAACTTACATGAGAGTCTAATTCAGTCATTAGTTATCTACAAATTTTAATTTCTCATTACTATACTCCAAACGCTTTCCTGTCAAACCACCTCATATGCTAACAGGCACAAAGTCACTAGTAGGTGGTAGTGTAAAATGAAGCTAATGTACACAGTGGAAAAGTGAAGTGCATCTTCTAAAGATCCCCTTCTTGTTTAATTTGGATGTGCTTTATTAGTGTGTTGTATGTGTGTGCTATATTAGATGAAAAAATAATCTCAGTTCAATAAATAAATAAAAGTGTAAAGAAAAGGATAGAGAAGTCTGAGCTATTGTTGCACTGTCTGCCGAGTCATAGCCAAGGTTCTCTCCAGGTAAGTCAACAATATCATATGTCCCTCTGCCCTTAAAACATACCTTGCTTTGGTTTTCTTCATGGATTTTTAACTTCTGAAGTGAATATGTTATGAAAAATTCAAACAATGGGAAAAAGTAAGCCTATGTAAGTGTACAAATGAACATGCTTTCAAGTTTCAGGTCTGTATTTGATCTAGAAAGAGGCAGAGAAAGGAGAGGTCATAGAAATATTATTCCTTTAGGGACTGTGTAAATAATATCACTTTAAATCTCCAATACTGAAATCAAACAACTACATCTTTCAGGTATCTGGGATATCAGTTTTCCATGAATGTTACAAGTTTCATTGTAGCTTCTTAGAACTTTCTTTGGAACTTTTTCTAAAAACTGAGAAATCGTACAATTAAAATAGTATAATAGTGCATATATTATCTACCTCTGGAGTTTTGAACTTCATCAATTTGGGTATACTTAGCATAAAGAAAAACTTGGTAGTTTTAACATATGGTTGTAAAACAATATGTATCAGCAGAAATGTACTATTATGGGTTGTTATTGCAGTTAGATGGTTATTCTTAACGCATTTTTGGAGTTATTCCTGTTCCTGAAAGAAAATATGAAAGTTGCTATTTAGTATTGTGTTCTGTTTAAAAAATGACAACATTAATCAACTTTAATATTAGTAGTAGTACATGAATGAATTGATGTACATGAATGAATTGCATGTATTTCTATTCTGTACTCAAAGCAAAGCTCATACAGAATGCAACATCTTTATTTGTGAAGGTTTGCTGAGAGGGTGACTTTACAGCTGTTTTCTGCATGTTCTGTACCAACAGATTAAAAAAAAAAAAAAAAAAAAAAAAAACGGAGTTGTGAACTGTAAATTATTTTAAAATAATTGATTATGAGGGGTTTAAATTAAAAAGATCAGTAGTGGAAAGGGTGTTGATTCTACTCTTGGAATTACGGAAACTTGGCAAAAACGTAGTATTAGTGCTTTTAAAAAAAATTAAATCTGGAGTAGATCTTATTTACAACTGAATATTTAACAGTCTTTTTGGTGAGGCCTACAGGTTTGAAATTGCACTTCTATGAATTTAAGCAACCCATCTTTCACACCTTGTCTCTTGTTCCCCTTTCTTTGCTATTTTTTAACTTACTGCAACAGATGAGGGGTTCTTAAACCATCTGTTAACCTTTTTTCCCCATTTTTTTTTAAACATGTAGAGTCGCTCAAGGCAAGAAGACCCAGAGCAAGCTAGACTGAAACAAAAAGCAAAGGAGGTAAGCAGAGCTAGAGATCATTACACTTGACATTTCAAGGCTTGAACATATTAATTTTTTATGCCTTGCTACTTGTATATCGTTAATAAAAATCTGACTAAAAACTTTTTAGGATGTATTTGTTGCTTTGCCTTTGATCTTAATGTTTGCAAACTAATACATTAATACATGTGAAGCCTAAGGAGATTTTATAAGAGAATATTTCCATACATTACATTTTCATTTCCATTTTAGGTAGCTGTAGCTTTTGTTGGGTTGTTGATGACAGCAGCATTAGATTTTGGTGTAAAATATATGCCTTTGTCTTTTTGTAAAATGTCACTTTTCCAGAAATGTGTTACTTAACAATTTTGGTCTGGCAACAGTCTTTCAAGTAAGGTAATTGCCAGTCATTTTCTCTACGGTGGGGTTAGGCTGTATTGTTTACTCATCATTCGACATTATAATAATCTAAAAATTATCAAATAATTTCAGTTGAAGTTCAGATATGTTATTGTTAGAGTAACATTTTGTGAAGTAGAGTACTTTAATTTGCTGTAAATGAGAGTGGCTGTCCTTTGCTTAAGGCATCTTATAGCTTAGGATCAAGTTGTGACTTAAACCAATTAAAAAGACTAAAATATCTATCAGCTGAAAGTCATTCCTGTTTTTTAAAAAATAGCAGCAATATATACAGCAAACTCATGCTGTTTTTTTCTTTAGCTAACTTATTTGGGTATATGCATTAGAAGATAATAATGATACATTAGAAGGTAATATATACAGAAAAATGCATATAACAAGTTCTTTTCTATTGACCTGTTCTTCCTGTTTTGTTTCCCTTCTGGCAGTATTCTGTAGTTCCGTTAGCTACACAGATTTTATATATGTAGCAGACAAAAAATCCAAGTACGTAGTTGAGTTTTATTGTCCTTTTTCACTATGTGATTTCATAGTAAGATTTGCTGAAATGAGTTCTTGTAAACTGTAGGCCATGCCTTAGTGTTTCCAGTTTTGGCTCTGTCAAGTATTCAAATGAAATTTGGCAGGAAAAGACACAGCATTGTAATACTACTTTACTACGTGGCCAGTATATGCAAAGGAAGAATCGGATTTGAAAGTATGTGGAAATAACTCATGGCAGGCAAAACTTGCATTTGAGCTGAGAACTAAAAGAACCATGCTGCTGGAAATGAAAGCAAGCTAGAAATATGTGCATTTCTTGCTGCCACTGTATTTCTATTCATTGTAATTCTTTTTTGGTCACTGGAAACTTGGAGAAGCAAAGGCAAATAACAGGACAAAAAAACATATTTCCTAATAGTCAGAATTAAATAGTGGCTCTCTTTATAGCTGTGATGGAAGATTTGCGCTCTAGCCAGGGCTATTGCTTTTGGTGTGACTGTGGGATTACCTCTCCCTGGTATGAAAATTTGGAATTTCCATATAAGCTGCATTTCTTACCCACTAGAGGGAGTGACACGGTGCTGACATGTGAATAAAAGCAAGTGTATGAAATTGTATTGTAAGTAATGGTAATAATGGTATTAATTAGGAGGTAGAGAATATTTTGGTGGTAACCTCATTAAAAATGCTCAGATCAAACTGGTATGTGATTTTCAAGTAGTCGTGTTCCTGAATACGATAACATGTTTGAGTAAGTGCAGAGTGAGTACTAGGTTTTCTGTTTTGAGTGCTGCACCCTATTCTTTTGTACATTAGCCCTGCCTTTTTTCCCACCCTTCTAATGAAAGTATATAATTTGCTGGCACCATGCCTCTGTCTGAAGTTGAATTTCATTCTACATATTTGAAACCATAAGAAATATAAGCATGTCTCTGTTTTTAGTAATTAGGGTTCTAAGTCTCTTTCTTCAGCTAATTTAGAGGCTTTCACCTAAAATATTTAAATATGTTTAATAAAAACATATTATTCTGCGTTAACTTTTGCAAAGGGGTAGAGGAAGTGGAATTGACAAGACTTTAGTTTAATATTTTTTATACTTTTTTTCTGCATTTGATAATGATTATATGCCTATCCCTTAGTTGCATTGATGAAATTAAAAAAACAACAAACACACACAAACAAAAAAGGATTTTATAGTGCAAATGGTTCATTAGAGGGTCTTTTGCATAGGTTTGTTATTTGAAATTAAAAGTTTTGAATCGACTTGTACAAAATTGTATGAACTTCAAAACTTCACTGCCAACTGGACTACTCTTAAATATGCATATCACCAATAACTGAGAGAGAAAATAGGTTTCTTCCAAGTTTTGAATGAGCAGATGAATATAATACTTTCAGCTTTGATAATAAGTTGAATTTGAAACTGTGTTTCTATGATTTCCATGTCTCGAATATTGCCTGAAGACCCTTGCTGCTCAGGTATCCTTCTGGCCAGTGGTAAAGTGGCTCCTAGGTTGTGCTTTGAGAAGCATAAAGAAGACGTCCAAAAAATCTGCAACATTTTTAGCTTGTGTTACATATTCAGTGATACAATTGTCAGACAATTTTCTTATCAGCAAAGCAGCTGATATTACATTATTATGAAACATATAATGTTATAGGATTCATACTGTGCCTGCATTTGAACAGTGACACCACTGCATTCCTTCTGCTAACAAAGGAGTCTGGAATGGTCCTCTCCAAAACTGTCATCAGTACTATGCCCTGGATTCCTGCCAGATAGAAAAGGGTGAATATCTAAAACAAATGTAACCTATGTATGAAGTCTAAGAAAGGTAATGTAGACCATAATGGGAAGAAAACTGGTCCAAAGTGAGCTTCAAGATATTTACTGAAGACAAAAGTCATAGGGAGGAAGTTAGTTTAAAAATGAAATTGGTAGAATGACGATTATTTTATTTTTGTTTGTACTCCATTTATTAGCCAGACCTCAGACCACTCTGCATATTGTTTGATCAAACTGCATAAATCAAGTTTAAACTGCATTTAAATATTTACCAAAACAAACAGAAGCTCCATCTACGTATGGTCTTACTGCAGAAACTAGACATAACAGGCAGGTTTCATTCACACACAGGCTTGCACTGTTTTAGTTAACTCAGTACAAACCCACTCTTATTTCAGTTTGATTGACTTATTTTGCTTTAGCATTAGCCTGTTTCAAATGGACTTGAGTGAAAGCAGTAGGAGAATGTGCCTGTGGGGGTTTATGTTGCTTAAAACTCTCCGTTTACTTTCACACTTTTAAACTGCTACAGCTTTCTATGGTTTTGTACTGGACATTACATGATTTTAATGGTAAACCTATTTAACTACTGAAATTATTTTCCACTGAGACTATTTCAGGGAACTATTTACATTGTTTTGTAACAAATTCTGAAACATTTAACTCTCAGTACAACTTGATATAAGAAATAACAATTTGTGAGCAGTGTCTATTTCATATTACATGACTAAAGCTTTTAAAATTAGGTTTTAGAAAATACACTTTGATTTATGTTGTCTGTTGGGAGAATACTGTCACAAGTCACAAATATAAGTTAAAGAAAAAAGGGTTCATTAAATAGGACATAAAACAAGCCATATAACTGATAGCAGGAATAGATTAAGATTAGGAATAATTGAGTCAACACCTAGTAATTAATAATATAAATGACTTGAAAGAGATGGCGGAGGTAAGATCCTAAACGTCCTTTCTGTCATGGATATTTTTCTACATATTCAGTATATATTGGCTAAAAATCTTTTAATTTAAAAGTGAAGTAGCTGAGTTTGTTGATCCTGAAAGATTAACTTGGTTAAAATCTTTGTGTCATCACCAACCAAGAATATTGCATAATAATAAAAATTTAAACCAGACACCATAAATGTCTGGGCATGTATCCAGGACCTAGATCAGTTCAGATAACTCTCAGATGAATCTATTCTCAGATGTACTTGTTAACCATGCAAGTGAAATCTCAAACCTGTTGATATTCATAATAGAAGCCTTACTAATTTCATGGGAAGCCAGAAGACAGTCCATTTACATACCTTTATCAGTGCAGGTAGCCCATCTTTCTACAGTCTGATGCAGTCCTTTAACAGTAGCATGTATTTAAGCAGGTTGCTGCCATGACTGTTACACTGGCAAGGAGCTTTGGAAGTACCCAGTTCTTGTATAAGCTGACCAGGGGCAGTTTTTTTCCATATGCCCTGCATCATTGTGGAACCCATTCCACCTGGGTGCTGTCATCCCCCATGTCTGCAATGTCTTCTGTAACTAGAATCTTGTTTATTTAAGTTTTAAATTTAGAAATGTATTCGTTGCTGAGGTGTACGTGCAAAAACATCTGGGCTGTTAAGAGAGAGAGATCTGTTAGAAGCCATAGGATCCATCTCTCACTTAAAAATGTTAATGAAATGTGTACATAATATGTAGATTTCATAATGTATATTTTACTTCTAAAACTGCCTTTGAAATTTTAAACCCCACATAAGAACGTAAATTTTCTTAGCAGAAGTACTGAAACTCAAGTGTTATATATTTATTAAGATTATGAAAACAGTTTTATTCAGAATAACTTCTTGTCACAATATTAATATTTATCAACTCAATATGAGTGGATTCTTGTAAAATATTTAAATAATAGTCTACTGCAGTTACCCCTGTTTTCAAAAGGCATTATTGAAATGAGAAGCAAATGAAAAGGATTTTGTTTGTTTTGGTAAGTTCATTTATTCACCTTTTTAGTGAAACTAAAGTAATTATAGATTGTACCAGTAATTCAGTATATTTGGTGATGAGATATCTCAAGTCTTCTATTGTATCATAACTGACATAAAAGTATCGATTCAAAAGCAACCATCTTCTCTTAAAAGGTTTCTTATAAAAAAATCCACTGAGAAATGGAGCATTTGGACAGAAATAAGTTTGAATTAAACTTCCATTTAGCTCTGTAACCCATCTGAGGGTCAGTAGATGGAAGGAAGGAAAAACTACGAGCATGATAGCTGAAGTAATGAAATACTGCAACTGAGATACAGCAATATATAGGCAACAAAGAGTCCTCAGAACTTGGTTGTTTCATAAATGTTTTACTGCATCAGGTTACCAATGCTGTGGCCATGATGCAGAAGGAATGCCAGTGGTTTTGTCAATACATGCAGGAGGTTATCTAACAGTCACTTTGTTTACACTTTCCCTTTTCCACAGTTCTATTGTTTGTACCCAGAAAAACGCTTACAATATTTCAGTACTGAGTCTGCGCAACACTGCTGTGGATTTGGCTTTAGAGTACAAAATTCTCCTGAAGTTATAAAGTTGTTGCTGTGACTTTAAATGTTAATATTAAACTTGCATCTTAGAAAGAAGTGGTCTTGTTGTTATCAGTCAAAATACTTTCATGAAAATCCTGCTGCGTTATCAAGCTTACTGCTTTTATGTTAAATGTATTTTTTCCTTTTGAGTAGAGATTACTTCAGATGTACAGATATATTATGATAACAGTCACAAATTTTGATAACTGGAGTTGATTATGAACTCCTGGGAAGGACAGGAGAGGAACAGTGTTATATTTGCATATGCAAATACTGCTCATGAAGAAACAAGATTTATCTATAACTAGTAACAAATTTATTGCATGTGAAGCTCAACGTGTAGATCTTCAAAATTGGGTATTACTTCAAAAATAGTGGATATTGCCAAAAGAGTTTCCTGTGTTTCCAAGGATAATGTATTACCCCGACATGAATTCTGGAAGTATTTAAGACCTTCATGCAACAGTAATCTTATTGTTCAGCAGAACTATTTGCATATACTTTTATAAAATTGAAGTCCATGACACTTCCAACCTGTTTTCATGTGGTTGGAGCAGAAGTGATGGCAGGTGCTTGGCTGAAGATGAAGTGTGGTGTTACCTTTGCTAACAGAGTTAGAAAACTGGGTAATGGACAAAAAAAGATGCCATGGGATCAAAGGAATGGATGTAATGCTTTCCAGTTGAGTCAAATTGTTTTTATTCTTGCTTAAGTAAAATGTATATTAATTGGAGTAGAGTCAAGGGCTAGATTGGTCTTTTTTCTAACCCAAAATTAACCCAAGATTACCTCATTAGTCTAGCAGAAATCGAAGTTAAAACTGATCCTGTCCAGCACAGTAATTTCCTTCTACAAAATCATATTGTTGGAGTTCCATAGTGCTACATGATTTTAGTCTACCTACAGAGCCTAACTCTAGTTTAGTTAACAAAAAAGCTCATTTTGTGTGACTGCTGTAACTGTTGCTTTTAACATTATAAAAGGTAAGTGTTCTTTTAATGATGTATGAGCTAAACGTATGGCCCTTCTTAACAAACTAACTCTATTTTTGTATTTGTTACCTTTTGGTAATGTAAGCCAACAACACTTTTTATCATGGTTATCTAGAAAACTATCTGGTTATGTAGAACTTTATTTGACTCCATTGCTAGATTTACATACAAATGTGAATGCATTGTGTGAGAAGGATCAGTAGCATCGATTGATTTGTTGTGGTACCACACAGACCTGTGTCAGACTTGGGAGCCTTTGTATCCTGGGTGTTTATAAGCAAAGCAAAAGGAAGTGGAGAAGGGGGACTGATGCAAAACAAAATGCGATAGGTGAGAATGACAGCAGAAAGGGACGAGAAGTAAAGTGATGTAGTCAAGCATTATTCATTGTTTAGCTGGTGTCTAGTGTCACGATAAAAGTGATCTTGAAAGACGTATTTGAAAGATAGCAGCCTTCAGTTTAACACAGCAGCATTGTAATTTCCTTAGGTTTTGTATAACAAGTGTATCTGTACTGATGCAATCTGCTACTTGAGCCATCAGCAGCTATGCAAGCAAATGAAATACAGTAATAGTCTTAGCTTTATTGCTGAAAGGTTCCCGTGTGGCTCTCCAAGAATTTGAGGACATAGAACAAGCAACAGTCATACACATTTATAAAAGTTAGCTTTTTTTCCTAGATTTTTACTTGATTTACAAAATTTCAAGTGTGTACTCTAATTTTGGATAAAACTAGTGAGGAACATTTGAGACTCATTCCTAAATTAGAGTTTAACTTTGCTCTGAAACATACTTGGTTTGTGTTTGAATATTTCACAAAGCACGATAGCTGTTCTAAATTCTGCTCTGCCTAATGTATTTAACTTTTTAAAAAGCTGAAAAGGAGGCAGGGGAGGGGAAATCCATCTCTGTTGTTTACATTGTCTTCCAGATTGCATTCAGGCAGATGGAGTCCTGCCTGCTAAGATTGTTGTAACAAGTAGTCTGTTATTATAAAGTAACAGGACTACTTAAATACAGATTTCCAGAACTTGGGTGTATAATGGGGCAAGCTTTCTGCAAGGAATCTCTGGAGCTGAAAGAGGCTTTTTTGAATCTCATCAAAATACTCCAGCAGGAATTTTCTCTTGCTCCAGTAGGAACTTTCTCTTGTAAAATGAGTACTGCAAAGGTAGCCTTGGACTTTTCCACTGCAGGAAGGTAACAGTAGAATTTTCAACGCTTAGATCTCCTGCAATTTTTTTTCTGTCTGTAGGAAAAAAAAATAATAATGGTTTTGGATTTTTGAAGTACTGCTAAACAAGTAGGTGGCAACTAAGGAGGTGGCAATGCCCTTTTTCTAACCACTTTTGTGTGCCCAGACAGAGAGCTCGGAGAATAGATAAGGAAACAGTTTTCTTCTACCTTTCTGGAGCAAGGTTTGTGATAAGGCTGGTTTGGCTTTGCCTCTCCTTAGTATTAGTATAAGCATCCAGAGGTTCCATGAGAGGCAGTGAAGAACATATTCAATGGTACTTCCTTTTCCAAAACATTTTTTACATTCTTTTTATGTATTTGAATTTATATTTATGTAGATATACATCAGATCAGTTTCTTAAAAGAAGACATGAAGACTGAATTTCCAGTTCTCTTTCTGCCTCTGACCTACTATGGGTCTTCCTCAGGTATAAACAACAGCGTGTTTAATTTGTCACTCTGGCACAACTTTAAATAAATAAATAAAATCATTTGGAGCAGGATGTGAATGTGGAAAAATCATATAACTATTTTATGTAAACACTGCAGCAGATTTAATTCCCTGCTGATCTGGCAAAATAATAGCGCTTTAGACTTTAGAATATGATTGCGTATTTAATAAGCAGAGGGCAGCAAATGTCAGCTGTGTCTGGCTGTCAGAACCTGAAGAGGATGCTGGGACAACAATATAAATTATGAGCTGTCTTGGTCCCTTAGTCAAGCCTGCCCTGTGATACTGAGGCTTGCAGGGAGAGGTCAAGGTGTACTTAGGCTTCAGCCTGCAGGGCAAGTTTTCCCCCATCCTCTGTATGCGCATTGGTTTCTTACTCCAAAATAAACCTGAATGAGGGCTTTAATTCTGCTGCTGAGCTAACATGTTTGTAAGCCCTGTTTGGCAGCCTCTGAGCGCCTGAGGCAGCACACAGCTGCCAGCTTTCATCTGCCCCCAGTTCCTCCGGGCGCTGCGAGTCACATGGTGTGACCTAAGGGGATGGAGACGCACCTACTAAATCTTCTGTTCCTCTGCCCACTCAGTCTGGGTACTGCACATTGCACCGGCAGCAGGCAGCTGGCCATCAGCAATCAGCTGCATACCTCCTGCTGACAAATCTTCAGTCACTTTTCTGTGCGAGACCCACATACGGACATCTACCCGTGGTCCCCACGTCTACTCCCTGTTGTAGGCTGGAAGGGCATTTGCATGTTCTGTCCTTTTACAATGGAATGCATACACTTGGTAGCTTGTACTGCATTTCATGAAATCTGTGATCTGTTTCTAGCCTGTTAGTGCGAGATGAAAGAGTTTATAGAAGCAAAGTTAAAGATGGAACTGTAGTGGTAAAATTTTAAAAAGGGTAATTTAAAACTTCCTTGCCAGCACATTTCTGAGAGACCTGAAATATGTGTGAGTGATACTTTTGTGTATTTCCAAGTAATTTATAAGATACACAAGGCATTAATTTTCACAGACTTCTTGACGAATATTTTGTTTAGCAGATTATGAAATTAGACACAAAGAAGTAGTCTGATTCTTTAAGTCTGCTTGGTAAAGCCGTGCTATAATTTTCTTCTAAGGTTTGTCAGCATCTGTCAGCGTGTGCTAGGATGTGACAATGTATGTTTATGTACTTATGTATGTATGTACTGTTAGTAATGTGAACATTACTTTGTTGTCACTGTCAGGTTTGTTGTGGTAGTTTTGGCTATGGAACCTTCATACAGTTAACAGTAAGTAGGGTGAAAAGCAGCAGTTTTGACTTAGTAAATACTAAACATTTCTGTCCATAGCTGCATTATAGAAGGATGTTTCTGTTCAATTGCAAGTCAAGTGGCTGGTCAGTAATATAAGGTGAGGTCGTGAAAGGTGGGTTAGCATCTATTTCCTGATTTTAGTTTAGTCTTTTCATTAAAAAGATCTTTGTGTCAGCCTGTGAAAGTCTACCAATAGTTGCATCATCTCGGTTGAATAATGAGATACTGCTCAACATACCCTTACAACATATTTCCCTTCTTGTAATAGTATATTTTAAATAAAAAAATGCATTGCTGCCACTCACAATGTAGACAGTATAGTTGTTTTTCTCTGACAGATGTGTTTACTAAAGATAGATATGATTATATCTAAAATATAGACATTTGAAAAGCATTATTGCATTTTTTAGTTTATTAGGCCATTGAGTAAGGATTGGTAAGACCTTTGTTTTCATTTAATGTCAAATTGTTGCTGAGTTTGTGGATAACTTCTAGTTTTTCTTGGAAGTGGTTAGAAAGTTGTGAATGGGATTTTTTAGAATGGGAAAGTGATACGTTTTTGTACCTATGAGTTTCTGTACACTGAGGTGTTATAGTTACGTTGAAGCTGATATCTCAGTATTCTGTAGGACTGATGTGAAGCAAATTGATAAACAGTATGATGCAATTACAGTTCCTAGATTTATTGACTCTGCACAGCCATGCAAAAATCTGCACTGGCAATTTGAAGTACAGAGTATGTTTCCTTACACTTCTGTGTCCTTTCCCTTTACAACTGGTAAATCTGTTTTTATTTACAACAGAAACTTGAATTCTTGAAACAGAAGCAACAATGTGTAGATTTCTGAAAATCTTTGTTAATTTTCTTTTTTGACATATCAGTCTTGTGATGTTTTAAAAGGTTTTTCACCCTATATGGCCAAAGGTTTTGTTCAAATGTCAAGGTGCATTAAAATCTAATAATTTCCCAAAAGGTAGGAATAAATCCTGGAAGAAGTGCTCGTATCTGGCAAACATACCAGACAAGGCAAATAGGCCTTAAGAAGATATACAAATATGCAAAACGGGGAATTAGACAACATAAAACTGAGATCAGGTGTTAATTGTGCACAGGAAGACAATACAGATGTAGAATGCATGTATTTGGGGCTATAACTAGAATGTGAAATTGTAACGGATGGCAGAACAAAATACATTTGAAAAGTGACTGCAGTACTGGAAAGAACAGCATTAGAGCTGAATTTGAGTAGCCTCCTAACGCAAAGGAAAGGAAAACAGCTTTGTGATGAAATTTGCAGATGCTTACGATGTTGAAGTTGAGAATATTAATAGATCTAGAGGAAAATTCACAATGTCTGTAAACAATACACGAAATAATCCAGTACATGTAATTTCTTTTGTTAACAAGAGATTCTAACCGTTGGAGATCTGAAGTAAAATGGGTTGAGGCAGGATTGCATGGGGCAGCCTTTCTCTCTGGCAAGCCAAATGGCCTGGGGGAGCCAGCCCCAGAAAAGGGGCCCTCAGCCCCCCCAACCCTCCTCCTTCCTCCACGTGAGGGCATCTTCCAGGCTGCTCCCAGCACAGCTGCCTTTGGGCCACTCATGTTGGGTGTCACAGAGGCTTGCTGAGGTCACAGTGGCCACTGCTGTCCTGCCTTTGCCGTGGGCCCTATAAGACAGGCCCCCTGCAGCTGGCCCACCAGCTCAGTCCTCTGAGAGCCAGCGTACGTGGCAGGAAGAAGGCTAGAGAAGGAGCAAGGCGAGCAGCAGCCCTCCTCGGTGTGAGGACAACAATGCGGTCTGAGGAAGCACCGAGAAGGAGCTAACAAGAGGAAGGTGTGTCATGGGCAGAGGGAAAGCACCTCCAGCACAAAAGACACCAGTGCCCGGGGGATGTCTGGTGCCCAGCCCACAGACATGTATCAGAGATATAATTGGCACCACAGCAATGTGGGGAACAGGCCAGCCCCTCAAAAATACAGCGCCAGGGGGCCTGGGCCTGGCCCGTGGTGCAGTGGTGGTGTGCACTGGATTGTACTGGAGATGTTATCTCAGAGGAGAAAGGTAATTTGAGGTCATGAGAAACTCTCTGGCAGGGTTCTCAGAGAACAGTTAATAATTTCAGTTTTGTCAAAGTTTAATCTCGGTCATTTATATAGACATAAAACATAATTCACTGGTGAGTTTTGTGTGTGTTGTGTGCAGTCACGATGCTCAGCAGGAGGTGTGGGATTTCAGTAATGATAGTGTTCTGCTCAATGGGTTTTGATGTGTTGGATGTAGAGCAATTGTGATACGTTTTAAAATATCTTGTAAATTGTTACATTATCAAAATGCATGTTTCTTTAATTTGTCATATCGATTGATGATTCCATGATGACTAATATATATAATGGTGTCTGTGATCTGCTCAGCTATACTAAAAGTAAATGAACGTGCATTTCACAGATATTCTCAGGTAATTTTATCTGAGGCATTAAAAATAATTCCTCAGTTAAAAATGCTCATCTATCCATCTGTCCCGATGGGGAGATTGTCTCTGGTTAGTACTGAAATTTAAAAAACAACCCCCTTAAATCTGATGCTCCCATGGAGGAGAAGATATCTGGCTTAGCATTCTTGCCATCATTTGGTAATATGGAGATCATGTAGTAGACTGTGCTAAATGGCAGAATAACCTGACTGTTTTGTCTAAGAGATTACTATTTTTGCTTTGTTTGCCTCCTAGTGCATTTTTGCCCGTCACTTTTAAAATGTCTGTTCTTAACATTTAAAATATTAGAAATTGAATTCTCCTCTATTCCATTGCAGCAACATTGGAATAAGTCTACTGATATCAGTGACAGTATTCAAAACAGAATTTTTCCCTCTTGTATTAGATGTGATCTCATATCAAAACATGTCCTGTGGACAATTATGATTTGTTGTTGTTAGTTACATTTAACATTTTTGTTTAAATGCAAAATATTTTTAATTATATATATAAAATAATCTGTCTTTATACATTTTGTTGAAAAATCAACTCAAAATGTGATTTTGGATTAGTTTCCAGTGTTGCATATAGAGCATACATTTCCAATCTCCTTACTTTGATTTTATTTAAGATGCAAAGAAGGTAAAGTTTTTTAATGCACCAAATCTTTTGTCTTTTTGCAGTACTTTCACATCTTATTACAGCTGGTTTTGATAATAAATTGTGAGCCCGAGTTTGTAATACATTTTATAAAATGGAGTCCTTTGGTGAGTTGGTTACTGAAACAATAAGCGTTTGTGACAGGTTGTTTGCTGAATACTTCCTCTGTGCATATGGCAGATCATAGTTCAGTTGTTAGCAGATTATCCATTGTGCCTTGATGTTAAAAGAGGATACATTGCAGCCTGTGTTTAAAGCTGTTCTGCACTGTCCTAACAATGCTTATGTTGAGTAGGATCTAAGAGAAGTTGGGGAAGTTCACACATACTAAGGGAAAAAATTGAACACAATGGATAGATTGTAGTGATTTTAGCTTTCTGTTTGTGATCTCTGATAATATTTGTTGTGATTTTTTTCCACTGAATTTAAACTTGCTTTGAAGCGAGAGTGAGTAAATCAGTTTTATACTAGAACATCATTAAATATTCTTCAAATTTATAGCCCAAAGAGAACTTTTAAAGGCATTTAGAACCATTATTACTTAAGGGCAAGTATTTTAATCCCACACTTATAAAACTGCTCTGGTCAGAACAGTGAGGTTTTTTAGACATCAGTACTTTAAACAAAAATTTTAGGATGTAAGGAATTTTTACTCAATTAGAAAAGGAAAGTCTGAAATACTTGTTTCCAAGATTGTGAGGAAGAGTAACGTCTTATACAGGCATAGTCTGTAGTTTTCCTTCCTTATTTTACTATGCGAGGGAATATGAGCAAAGAATATAGTGGAATTCTTCTGTCACGAATTATATGCTGCTGGTGGTGACACAGATCTTAGTTTTAATGTGTTGCAAGATCATTAAGATCATCTAATTCACAGGTTCAACTGAAATAAATTGATAATGAATTAAACCTCCAATGTGTTATTTTGGAGACTGGGAGAATGTTTTTCAGAAAACCAGAAGGAAGAGAGAAAGATTGGAAAATATTTTACTAGAATAATTTAATAGAATAAAGAATAGAATTAGAATTAAATAGAATTAATATAGAATATAGAATAATAGAATTAGAATTAAATAGAATTAATATAGAATTAATAGAATAGAATTAATAGAATAAAGAATAATTTACTAGAATAATTTTACTGAATATAAGGAGGTACATTTTAGATAATCTCATTTTCTTTTTAATGCAGATTTGATTCTTTGATTATTATTTATTTATCATTCTATAAACGTTAAGGATTCTTATGTATTGGGAATGTAGGCATTCTTATAATGTAAATAATAGTGCAACTATTGCATTAACTTCATCTGTTAGCGATAAAGGTTTTCAAGAACAATTGACTTTGAATAAAATGAATTAATTAAGGTATTCTTAAAGTGCTAAGCTTAATGTAACTGCAGTTCTTTAAAGCAGAAAAACAAGAGAGAAAACAAATAATGCCCCTTAAGCAGATGCTTATTCATGTAGGATAGCTACTCTTTGATTTTGGAGAGGTGGTGTGACTTGGAGTTGGAAACCTTGATTTATTGTGTCGTTATTTATGTCTGCAATAAACGAGGTATAAGCATAAAACATGAAAAGGAAAATTAGGTATTACACTAGTTCTCCTACTTTTTTGTATTTTATTTACATGAAATAGACATTTTTAATGGCATGTTGCTGTGTCTTTTGTTGACCATATCTGTAAGCCAGGTCTGTCTGCTTGTTTCCATTGGCTTGTCATGTTCACTAATTAGGGAACTGCTGCATGATTCACCTTGTTAATTAGAGGGACTTGCACACAAAGGCCCTTCGGGCAGTGCGAAAGAAGAGCCTAGCACTAGTGCCCTGAGAAAGCTGCAGCCTGTGAAGTAATTCTTCTCATCTACCTTCTATTTTTTATTTGAAATGAATAAATCATTGAGATTTTCCTTGTGGAGTGAGAATGCAAGAATTCACATCTTTGTAAGATGTAAATTATATGTGATCAATAGAAGGGGATGACTACTGTATTGTACTTACAAGATTCCCTAATTTACTACTTGTCAATGTATGAAAAATTGCTTGAAATATTTTGTCCCCACACTGGTATTTTGTTCCCTTGATCTGCAGGAGAAATGAGAAGTAGCGGTTTTGCTGTAGTTAATTCTAAAATAGAAAAGATGTAGATTATTTAAATTTCAAGCTTGTTTTGCATCCCCAGTGGAACTTCCATTTTGCAAGTGAAACCCCAGTACTACCCCCACAACTTTTCAGGGGAAAAAGAAGGTGGGTGTCTGGCTATTTTTGTTCCTCACACTGCTCTGCCTCAAATCTCACTTTTGAACAGAGCAGCATACTTGCTATACTGTGTATTCTTTAGTTGAGTATAGTTCCAGAATAAATTAAAATTGTTTTTGTCATGTCACTTACACTTGATCAAACCACGATACAGGCTGCAAAAAAAAAGGATATTGTGTTAAAAGTGCACAACTAGTCTCCATTCTGCCCATTTCCCATCTGTTTATGACACTTTGGAAATTAACTTCAATCACATTCTTTCCAACTATTTGATTAAAATTACTTATTACAGCCAAATGCTTTTTAGTAGATTGCTGCATTTGCCTCATTTCCTCAAATGAAACTGGCAGTTCAGAGACAGCTCTCCCATAAGAATGGTGTAGAGTACTTATATCAAAATCTGGACGTCTTATTTTTGGAATAATCTAGTTGCTAGAGCCTCTTGTCAGAATTTCTGGTTAGCTACTCTTTCTGCTATTCTGAAGTTTTGTAGTAATGGGATACAGGCTGAGAAATTTTACAAAAAAAAAATTATTTTGAAGAATGGGGTAACCGTTGGCTGACACGTTTTACGGTGTGGCATACTGAAGTTGAGGTCTTCCTGTGTACCTCAGCCTCCAGTTTACCCCCATTTACATTAGCACTAGGAGAAGATCTTAAATTTATTGTCAGTGTCCCACGAGTGAGGATCTCTTGCTTGCACTTGGATTCAGGAACTTGCAAGTGAGTTGATAAAGTTTGAAATGTGGTATTCTTACCATTCCTTCCGTCTGCCCGGACTGCACAAATATGTTTAGTTTCCTTTGAAAAACAGTTTGAGAACATTTGTAATTGTCTTGAGTTGATCCAAAATAAAATGAAGACCTATAACAAAAAAATAGAATACCAAATCTTAGGGAGATTCTTTCAGAACTTCTTCTGATCTTACTACAGCTAAGTACAGACGTCTCAAAAAGTTGTCAGCTCTAATAATGCTGTCTTCTGCCATTCACCTGTCCCTCAGAAGCCCTTTCCTCAAATGATCTGTGTTTGTATCAGCAAATCTACATAGACTGTGGGACCTAGCAAATATAAGGGCTTAAAACAGGGGTGTCTTCAGCTTAATACATAAGAGCCTGGAACTGGTGCTGCTGGAGATAAGTTGTTTGAGAAATAGTTTAACCAAAACCAGACAAAACGTGCTGAAGCTTCAACAACAGGTTTTCAGGAATGAAAAATTGTAATGAATCAGGTTACTGAAAGGGCACAAAGCACACTGCTGTAGAACTCTTTTACAGGAATCCGAAAGACTGTTATTCTAAATTTATTTAGAATATTTAAGGTTATTCAAAAACAACAACAACAAAACTAATTATTATGTATTCTGATACTACAAATATAGCTTAAGTGCTTGGAGAGTTACAGAAATAGATTTAAAATTTAATTTAAAGAAATAACTTTAAAGTTAAATTAGAATAGTGCGTTGTATTTGGAAGACCAAAAAGTCAAACAACTAAGAATATATACATTTAACAAGAAGTAGTTCATAAACGTCTGTGAAGAGTGTTGGTTGATGAAAAGAACTAGTGGGATAAAGATCATTTCTTCAAAGTATTTAGGGAACAAAATAACATTGGAGACAAAAGAATTTCTTCGCGCTTTTGATTTTTTTATAAGCTATGAGTAAGCTGTTAAAAGATTTGCAAGAAAATTAAACCTACAAGTATGAATATATATAAAAATCAGTTCTGACATTACTTATTACTGGACAATGAGGAGATAAAATTGTTTAACTGATTATTATTTAAAAAATCATATTTAACTAGATAATGCACATGACTTGAGAAAATTATGATTAAGGCTTGTCTTTGGGGAAAAATAAAAAAGGCAGGATGCACCTGGCATTTTCTATATCAGAAGTTTAACATTCTCTCAAAAGTAATGGGGCAAATGTTAATGGAAATTTTGAGCAAACTTCTAGAACATAAGATTAAAATAAACAGGATAGGTCTAGTGCAGAAAATACAGTTGGTCAAAAGTACCCCAGTTAAGGTTCCAGAACTGTATTTGTATGCTCATTATTTTTAAGAAACATTCATCTTGGGGGCTGAAATGTTCCCAGCTTAGTCTTTGCCCAGGGTGATTTTTTGAACACAGTGCAATAATTTTCAACTGTTGTTAAGTGTGTGGGAAAGAGAAAAAGCACACACGCACCCCTTTTTCAGTACAGAAAAACCTTCATCTCCTTCAAAGAGATGTGCAGCCATCACAGGTGTCGATTGGAGGTTTTACTGTCTGATGAGAGTACACTTGTGGAGAAGTAGCGTCTAGCTTTATGTTGAAGAAAGTTAGGTATGGTTTAGCCAGGCTGTGAGTGTTTGAAAGTCTCACAGGACGTGTTCCGTGTATGCTTTGCTATTACACATGTAAACCTCCTCTGTGCTGTGTTACTGCAGAGCCACTTCGTAACTTTAGCTACTTTGAGCCAGTTTCTTACCAGCCAGGTGTTGTTGCTGTAGGAGTTCTGTTGACCTTTAGAGACTTGGGTAATGCAGGGAAGAGGAGGGAACCTAGCATGGGCATTCTGCAGGCATTAGCTGTTTTTCAAGACTGACTCTGAGGTTAACAGGTTTACTGATCCTTCTTGATCGTTGTCCTGGACTTGTTGAGGTTACTGCCAGCATTTTTAATGAGTTTCATTTTTTTAATTGGACCCTCTGTCATGGACGTCTTAGGACATGTATAATGGTTCCACATTTCAGGCTCTCCTCAGCAAAAAAGATGGTTTTCCAGGGGGTGCAATCACTGTCTGAGACTGATAGATAAATGCTGCAGAACCATCAATTAAGACAGGCTTTTCCCAGCATATGACCCTGTTATCAAGAATTAAACCATCCATCGCAAACAGAATTAGGAAGGATCTCCATTGATGCCTATTGGCTAGAAATCAATGCTTAAATCATTGTTTATATGATCCTGCTTTCATCAAACATTTCTGCCATTTAGTGCTCTCTGTTGCCAATTTCCTGCTCAGTGTTCAGTCCTGGCTGTCTTCATTCTTGATTGCGGTTTACAGTCTGTCAATATTTATAGTTTCTTTTGGGCTATTAGCCTCTTCTCTGTCCTCTTTTCTTCTTCGCAGACTGTATTTCTGAACTATGCTGGGGATTGTAAGTAGCCATAGTGTAGTTCTTTGTGAGATGAGTTGGCTCTGTGACTGTAGAAACTTACTTTTACAGCTCTGCTTCTATTCCCTTATCAAATCCTATATTGACGGTATTTAAACATACTTGATTACCTCCTCAAGCTCTTCCTTCCTCTTTATCTCCACAATCATCTGTCTCTATCTGTCACCGGGTTATTTTCCTTCCAGGCCAAAAAACACCCCTGATTTCTACCTGAAATTAGAGAAACACCTCCTTGACCTTTCTGTCTCTCATGTGATGCCACTCTCTTCTTCCTTTTATTTTGAAGGTATTTATGTGTAGATTTGAGTCATTAGCAGTCCGGTCATCCTGTTTCTGATCTCACTGAAGGAAATCTCTCCTACTACAGTTCTTAATGACCACAGCTCAGGCCCATATCCATCTACACCTCTGCTTTAAGGCAAGGGTAACTTCAATTTGCTCACTTTTTCCCCTCCATTTGGAGCACATTTTGCCTTCATTTCCATTTTGGTACTGGTCTTCATTGCCTTTTGGTACTGGTTTTGAACAGCTCCTGTCTTTCAGATGTAGCCTGGTGTCTCATTTGAGGTTTGACATTCCTTTTCCTGTAGATTCAAGTGAGGTTGACTGGAACGTTTGCATAGCTGATGTGAATGGATTTATTTCTCTTGGAATACTCACTTCTGTGTTCACTGAAGGAAATGACTCCTCTGATTCCAGTACAGATCACAGCCACAGCTAGGCCATGTAATTTTCTGGGCTGGAGAGGTTGTTTGACCTCTATAGGTGCTTATACCAAGTATGAATTTACTTCATGATTGTCTTTCCAGACCAAAATGCTTCCTTGAACAAATTCATATAATTTATTTCTCTAGCCTTACCTTCCTTGAATTTCTTACTGTTTTAGTTGATCTTGCAGAAAAGCAGATTATTATACTTACTACAGCAATGAATGGAGGAATTAGGTCTTTAAGAAATCTTGAAAAATGAATCCATACTCATCTTTGAAACAGGTGGTTTCTTCTGGTTGCATGGACTGCCACAACTGCTGGTGGAAGGAAAAATCTGAGAAGAAAAGAATTGCTGAGCTTATACCAACACCATGTATTTACTTATTAATATCTTAGTGACTGTTCTCACAGTGACTTGTAGTGCAGAAACATCTTAAAGAAAACGCTTGGCTTCTGTTCCGAAATGATTTACAAAGCATGCTAAATGTGCTCTTGTTGTGTTTTGGAAGTTATTAAATCTAGATTTTTAAGCTTGAATGTTGATACTTGAGATAGACATATGGTTGTCTTCCTTGTAGCATATGGCTTGTCGCGTTTCTTTTCTGAAATACCTAAATGTATCATAACAAATAATGGGCTAAGGAAAACAAACCAAAATTTTTAGAACCTCTGTTAGCTTCACTTTATTAAAGTAGTAAAATGGTGTTCTTTATGTGGTTTTAATGTTGTACTGCCATACACAAGGAAGAAAATTTAATTGTGTGAAGTAGTATTGGTATTTAATTCTTATACTGTGCTTCTCGTCAAAGGGATCTCTGTAAGTTCAAGTAATTAAGTAATGAAATACTTCTCAGTAAGTAAGTGGTATGCTAAAAATAAATTTAGAGCAGATAAGGAGCAAAGAACAACATGTCATTTGTAAGCATCTTTCTTGTATAATATATTGGAATATTTGTCTGTGTTTTAGAGAAATATTTTGACTTTCAAAAAAGTTAATTGTTGTTGATTAGTTCTAAGTGCAACATTGCTTCCTTTCCAGAGGGCAGAAATTTTAATATGCTATTGATATATCCATATTAATTGTGGATGAAGGGAAGTTAGAGAGTGATATTGCATCAGCAGTCCAATATGAAAATGACAGTGTGTGTGAATGCAGTTATCAAGCAGTTGCATCTTGTTCATTGATGTAGTGAGTTAGATTAATTTCTGCTAAATCATGTTAATTAACAGGAAAATTATTTTATCAAGATGTATAGTTATTAACAGGTGCTTCATTTGTTTAAATATCTAGAAATTATTTACTGGCTTAGTTAAGAGAGAAACTCTTATGTAATAACAGGCTGCTCTTTTACTTTTAAAATATCACTGGCCATGTAAAGAAAGAAGCTTAGGTAGCTTTAGTATCATAGGTTCTTTAAGAAGTAGTTTAAAACCACAAAAGCATTGAAGATGGCTGTACTTAATTCACTTTATTTTTAGCACTGAAAATTCAGTAATGACTTTGGAACTTGGCGAAACTGGTTGTGAAGTTATTCCCACTTGATACAGAGAGAGCCCAGTTCCAGAACATACTGGAGAAAAGAGCTTCCACTGGTCAGGGTTATGCATTCGACATACGTGGTACACAAGGCACATCTTAAATGTAAATCTCTGATGACACCAAAGCAGAATGTTTAATTCTATGTTAATTACACAGCTCCCACAAAAATCCTTGGTTATTCCTAAACTTCTTTTGCAAGATACCTTCAATAACCATATCAGGTTTTCTCACTGTTAAAAACAGCCTGTATTTTTCCTTGAATTCACTGAGAGACTCCTGTTGAGTCAGGTGTCGGCGGCCACGTTGTATGAGCATCTCTGTGACACGTATAGTGTCCTCTTCTTTTGAACTAAAGCCAAGACACTGTTGTTGGTTATTTCCCCAAATACAAAGACTACAATGGGTGATAGAGTCAGATGATGTGAAGGAAAGAGATTGGTAATCTGATGTAGGGTATGAAAACGTAGGTATATGTATGTGACTTGGAAGCAAGAGAAAGTTGGGGTGGGGGAATCAAGAAGCAAACAATGATGGTTAGTGTGCTTCCAGACGTTAAATATAATCCAGAAATTGTGTCAAATGTCATGCTCACAACTATCCGGAAACTGCAAAGATGTTTTATTGTAAACAAGTTGATAGTTAATAGTGAGTGTGTAAAGATGTTCCCTTAAGCCAGCTGGAGTACACTAATTGCTGCAAGATTAATGCATTTTTTGATAATCAGGATCATAATTCTTTCAATTATTTTAAATGTAATTTTATGATTCTCTGCCTTTGGATGAGCTTTTAAAAAATCAGCAGTAATAATTAATTTTTAAGAGTTACGAAAAATTTTATAATACAGTATCAATCAAGTATTCCGTCATTTCAGCCATAATTTTAATAAAACTTCAGGATACTATGATCTTAGTGATAACGCATGTGTGCTTTTGATATATTTGATATGTTTTGAGCAATTAAGGTTTGTATAAGGAGGTTTATATTTTCTATTGTAGTACACCAAAGTGTGTAAAGCCAGTATCAGAAACTGTATCGTGTTTTTATCTGGAGTTTTTATACCTGTCTGCATATTCCTTATTTGTGTTCAAGTAGTGCCTGTTAGTCACGATAGGGCTAGGTGATAAGTAAGGCTCATAGTACAGGAGATCCGCGTCCGGAGAGCTTATCGTCTTAGTTGCTGGGTGAGGTGAGGGGAGAGGTCTTGCCAGTGCTCACACCGGGTGTCAGTAAAACAGCCCAGCTCCTTTGGCTCTGTCTGCTGAGCCAGGTTTCCTGTAAATTAGTTAGTTGAAAATCTTGCGTGTTTGTTTGGGCAAGTGCTAGGCCAACACATTTGTCAGATATCAAAACTATCTTTAGCTCTTCTCACTGAATAAAAAATAAAGGACAAAGAACCTGAGAAATAAACGAGTGTTAACCCTTCTGCACACTCTTAAATCTATTTCATGTTTTGGTAAAACAGCACCAGAAACTTTGCAGTTTTCTATGTGAGGGTGGAATATGTCCCATTTTATGGAATTTAGAGAAATGGCATGTTTTGCTTTTAATGTTTTAATGGCATGTTTTGCTTCACAATTTGCATGTGCAAAAATAAAACAAAAATTGTTCTTAGAACAGCCCTTCAGAGGCATTATGTGCATACATCACAGTTGAAACAATCACTGTATATTGCAGTACAGGTAGGACAATAGGCAAAGTATTAGCTTACTATTGGTTTGAATGTGTTGACTTTGGATAAGATACTCATATAATAACCTTTTTATTGTACCAGTTATCCATCAGACTATATTTCTGACGCGTACCTGCCAGGAAACTAAAACTTCTCTGCTACAAAATTTCTTATTCTGTGAAGCCATCCACTTTACAACTTCGTCTAAGATCACTCTAAGCCAGTTGGCCCTAGCTTAAATATTCATCAGACTTCTGATAATTGTGATAACCCTTATAGGCTGGCAAGCATGGCAAATTAGCAGAAAGATGATTGATCTTTTTTTATATGCAGTTTTATCTTCAACCTTTCCTGGATATATGTTATACTATAGTAATAATTTCTTCTCTAAGGTATTTGCCAGTATCTGGATTTGCACATCTATTTACAGTTGCCTTGAAGCCTCATAATTACAATACAGCTGAAATGTCCATTTTCTTTCCCTGACTACAAATAGGGATCAATCGAATTTTAAATGACTGCTTACGGGCTAGCTTCCGATCATGACCTTTGTAAATGATTAGAGCTCACCACTGTTGCTATCTACCTTGAAAGGGTAAGCGGGCAGGTCTGTCTAACTGGCATTTAATCTGGAAGAGAGCCAAAGATATTTGAGCTAAAAACCTAATATGAGTTGGCAAAGAGAAGTATGTATAGACCTTTGCACTATTATTTAGATATTTTTCCACGTTTCTTTTTTGTATTTAGGGAATTCTTTTATCCTGTAAGTAAGTGAGATGCTTATTTGTGTATAATTTTACATTTCAGTTCTGATAATAACTGAAGTTGTAAAATTATGTAGCATAAAAATGTGAAAATGGGTTTTCAAACCCTAAATGTATTTGCTTTTTCTGAAGAACATGAAAATAATCCACTGGTAATTGAATAAAGATGAAAAATGCATTAATCAAGAGTCATGAAGCAGACCTGCTTTTTCTGCGCAGAAGTGAATGGAGAAAGAATGCCATACACTGTGCTTTTTTGCTTAAACCTCCCTTTCTTTTGACATTGGCAAGGTAGTTCAGGCCTCACTTGTATATGCAGCTCACGTTTAAGTAATGGCTGAGATTATTCTATCTACACCTGTCAGATAAGTTTTATTTTAATGAAGAATTGTGCCTGTAACATGCATTGTCTTTATTATCAGTATTGAATTTCTTGAGGTAGTGTTCCGTGCATTTCTCTTGAGGTAGGATGTCCATGGGATTAACTAACAAACACCTCCTCTGAATTTTTTGAAGGGTTTTGCAAACCCTAAGTTTTGAACATAGTAAGAATTGTTACTAAGAACTAGGAATGCTTTTTAACTGATTAAAAACATACAGTTGACCTAATCAGGTATTTTTGGGCAATGTTAAGTATCAAAATTTGTATTAAAGTAATATTGGTCATGGAACTATGTCTCTTATCATTTACTCTATAAAAGAACCACACAATTAAAATGGGTATGCAATTTTACCTTTTCGTCATGTGGTAGCTGGAGTATTTTATCTTATTTTTTTGTGGTATGCTGCTCTGTTACATGATGCAACTGGCAGGTAGTTTCCTTAGCCTCACACTAATTGAATGTGTTGTTACTTAAATCCTAATCCTACAAAGCAGTTATAAATTCAGTTTGAAGGTTTTTTGTTTCAGTATTACTTGCTGCTTATGTTCTATTGGAAGTCATATACATAAGTTGTTTTTTTTTTTGAAAGCAAATATCAAGTCTAGTTAAAATATTCAACATAAATCTGAGATGAAAGGACATCTGTGAGGTATTGCATTTTTTGAGGGTTTGAATTGGTATTTATATTCTTCCTATCAATCTTAAACTGGGGATATATGGTTAGCATATAGTACTTACTGGCTAAGGCAGTTTTCAAGGATAAGAATGGAGATTAACTGAAGTAGAAATCCTGTGAAAAGTCAAGAGAACTTCTCTAACTTTATTACTCTACTGCAAGGCTGCATGTTTGAGCTGCTGAAGTAGTATTTCTAGGTCTATGATAGCACAGTTGGTGATTGCTCATGTCGTGACTTTCAGCTTGGGCTTCCAAGTGTGGGAGTAACTCTGATATGACAACAGAATAAAATCTAAACAGATTTTTCTCCATCTAATAGATGCAGCAACAAGAACTTGCACAAATGAGGCAGAGGGATGCTAATCTAACTGCGTTGGCGGCTATCGGTCCCCGGAAGAAACGGAAGCTTGATTCACCTGGACTGCTCACCATAGGAGGAGAGGTATATGTTTATACACAGAATAAGAGAATTGCTTCTTTCAAAAGCCAGTAGGAGTAACTGTTTTTTAAAAGTTAGTAGGACTAAATAGAGACGCAGCATACTGATATTTTCAGTGAATTGTGTAACTTGGAAAAGGAGATGTAAATTACTGAATTAGAATAACTATGTTTATATTAGTTTATTTTATTTGCCAGTTTAAATGACATCTTTTCTTCGTTGTATTTTCAAGTGTTATCCTTCAATAAGTATTTAAAGAATATTTTAGAAGAAAAGCTAAACCTGAAGTATGTAGGTCTCTCCCTAAAAATGCTCAGTGTTTCTTCTCTCTATAATCTAAAGGAAAATAGAAAAAAAGAGCATGGCAAGAAAAGTATCTGGGAAAACATAACTGTGGTCTTGCTTACAGTTTGAACTGAGATCTTATATTAATACTAGTAACTGTGGTTTTGTGACAAATGTGTCAAAACGTTTTACAGAATGGCCCCGCAACTGCAAGGATGAGTTTGTAGTCATGCACAATTGTATGTAATTTTAACAAGAATACTGTGCTCTAGAAATAGAATCAGATTTATTAGCATGTCTTCCCTGTCATTTTAGAGGGAGAAATAGTTATACTACACAATGCAATGCAAAGTCCTCAAAAGCAGGATATACGTTAGCCAAGGTGGAGAACTGTAATAATGTGGTTGTGTTACACTGGATAACTCTTACAGAGTTCTGCATTGTATGGTACATATATAGTTGGGCTTCTTTTGTTTCTGCTAAATATGCCTACACAATAGGAGCCAAAGTAATTCTCCCTATTCTGTTCTGAGGAAAATGCAAACATTTTGTTTTGAATAACTGACTAACAGTTTTGGCTCAGACATTTGACTGTCTAAATGCCAGGCATTTCCAAAGGCCTTTTTGTTTCCCGTTTTGGATAGCTTTTATCAGAGTTCTCTCCCTCTTTTCATGTGCTAAAATTAGTGCTAAGGAATTAGCTGAGCTACGAATAGAAGTGAATCTTGTTTATGTTCTGAAGTTGACCTATGACTTCAGATATGTAGGAGATATTCCTGTTTTCTGGTTAAGTTTGTGTTTCAGACTAAGAGAGCTTCTTGTGTGTTGTGTTGTCCTGTTACATTCTCTTCCTTTTGATCTCCTACCTGGTTTTCTATTCAATAAAGAATTATGTTCTCTTGGTAATGTACCTATAAGAAATCCTGCAGCAATAGGGCAAGAGAAACTTTTATTAGAAGCTCAGTTGGTTAGAGATAACATTAGCTTTTACACAAGATTCATTAAAAAAAAAAAAAAAAAAAAAAAAGGCTTTCTGATTATACACGGATTTGTTCAATATTTAACAAATATGAATTTCCCACTTGTCTGTACTTGACTGGAAAAATATTTTTCTTAAGTATCAGAGCTTAATTTTTATTGTCTATTGCTCTGGTTTTAAAAAATGATTGTTTTTAAAGCTTTTATTCTATGATGAACCAAATTGTGGTCACCTTTGTTGAAATATTTTATTCATTTATATATATATTTATAAATGAATGGTTTTATGGTGAACAGCTTCTGTCTTTCTCTACTTACTCTTCTGGTGCACAGCTTCAAGGCAAGATAAAGGCCGTGGTAAATTCCAAAGGCCATCAGAGATTTTTTTTGCCTCCTTCTGTTGCTCCCCTATTCCAAATTTAATTGAACTTCTTTGTTATTCAATGGGCAAATTATTCTTGAAGCTTCTTCTGTTACATGGATTTCCTGGAGTCATGAATTCTGTGGTTCTTCTGCCAGTTCAGACTGAATTGCTCCCTTCTCCTATCTTCTAACCATGCTGGCCAACTCACACTGGTATCTGGGGGCAAGATGATTTCAAGGACTTGGAGACTGTATCTGGATTATTCCGTGTCTTTTCTGGGGTTAGAATTTAAAGCATTGTAGAAGCTGTGTCATGCAAGTTGGCTGCTAGAACACATACGCACACGTGCACGCACGTGCTCCCTTTCTGTTAATCTTCTGAGCTGCTCATTAGGGCTGTGATGCAGAAAGAAACAAAAAAAAAATCCTCAGAACAATTTCAGTCTAAAAGGTTCTGGAAATGGTGCCTCATTTCTCTTCTTTGGGCTTCTGAAGCTTTACACACAGCATAGAAAGCTATTGTGAGACTATGTTCTGTCTTAGAGATGTCCTCTTAACCCAATTTCCACCTTCAGATGTCTGACTTCCATAGTAGTCTGTGACCCTCTGATTACCTTCTCTAAGCAATTTCTATGCTTCTGAAGTCCTGCTGGTTATAATCTCCGTTAGCAAGGTCCAACTTGGCAAGAGGTTTCTTGGCCTCTCCCCCTTTTTTTTTCAAAAGCTCTCCAGTTCATGTCAATCAAGTTGCTGGTCTCCTCATTAACGTCTTTTGACATCTACGCCTGTTTTTGTTGCAGCTGGAACACTGCACGTGTGCTGATCCAAAGAGATGCCATTTATTTACAAATCACCCCACCCCTCCATATTTCAGACATTGCATTTTTTCCTTTTCTGAACTAACTCCTGTTTGATATTTTGCTTAGTCACGTTGGACATTTTTTCAATGAGAAGTATTGGATTTCAATCCAGCTTCTTGGTTCAACAGAAATACTAGCTTACAATTTCTCTTTGGAAATTTGATCTTTTTTAATAATACCCTTTTGATCTGAGCAGGAGGTCAAATTAGGGAGTAGTAATGATTATTTTGCTTAAGAGAAAAATATGATGGAAAAGCTTGGTGTTTCTGAGATCAAGTACTGTTTGTTGTAAACACAGAAATGATTTTTATACAGCTTTTATAAATGTGAAGAAAAAATGTGCTCATAATTGCAAGTATTTTTCTACCAACGCTTTAAAGAATTTTCTTTAAACTTGTTCTTTATCATATACTTGGACAATTATGGAGCTCATTTGGACTATTTTCCATCTTTTCAGGCCATAGCAATTTTTTAATATGTATTTTTTATTTTATTTCTAATGGCAGGATTAGTTTAAATTATCAAGAACAGGCCCATGAGTTACCTCTTCTATGCTAATACAGATGGTTTTTTGTTGTTGTTTGATTAGCTTTATTTGGGGAGATGGAAAACTGTAAGTATTGGGGTGAGGTTATTTTTCCATTATATGCGTTCTTTGATGAAGCCATATAAAAGATTGCTTTCCAAAAAAAAAAAAAAAAAAGGGAAAAAATATTTTAGAGAAAAGTGGATGAGCAAGGCTGAGGCATCCTCAAATAGCACTGCCACCAGATATGTAACTAGTTTCAGACTGATTACACAGTAGCCTGAGCTAATCTGACTGTGATCTCTCTCCCAGTCCCTAGTAGTGCATTCCTACCAGTTCCCTTTCATTGGTTCTGGCTCTTGGTCTGTGCTAAACCGTTTCCATTTGATAAATTGGCAGAAAGCTAAGCTAACAACAACAAAAAGGGAATACTTTCTGCTTAGCTTGCTGAAGTAGTTTGGCCTAGAGCCCAGTGAGCACTGAAAAAGGAACCTACAACAAGGCAGAGGCAGCTAACTTGAGATCGCCTGCTCCTCCTTTGCTTGCTTTTTGCTACTTTTCTTGTCTTGTACTTTAGGAAGTCTGCTAGAATCAGCTTCCTCTGTAGCAGGCAGTAGTTCCATCAGTAGTTCAGCCTGCTTATTATTATAATGCAGTTTAAATCAAGAGTGAAAGAGAAGGGATAAGGAGAAATGAGAAACCTTGAGAAGAATTCAGCTCCTCTGTATTGCAGAGTATAAAATATCACATTTGAACAATCTTATACTTTTATTTAATGATACCAGGCAAAATTATCAGAAAATGTCTTCAGATGTTACTGCTTTTTGCAATTTAATGCAGGGTTGTCAGATTAAGTACCTAACATTCCTAAAACAAGTTATGTGTTTAGGAGTGGTCCTGCCCAATTTTTATTTGTTGTGTGGGTCCTTTTAGTGTTTGTGATGGTATGGAGCAGTGGAAGGCAAAGGTAGGGCAGGGAATGACGTGTGCAGGAGAGGGAGGACAGCAACTGTTGAAGTTCTTTAGTTAGTATCTCTTAAGCACTTCCACTGTCAATAAAAACAGAAAGTTTTGAGACATGTTTATTTACCTTCTGGATTTTTAATCTGTTCAGCTTAATTTTGGAAGCTTTTTTCTTGAATTTTAAGGCTTTTAATAATTAGTATTAAAATTTGTTTTTCTTTCTGAAATAGATACTTTGATGTAATGGTAAGAGTTAAAGCTTTAAGAGCAGAATTAACCATCACAAGGCTTGTAGCTTTACAGTAAAGTTAAATATTTGAGTAGTGCTAAGGTGGCATTAATGCAAAATTTCCATATTTCAGAGTCCCTCATATTTATCAATAGAATAAAAATGTGGAGGTTAAGTGCAAGTATTTTTATTTATTTGTTTAAAAATAATACTAATAACATAATTTGGCTTTTCATTCAGACCTGTGGTTAGTATCCCAAAATACATAAATATAAAGTATATGTTTGAAATATCTGAGGGTATAATTTGTTTAAATATCAAGTGAAAGCCCTCTCCTGGTACTTGCTGGCACAGATGGTTTTTGAATACTGAGCTTCCAAAGGCAGCTTCAGGGCTAGTTCAGTGAATCACCGCTTACTGAAGACAATCATTTTAGGGATAAGAAAAAACCCTCTCTCTCACATAGTGGAAGAGCAGAGCAGTCATCTTAAGAATATTCGGCAAACTTTCCCAGAACTCCATCTTCCAAAAATTTGCAGGACCATTTGTTGGACCAGTGTTCAAGGGAGAGTTGGTAATTTGTTTCTCTTCACAACCAGTATACATTTGATCCGTTGTAACAGGGAAGAGAATGTTCTTGCAGACCTGGAATATCCCCAAACAACTACAGTTAAAACAGTGATATTTTGTGTAGAGAAAAGCTAACTGGTAAAGGACGTTAGTGGTTGAAAATATACTTCATATTCATTCAGTAGCCAATGTGGCTACTAAACTGTTCATGAAATCTATTTCTGGCACAAGGCATCACATTTTTTCTTCTTATTAAATTCATCTTTACAGTGGTATAATTTAAGCATTTTAAAGCTGTTTTCATGTTAAGGTTTTGTATAAAATATGTTTAAAATTCTGGTTTAAGACTTGGAAATCTCTGTTATACCAGAGACTACAAAATGCAGATAGAGATAAGTTACTTAATATTCCTCTCTCTCAGATCTTTACAGTACTAGTAGTTGGAGAAGGATGAATTCATGTCTATTTGGAAGGCATTCGGGTGCTATCACAAAACTCAAAAAAATACTTTTGACTCCAGTCGCTTTTTAGTCATCCAGGACTGAATGTGATTAATTTGTTTGCATGTTACAACTGGCATTTTCACTTCATGCATGAGTTATCCATAGTCATCTCAGCAGCCCCCGCAATTATTCCTCAAAACCATTGTTAACTTTATTTATTTATTTATTTATTTATTTCCAGAAGACATCTGTTTATTAGGTATTTTTCTATTTGGGATGGTTCACACATGGTAAACAAGTACGACAAAGCTGTCTCTTGGAAAACATGACCTTGTTTCCTTCCTTTCTTACGCTTTTGAAAAAAAAGAGATATGTGGTCTGTCTTACAGAAGTCTTTGTTGCAGAAGGGTTGTACAGTGGGTTCTCTCCGAAGTGTCTACTCAATATTGTGTAGATACAGAAGTTCATAAATCAGCCCATATTAACTTTGAGGCATAACCGCTTCTGACAGATCTGGAAGAGAACTATTTTATAGTCTTTTATTTTGAGGGAAAACACTAATCTGTGGATTGCTGTGCTCTGAGCAAATCTTTGGGCTATTCCCTCACCTTTTTGGAACTAAGGTAATTTTATGGCATCCACTTTCAAAGGTTTTTGGAATGACTTTTTCTACAACTGAAGTCTCAGCTTGGTCTTCGTAGCTATATGGTTGGCTCTTGAAAAATTGCCTTTTGTTTTAAGTGGTCAAGATATGTTTAGAAAGCAATTGAATCTAAAGATCCTTTACACTGGTTAAATTTGAGCTATATGAAAGCAGATGCAAAAGGTGTTACGGTCTGTTGTGAGTGTTTATGGTCCAAGAAGGTAAAGCTCTCTTCTCATGCTTTTAAACCTGTGGACTAAAAGTAGAAGAGGAGAATTTTTTTTTTATTTATTATCTCATTGTCCTTTTAAGCACTCTTTGCTCCATGCGTCACTGACATGATAGAATGCAGTGGCTATCTCAGTCCTGTTTTGGTGTAGGATGACACTCCTGCAGACAGTTATGATTTCCCTTTTAGGTATCCCAAAGCTATCAGTTAAATATATGGGTTTGAATTTTCAGGTAGACAGAAGGAAATTCAGGAGTCTGTCCTTATCACTTATTTTATGGAATTATATGCATACTGTGGAATTATATGCATACATCCTTATGAATCTTTGAAAATCCTAAGGTCAGTTCAGCCACTGTGGCTTGTTTTGCTTCTCATTTTCAGAAATCAAAATGTATAAATATTAAAATCATTCACAGTAGATGTATTAATGTGTATTTGAAAACCAAAGTCTTTTGAAAGACTTTACAGATATTCTCCTAACTAATAATTGTACCTATTTTTCTCACTCTTAAATATGTGAGTTTTCAATTTAAAAATAAGTTGCCCCAGTGATGAATTACCGTATTTCAGATGTAAATTCAATTGTGTTTTAGTCCACCGGGAATATTTATATATATATATATATATATATATATATATTTATATATATATATATATATATATATAAAACTGTGGTTTTATTTTGTAAAAAAATAATTGTAAACATTAATTTAACACTTTTCAGATTCAGCAATAAAAAGCAGAAAGACCTTAAATGGGATGGGCAATGCCAAGTTTACATTGTTAATGAATAATTCTAGTTTGGAGTGAATGTATAGAACTACATTTCTGTGCCTGTTGCAAACAGGCAGAAATACAGATAGTGAGTCAGGAGGCAGTAGAACAATTTTGCATGGATCTCAGTTGACAGGAGGAAAAAAAGTCACTCGGCAATGCAAGAAAATAGAAAGTGGCTCTGTGCCAGCAAAAACATTCTTTTTTACTAGTAGAACAGGTTTGCATACTGTATGTATTCCTTTGATCTGTGGAACACAGAATATTCTGACAGAGGTTCAATGATATTAATCATTTTTCCTTATTGGCCAAGACAAATTTGATTTTTACTTTATTTGGAGATGGAAAGGGTAGTTGATCCCATCTGCGTGATGTTGATCTAACACACAGAAGGAGAACATTAGAGCATTTCTTTCTGTGCTTTTCAAAGGTTTCTTACTGGAGCCTTACATAGCGTTTTGTCTTTTAATTACAATCCTCCTCCTTGGCCTAAAAAAAGGAGGGGGGAGAACAACACTGCATATTAAAAAGAAAAATAATTTTATCAGTGTAGTAATATTATATGCAATCTTTTTATTAATGGATACTTTATAAATATTGTCAGCGTGTGCAGCTTATTATGGGAAATGAGACCTTGGCAAAATGACTTTTGAGTAGTTAATAGTTCATCCATTGTTTGTCAGCGCCTATGGAGCTCTGTTGCTGTTACCTGTGGAAGAAAATTCTTTTTCTTCCTGCAAAAGGCAGCTACCTTGAGTATTTGAGGGGACAGAGGGAATGTGAGTGTGTTGTTGCTTTTTTTAGGGTGTTATTTTGGTTTAGGAGTTGTGTTATTTATGTTTATTGTATTTTCAATCGTCTTCTCCATTCAGTATCTGAATACCAAGGAGAGAAATGCTGAAGTGCATTTTATGGCCTCTGTTTTTCTGACACTAGAATTTTTCTTTCTTCTGGCTAAGTAAAACTGGTAAGTCTAAGAGAAAGTCTGAAAGGGCCTAGCTGAGGGTTGTCAAAATTGACTTGAGTCTCTCTGTTGACTTGAGAAGGTAAGGTCCAAGGTACAATGACATTTTTAGATGTCACTGAAACTAGTTCTTAAAACCCAAGCTGAAAGTTTACATGCTATAATTTTTCAATATATGCATGGTAAGATATGGCATCTTAGAACAACAGTGTTTCCCTTCTAACTCGCCCTCCACCAGAAGAGTCAGGTGAATCATCATATAGTTTTATTAACTTCTCCCTTCCATCCCATTTAATGCCAGATAAATTCTGTAGTGTTTTTGTTTGTTTGTTCATTTTTGCTAAAAGATTCCACTTACTGCAGCTGAGGTTCTGAAAAAGCCTAAAGAAATTTATTGGGATGCCCTTTCTTGGACTTTTCCAGTCTGATTCTTTACAGGAGGTCAAGTCATACATTGGTCGTACAAAGAGTGACAGTTTAGGGTATCAGTATTTAATATTTTAGTTTCCTCTGAACTTTTAGGCAAACAGGCTTGAACTTCAAGGAAATCCTGTTACTAGCTTCTGAGATAAACAGGTGGTGCAGAAGTACTGAATGTAATTTTTGTTATTTCACTCAATATAAATTGTAGAACCAACCCATTGTCTGAGCCCCTCTTCCAAACACAAGTATCTGAAGTCTGCTTCAGTTCCTTCTGGGGTATTTCAGAGAATATGTCCTCACAGGGATAATGTGGTCTGAGAGTCTCTCTTAGGTTTCATAACGGAATACGAAGTGAAAACAGTTTGGAATAATCAGAGAAGCTCCTCTTTGAAAAAGTAGTTACCTGTACAAGCTTTGTAAACTCCTGAAGGAACTCCTGGTGGATGTGGCCACCGTTGCACACTATGCTTCAGGTGCAACAGGATTCTGTTGATAAGGAGAGTCTTCTTGACTTTAAAAAAAAATAGGGTGTGGGGGGTACCTGATAGATAACCCTTTCATTCAGAACTTGTCTTATGTGTAGTAAAAATGATCCCTTCATCTTAAGTAGCTCTATTCCAAAAAAAAAAAAAAGGGGGGGGGGGGGGGAAGCTGTGTGTATGAAAGAGAAGGAAGACAGGCCTTTTGTGGTTTCCTTTTACCACATAAAGTCTTCCAAGATTGCACTGTAAGCCTGAATGGTTTCTTTATCACTTTGGGAGTATTTCATGTATGCATAGTATTTATGTGCATTTGTGCCCAAATTTTAGAGTCAGGCCCCTACTACAGGTTTTGTAAGCGATGTCATTGTGAAATGACATAATATCAGCAGTTTGTAGTGAAAGCAAATTTATTGTGATGAATTTGCTGTTTAATGAATGTGATGTGTTGTTAGCCCCTATAATCTATTGGGTACTGTAAGAATATTTTGATCAAACCCTGGTTGAATTTGGAAATTAGTGTGCACACAACTTCTACCTGTTGACTCGTCTGTTACCATCTACATTCTTCTTCTAGAATTCAACTTCCTAAAATTAGTCAGTGATAACATTGAAAAATTGAAGTATCTGTGGCTCAAATACTTAAACTTCAAGCTGAAAGTGACCTTTGCTAAAAACTCCTCAAGTTTATGTGGCTTGCACGTCCTTTCTTTGTAAGAGAGAGAGCCAAATGGGTCCTGTCTGGCTACATTCACAAGAAGTTAAGCATCTGAGCTCCAAACCTGCAAGGACATGTGCACATGCTTAACTTTAAGCACAGTGGTTGGTTTGTTTGAAGTTAGTAGCATGCCTCATGTAGAACATTAATTACTTGCAATAAGCTTTTGTTGGATCGCTGCGTATGTCAGTGTTCCTGTCAATCCTTTTGTGCTTCCTACTGCATGAATTCAGGTTCTGCTCATCTAGAAAGGATTCTGATTTAGAAAATGCTTTACTGCTGTTTTCCTTCCATGGTAAAAACAGGGGTTTCTTTCGGGAAACAGGCATATTGCATGCTTTTGGAAAGCATGCGTTATTTGACCACCAAAGTCTTTGGGACTCTGGGTGTGTTACGTGCAGGTTTAGGAGGTTTCCCAATGTGTCTTTAATATTACAGGCTGTATGTTGCTTTCAAAGAATTAATATCGTAAAAATATCTGACAGTGGGATCTTCGTCTTGGTGTTCCTTTTGTTACATAGTCTGTTCTAGTGAGTGACTAGGAAAAAAGGGGTTTTTGTTTTTGTTTTGCCTGGAGTCAAACAGGAGCATGCTGGTTAAAGGGATTCTGTGGGGGAGTTGGACTGGAGAGGGCCTGAGGGAACTCGGAGAGACATCTACCACCAGCAGCTTGTCTGTGCTAGCTAATTATAGCTAGGGTACTGTTTACTTTAGTGGTATACTCCTTATTTATTAGTTACTTAGTTACTGCTTGCCTTCAAGTTACAGGCTTGCAGCCAGTTGCTGCAGGGGAGGTGCAATAGGAAGGGAAGGGCATCATGCAGCACTGCAAATCACAGCTCCCTGACCTTGGCATATTTTTAATCTATTTTTTCTTTTTTTTTATTTATTTTTTTCTTTTTTTTTTCTTTTTTTTAGTAGAGAAAATGGGAGAGAGAGTCAAAGAGAAAAGTAGGCAAGTTTAAAAATGGGAACAACTTAAAGATTTTTTTTTTTTTTTTTTTTTTTGCAGTCTAGAGGGACTGTGATGATAAAATTATTGCATTTCCATGATTTATCAAGCTGTTTTGGTTTTCTTTTTTTTTTTCCTTTACCTCCTGCTTTCAGAGCAAAATCCCACTTTTTGGTTGATGTGAAGTTCCACTGATTTGAATAAAAATATGATTTTTTTAATACTTTTTTTAAAGTGGTACTACTTTGTGGGAATCTAACACTAGTTTCACTTGGGACTCTTAATAACACAGTTAAGGTAGTTTCATTTGCCTTACTAACTAGTTAAGGTAGTTTCTTATCAGTGCTTTTCCAAGCAGAAGTGAATCAACACATATACATTTAACATTTTTACACACACATTTTTAGCTAACTAAAACTAAGTTAAACTATAATAAAGAAACCGTATGTATGGAAACTGTAGGTCATTTAAGGGTCCAAGTCCTGTTGGCTGTTGAAACACTTGGAAGATGTTACCCTAATTCACCACCATTTTTGTCAAGAGCTTTGAGCAGAACCTGTGGATTAGCTATGTGAAGGAGCTAGTGCAGTAAACTGATGCCTAGTGCTGGTTTTATTGTTGCTTTTGTTGTCCCGTTTGTAGTAATTTGGGTATGATAACCATGTCAGCAATCAAAAGGACAAAGAACAGTAGTGTTGTGTGGGGAGGCATGAGATTTTCTGCAATTCTGCGAAAGCAGAAGGTATCATAAATAGTGATTTCTGTGCTTTAGCAGCATGGAGATAACATTGGCCCATGCTGCAATTATCAATAAGAGAGATTTCTCCAGTCTTTTTGAGAATGACAGTCTCTTGCAAAGCCAGGGGAAAAACAAATTGGCCCTCTGTATGATGGGCCAATTCCCGAACCATTTAGAGTTAGCTCTGTTAGGAGAATAAGCATACTGTAAGATCCACAAAAAAGGTAAAGTTTCTTCCTCCAAAGGAGAAGGTAGGGATTAAAAGGAGCACAACAGGTTAAACAGACTTGGCCAAAGAAGTGAGTACCCCTAGGCAGACCAGCATCTCTAATCAGTGGTAGTGGTACTAGCTCTGAGGGGAGGGAAATTCAGGCTGGTGCTCTCATGTAACATTAAAAAGGACAAGCAGTCTGTCAGGGGAAACAGTCATTGGCGTGGGATTTCTTCTCTTGATCAAAAAGACAGCAGCACTGCAGCCTGCTTTATCTATAAGGGAGGTGTCAGCAGAGGGCATTTTTTCCCAGGCCGTATCACTGGCCTATGATGTGGTTTTCCCAAGCCATAAGTCACCTACATTTTGCTCTTCAGCAAGGTTTTATTCATCCCTCTTTCTTCTGTTTTCATTTGTTTTCAATTTCATGCTAGTAAAATCACATTTTTTAAGAAACATCTTACAAAGCGGAAGGGGAGCTAAATCTGATGGACCTGAAAAATATACCTGATACTTATCTCCAAAGCCAAAATTCATTTTGTCATCTCTATTAGTTATTCTTTATGAATAACAACAACAACAAAATTACTTCAAGAAGTACTTTGAATCTGAAATTAGTTAATGCTTAGTGTTGTGAAATGTTAATTCAGTTGATGAGCTTGCTTGTAATGGGACATGATCTTTGGGTTTTCTTGGTTAAAGGAAAGAAGAATTACAGAGGGTGATCTGATTCCATGCCAGATTGTTTTCACATTTGAGCATGTCTGTGCCCAAATCACTTAATGAATAATACCTTATCTTAGCAAAGTCTTCTGGTAACATAACGTGTGGAAAATTGTTAACGAAGCTCCAACTAAAACATCCAGAGTAAGGTAGTAGGCTAGAGTCAACTCTGTTTATATTGACTCTGTCTCTATGTGATCAAATGTATGTTCTATGTATGTATACGCATTTCACATTGGCATCTGATCAGTTTGCAGCAATTAATGAAAATTAGGAAGGGGTAATGAGCATTTTAATGCTATTTTGGTTGACATTCTCTACATGTGTTAGAAAGATGACAACTTTTGAAGTGTCTTTAGAAATCTAAATCTAGATCTGGATCTAGTTTGTGGCTCATTAGTTGGTCTTACAGTATTTGTTTTAACTATAGTGACAAGCTTGGCATATTGGGGTTCCCTTTCTACAGTTCCCTTTCTACAGATTCTACAAAATTATATTTTTGCTTTTCTTATTTAAATGCTAAATTTCATTTCAATCTTCTAATTTCAACATAATTCTTTAACAAGGCAATATCTGGATTATTTCATTTGACTGTATATTTGGAGTCATTGCTCTTGAATTTAAACATTAACAAAAATGATAGACTTTTAAAGGTTTTCAGTGGTATTTTTATATCTACAGTAATCAGTTGGTATAGTGAATAGCTCTTTTTTGAAGTATCAAGATTTGTACTGCAATTTCTGATACGGTTTTCTCCCAGAAGAAGAAAAAAAAAAAAAAAAAAAAGGCAACTCACTGATAGCTTTTTCTATCCTCTGTGTTCTCTCTCTCAAGACAAAGCTACCTGACTTATGTCTGGTTAGAATGAGCATCACGTAAAACAGACAAATCAAGCTGTGTCAGATTAATCCTCCTTAAGCGGCTTACACTCCAGTTGCATAGAAAGACACCATAACATGGAGAACTTGTTCAGAATTGACACCAAACTAGAGATTGCATATCAAAGAAAATGCTTTGCCTACCTATTCTGAAGTCTACCCTTTAGTGTGAATTGTTCTTCTAGATCTGATAATAGAACACTTCTGGCTGACTGTACCATATCATCTTGACATTTGGAATACAGATATATGAGAAGCATGTCATGTTAACAGAACACTACAACAGTCATACTTTGTCTCAATTGATGGGGGAATTGCAGCGTACAGAGTAATTCATGTTGACAGTAAGAACTTGCAGATAGGCAGCCTAAAATGGTGAAGTCATTATAGAAATTCATTTAACTGGTTGAATGGCTATAGCAGATTGGTTGAGCCAGCCAAATCAAAGAGAATCTAAAGGAGATATCTCCTCTACTGCAATTTTTAAGATTAATTTATGGCTGGCTTATATATCTTCAGAATATATATATATTTATCTGTAAATACTTGTGCTAATATCAACATTAATAGTTATTAAATAACGTATATCTTTTCATATCTATTGTTTGGACATTTAGGTATTTTTTCGTGGTTAAATTTTGGTAAATGTTGAAAAGAAGGCAACTATATAAATGAAAATAAGCCTATTTAATTTTTATTTCTATTTCATTCTCCTATAGAAGAATGTTTTAGCAATTTGATTAATAATAGTTTTACGTCTTGTTTTAATTAGTTCACAAAATGTTTTCCAATTGCTTGTTACCCTGTGTTATTAAAACTCTTCTTGGTGATAAAATCAGATCTTTTTCCACAGAAATTGAATAAAGATGAGATTTTAGATGGGGAGTTGGCTTAAGTGTTTAAAAAATAGTATTTAGGAAAGACTATATTTTTTTATTTTGCAAGCTGCTACCGTACTTCTTCCATTTGTACTCTAAGATTCTTTTGATGTGTATTAGCTGCAGTAATATTTTACCTAGTTAAAAGATGGATGTGGCAACCTGTGTCCATAATGAATGCAATGACATTCCTAGGTGAAGAACAGGGGGGTGGTATTTTGTCACTGCATTTTGTTTACAGGTAGAGCCAGAAGCTCCTGTTCCCAAAATGTGATAGTCTGAACTATCTTCCTGTAGTTTTTGTTCGTACAGGACAACGATGGCTTACAGTGAGAGAGGGAATCCTGTTCAACTGGCAATATTTTTAATGCTTAATTATTTGTCTCTGAAGCACTTGATACCACAGTCAGCGCTGTGCCTGTCTTATTAAAGGCAATTGGTAATGAGAGAGAGACCTGGGAATACCTCCAGATCTTGATTTTAACCAAAACTTAACCAATCACCTACATTTATGTATTTTCTTAGAACTTAATTTCAACAAGTTTTAGTCATACCCTCTAGGATCTCCATAATACAATTCTGTAGGTACAGCAAATTCCTTAAATCGCCGTTAGCAGCAGAGCACACAGGCATGTTACAGACTTTAAGCACGAGAGACCTAAGTCTGTAGAGAAAAGTATTCTTTGAGTATTATCTGTATAAAAAAAAAGAGAGAGAGAGAGAGATCCCAAACTTTGCATTTAAAAATATTTCTCCAAAGTGTCTCTTTCAGTATAAATGCTGATGTGCGTTGATATTAAATAAATCTATAGAGAACTCTCTGTATCCCAGTATGATGGGAATTCTTCCATTCTCAGTCTGGCTCTACTTCTGTCTGTGGCTTACTGTAGTTGACTTTATCTTAGTGCTCTTATCTTGTTCATTGCTATTCATAACCCGTACTTGTGTGAAGATGGGCCTTTATTCATAAGAAATATTTGCCAAGTTCCTTGTTCCTTTATGTAAAGGAACAATAAATAGTATTTGAACATATATACCTTTGATTTGTTTTCATTCTCAGTTTAATTATACAGCGTGTATTTTAGACACATAAGTCTGATTCTTGTCTTGTATTAATTTGCCTTTTCATGTTAATAAGCATGAGTAGAAAGCAAGCAAAAACAGCACTGCTTTCCAGTTATGGGGATGTTTCAGGCCATCCGTATGTTCTGCTGATAGGTCTTCTTTAGAAGAAGGTAATAGCCAGGTGATTTCTGGATAATTTAAAGAAATCGTTTTCAAAGATATAGAAGATTAAAGTTTGGCAGACCTCAGCTAGATGAGAAGAGGACTCTGCTATCTGACTCCACTCCTGTCTTTCCCATTTATTCTCCAAATTCCTGCACCATTTAGTTGGGGAAAAAACGGTTGATTGCATAGTACAGCTTGTGGTGAACAAGTGGAGAACATAAGATAGTTTTCAGTATCTTCTGCTGGCTTGGATAATTTCTGTCCACTAGGACTGAAATGTTCCAAACCTCTTCCTTTAGTTATTTAACCAACTGCAGTTTAGCTGATTTATGGGATAGGTAATGGAGAAGTAATTGCTAAGAATTTGCAAAGCAAAGGAAAGGTGCACGAATCTGGGATTGATATTCTGATACACTGCTGCACAGGTACTGTTTAAGGTTACTGCTTCTGATTGAAGTCTCTTTCCCCTTTGTATGAAAGCAGCATAATTAATCAGGCTGTAATGAATTCAGGTACTGCCAGTTTGTCACCTCAAGAGAAAAGTTACTAGAGCAGGCTGAAATCCAGTTGAAAATATGGTCATGATTAGTATTTAGTATTTAAAGAATTGTTTAACTGTGTAACGGTAGACACCTTTTGATAATGCTGGGAAATGTGTTGTATGGCTTCAAACGTACCTCCAAAAATAAGTGCAACACAATTCAAAATTCTTATACAACCGTAAATATTATTTTACAATCAATTTTACAGATTGGAAAGGGAATATATCATATCTAGATACAGAGTCCGCAGCTCTAAGTGTTATCTAATTTGTATATTTTATTTTATATTTATTAACAGAAATCCCAGCTTGTTTCAGTGTAAATGTTGTCAGGTGTAATATATGTACTCAAAGTCAAGAATTGCCAAAGAAAACAATATTTTGGCTCATAGATTAAGTTTTTACTCTTAGTGATCTCTTATAAGCATATCTGAACAAAGGCGATGCTTTTGGTGCCATACACCTTCTAAATTAAGGGAAGTTTAATGTCATTATTGTTGGTGCTGTTTTCAAATGTCAGTACTATTGTCAGAGATCCGTAGTTCAATAGGAAAATTCTATGGGTGTTTTATGTCATAAAAAAATAAATCAGGTTTTAGGCATTGCTTATTTGCATAAGTGATTTTTAAAACACTTTCTACTTAAATTACTGGGGGAGATGATATTTTAGCAGTGAGTTTTCCAAGGCTTCAGAAAGACAACGAGAGTGCAAACTACTACACTGGTAGTGACTGTGTGTGACTCTTCTTACGGAGCTCACCACGGTGAAGTTCAGATGGTGGAATGGTTCATACAAGTGCACTCACTTTAGTCAAAATAAACTGGATTATTTTAAATAATGTAAATAGGTGGTATGGGTTAGACTGGCTGATATTGCCTGGAGTGAGTTAGGGAGCACTCATACGAACTACTCTGCTGGCAGATCTTCAGGATAATAACTTCAGCAGGGGGCAGTGAGGAGCAGCTGGGGGGCATAAAGCCTTTGATCAGCACAGCTGGATCCAAAGCTAACATCTGTCTATAGTCTTAGACTCAACACTTTTGTTAATACTGTGAGCTGTATTTGCATTTGTTAGATTATTTTGGTAACAGTACTTTTCTGTCTCTAGTGTTCCATTTCTTTCCATAATCCCCCCTCACAGCAAAATCAGTATTGGCAATTCAGAAGAAATAGAACAATTATCTTCTTCATGTAACCCTTTAACAATTATTAACTTTCCTATACTTTTCTAGCAATTGTTATATGTGTAAGTCTCAGTAAAGAGCATCTGGGAAATTAAAATACAGGAATTACAGAAAGAAGCTGTTTAGTTTTGCTGCAGTTGCCATCAAAGAGCGTGTATACATACTCTCTCTTTCTCTCAGAACTAATGAGAAGCAGCCCATGTGCCCATATACCCTGGATATTTCAGGTTCCTACAATCTTGAAGCTCCTCTTTGCTTCTGAGGAAGTGAATGGCTGATGGGAGGAGAGGAGGCTTGAATTTACAGGCCAGTGCACACTTGACCATAACTGAGTTGATTGCAAACATCCTTGTAGTAATTGAGTGACAATTTAAAGAACACAGGAAGGAGAAACTAGAATTAAAAAACAGTATTGTGAAGTAACAGTCTCAATATCTATTAAGCTTCCCTGCATACACTTGCATCTTTCTCTTTTCTTCTCTATGTGCTTCAGAGAAAGAAATCTTGTAAGCATTTGCTTATGTTTGGCATGGAATAATAAAGCAGACAAGTGTCACATGAATGATTGTGACACTTGTACAAATATCTGTGCAAACAGGACAGGCAAATTATGTTTTGACCTATTAACTGTAGCTGTCTAAGAAGAAAAAAAAAAAAGCCTATTTATCTAAACACTGTAATTAAAGTATACACTTTGGACTTAAAGATTTGGCAGGATCATACCTTCTAATATTAATATTTTATCTACATATTAAAAGCACGCTAAGATGCATCCTGCCATACTCAGTTTACTGGAAAAAAATACAGCTTTGAGTAGATGACAGGGAGAAAATTCAAATTGAGTATTTTGATTCCCTTTCGTACAGATGCAGACCATCGTTTTGCCATTCCTACTGCTTATCCATTAAACTGAAAAGAGAATGGTGAAGGCTTTGGGTACATCATTCTTTGCCATTATCA